>NC_092040.1:81507460-81827666 GCF_003086295.3 Arachis hypogaea
ATGACGGCTTATATTTTTTTCCATCTCCCAAGACTCAGAGGTGGAAGCTTTTGTCTTCCCTTTGAGGTTTCTCTGGCCTTAGGTGCCATTAATGGTAATGGAAAAGCAAAAAAGCTATGCTTTTACCACACCAAACTTAAAATATTGCTCGCCCTCGAGCAAGAGAAGAAAGAAGAGAGGAAGAAGAATAGAATAGGGAAGAGAGGGAGAAGAGTTGGTTTGGCTATGTGGGAGAATGTGGGTTTGTGATGTGTGAAAATGAAGTTTGGATTAAGAGAGTGTGATTAGGATTAAAAGAGAAGGTAGGTGGGGATCCTGTGGGGTCCACAGATCCTGAGGTGGGGATCCTGTGGGGTCCACAGATCCTGAGGTGAAAAGAAATACCATTCCTTCACCATATAGGCATGTAAATTGCCTCCATGCATCATTCTGGCGTTCAAACGCCCATTGGTGCATGTTCTGGGCGTTAAACGCCCATGTAATGCATGTTTCTGGCGTTGAACGCCAGTTTCATGCTTGTTCCTGGCGTTCAGCGCCAGTATGTCCTCTCTGTGCACCATCCTGGCGTTTAACGCCAGGTTGTTGCTTGTTTTGGGCGTTCAGCGCCAGAATGGTGCTCTGTTCTGGCGTTAAACGCCGGCCAGATGCACCTTCTGGGCGTTGAACGCCAGCCCGTGCGTCCTCCAGGGTGAAAAATTTTTTTCTTCTGTTTTTGACTCTGTTTTTAATTTTTTTGATTTTTTCATGACTCCTCATGATCATGTACCTAATTAAACACAAAAATAACAAAGAAACAAAATAAAATAAAATTAGATAAATAAAATTGGGTTGCCTCCCAACAAGCGCTTCTTTAATGTCAATAGCTTGACAGTGGCTCTCATGGAGCCACAAGATGATCAAGTCAATTTAGTGTGTTGTCTCCACACCAAACTTAGAGTTGATATGGAATTTGAACACCAAACTTAGAGTTTGGTTGTGGCCTCACAACACCAAACTTAGAGTTTGACTGTGTGGGTTCTTCTTGACTCTGAACTGAGAGAAGTTCTTCATGCTTACTCTCTTTTGTCACAGAGGGATGACCATGTGCTTGAAACACAAGGTATTCCCCATTCAATTGAAGGACTAACTCTCCTCTGTTGACATCTATCACAGCTTCTGCTGTGGCTAGGAAAGGTCTTCCTAGGATGATGCATTCATCATCTTCCTTCCTAGTATCTAGGATTATGAAATCAGCAGGGATGTAAAAGCCTTCAACTTTTACTAGAACGTCCTCCACTATTCCATAAGCTTGTCTTACTGACTTATCTGCCAATTGTAATGAGATCAAGGCAGGTTGTACCTCAATGATTCCCAGCTTCTCCATTACAGAGAGTGGCATAAGGTTTATTCCTGACCCAAGATCACATAAAGCTTTTTCAAAGCTCATGGTGCCAATGGTGCAAGGTATTAAGAACTTGCCAGGATCTTGTTTCTTTTGAGGTAGAGTTTCCTGAATCCAAGTATCTAAGTCACTAATGAGCAAGGGAGGTTCACTTTCCCAAGTCTCATTACCAAATAGCTTGGCATTCAGCTTCATGATAGCTCCTAAATATTGAGCAACTTGCTCTCCAATCACATCTTCATCCTCTTCAGAGGATGAATAATAGTCAGAGCTCATGAATGGCAGAAGGAGATTTAATGGAATCTCTATGGTCTCTGTATGAGCCTCAGATTCCTCAGGATCCTTAATAGGAAACTCCTTCTTGCTTGAGGAACGTCCCAGGAGGTCTTTCTCACTAGGATTTTCGTCCTCCTCCTCCTTGATGCATTCGGCCATGTTGACTAAGTCAATGGCTTTGCACTCTCCTTTTGGATTCTCTTCTGTATTACTTGGGAGAATACTGGGAGGAGTTTCAATAACTTTCTTACTCAGCTGGCCTACTTGTGCCTCCAAATTTTTAATGGAGGATCTTGTTTCATTCATGAAACTGAAAGTGGCTTTTGACAGATCAGTGACTATATTAGCTAAATTAGAATTATTTTGTTCAGAGTTCTCTGTCTGTTGCTGAGAAGATGATGGATATGGCTTGCTATTGCCTAGCCTATTGCGTCCACCATTGTTAAAGCCTTGTTGAGGCTTTTGTTGATCCTTCCAGGAGAAGTTTGGATGATTTCTCCATGATGGGTTATAAGTGTTTCCATAAGGTTCACCCAGATAATTAACCTCTGCCATGGCAGGGTTCTCAGGATCATAAGCTTCTTCAGAAGCTGCCTCTCTAGTACTGTTGGATGCATGTTGCAATCCATTCAGATTTTGAGAGATCATGTTGACCTGTTGAGTCAACACTTTGTTCTGAGCCAATATGGCATTCAGAGCATCAATTTCAAGAACTCCTTTCTTCTGAGGGACCCCATTATTCACGGAATTCCTCTCAGAGGTGTACATGAACTGGTTGTTTGCAACCATGTCAATGAGTTCTTGTGCCTCTTCAGGCGTTTTCTTCAGGTGAATAGATCCACCTGCAGAATGGTCCAGTGACATTTTCGAAAATTCAGAGAGACCATAATAGAATATATCTAATAGGGTCCATTCTGAAAACATGTCAGATGGGCATCTCTTGGTCAGCTGCTTGTATCTTTCCCAAGCTTCATAGAGGGATTCACCATCTTTTTGTTTGAAGGTTTGAACATCCACTCTCAGCTTGCTCAGCTTTTGAGGAGGGAAGAATTTATCCAAGAAGGCAGTGACCAGCTTATCCCAGGAGTCCAGGCTATCCTTAGGTTGTGAATCCAACCATATTCTAGCTCTGTCTCTTACAGCAAAAGGGAAAAGCATGAGTCTGTAGACTTCAGGATTAACTCCATTCGTCTTTACAGTATCACAAACTTGCAAGAACTCAGTTAAAAACTGATAAGGATCTTCAGATGGAAGTCCATAAAACTTGCAGTTTTGTTGCATTAAAGCAACTAGTTGAGGCTTAAGCTCAAAGTTATTGGCTCCAATGGCAGGAATGGAGATGCTTCTTCCATCAAACTTGGATGTTGGCTTTGTGAAGTCACCAAGCATTCTCCTTGCATTATTATTATTATTATTTTCGGCTGCCATATCCTTCTCCTGTTCGAAAATTTCTGAAAGGTTATTTCTGGATTGTTGTAATTTAACTTCTCTTAATTTTCTCTTCAGAGTCCTTTCAGGTTCTGGATCAGCTTCAACAAGAGTGCCTTTATCCTTGTTCCTGCTCATAAGAAAGAGAAGAAAACAAGAAAAGAAAGAGGAATCCTCTATGTCACAGTATAGAGATTCCTTTATGTTAGTAGAAGAAGGAAGGGGTAGAAGAAAGAAGAAGGATGGATTCGGATTTGGATGAAGAGAGGTGAAGAGAAGTGTTAGTAATTAAATAAATAAAAAGAATAAGAAAAGAGAAAGAAGAATTTCGAAAATAATTTTTAAAAAAAGAAGTTAGTAATTTTCGAAAATCAAAGACAAAATATAATTAAAATTAAAATTTAAAACAAAAAGAATTTTTTTGAAAAAGAGAGGGAGAATTTTCGAAAATTAGAGTGGGAAAAGTAGTTAGGTGGTTTTGAAAAAGATAAGAAACAAACAATGAGTTAGTTAATTGATTGAAAAAGATTTGAAATCATAATTTGAAAAAGATAAGAAGATAAGAAGTTAGATAAGATATTTTGAACTCAAATTTTGAAAAAGATAAAATTTTTGAAAAAAAAGATAAGATAAAAGATAAAAAGATATATTTGAAAAAGATATTTGAAAAAGATTTAATTTTTAAAATTACTTAACTAACAAGAAACTACAAGATAAGATTCTAGAACTTAAAGATTGAACCTTTCTTAACAAGAAAGTAACAAACTTCAAATTTTTGAACCAATCACATTACTTGTTAGTTAATTTTCGAAAATTAGATATAAAAGATAAGAAAAAGATTTTGAAAATATCTTGAAAAAGATTTTTGAAATTTTCGAAATTTAAAAAAAAAATGAAAAAGATATGATTTTTGAAAAAGATTTTGAAAAGATAAGATTTTTAAAATTGAAATTTTGACTTGACTTGTAAGAAACAACTAATTTTGAAAATTTTTGACCAAGTCAATCCCAAAATTTCGAAATTTTGGAGGGAAGTAAGGAAAACATATTTTTGAAATCAAATTTTGAATGAAAAACACAAAAATGACCCAAAACATGAAAATTTTGGATCAAGACACAAGATGCATGCAAGAATGCTATGAATGTCAAGATGAACACCAAGAACACTTTGAAGATCATGATGAACATCAAGAACATATTTTTGAAAAATTTTTGATGCAAAGAAAACATGCAAGACACCAAACTTAAAAATCTTTAATGCATGAAAAATATGAATGCAAAAATGCACATGAAAAATAACAAACAACACTAAACAAGAATTCATCAAGATCAAACAAGAAGACTTGTCAAGAACAACTTGAAGATCATGAAGAACACTATGAATGCATGGGATTTTCGAAAAATGCAAGAAAAATTTTAAAAGCATGCAATTGACACCAAACTTAAAAATTAACACAAGACTCAAACAAGAAACACAAAATATTTTTGATTTTTATGATTTTCTAATTTTTTTGTATTTTATTAATTTTTTTTTTCGAAAATATAGTTTGGAAAAACGAAAAATAAAAGAAAAATTTTTGAAAAATATTTTTGAAAAGAAAATTACCTAATCTGAGCAACAAGATGAACCGTCAGTTGTCCATACTCGAACAATCCCCGGCAACGGCGCCAAAAACTTGGTGGACGAAATTGTGATCACTTATTCTTTTTACTTGTAGGATGTATACTCTGAGGGCATTGTTTATTTTCACAACTCCGTTCAACTAACCAGCAAGTGTACTGGGTCGTCCAAGTAATAAACCTTACGTGAGTAAGGGTCGAATCCACAGAGATTGTTGGTATGAAGCAAGCTATGGTCACCTTGCAAATCTCAGTTAGGCAGGTTAAAATAGTTTTATGGGTTTTCGAAAATAGAAATAATGAAAGGGATAAAGATACTTATGCAGATTCATTGGTGGGAATTTCAGATAAGCGGATGGAGATGCTGTAGAGCTCTTGGACGCCTGCTCTCCTACTCCTTCTACTCAATCCTTCTTACTCCTTTCCATGGCAAGCTTTGTATAGGGGTTCACCATCAACTGTGGCTACTTTCATTCCTCACGGGGAAATATCCTGTGCGGCTGTCACTCGCACAGCTAACCAGTCTGGAGGCATCACCCATGGCTGATGGCTACATCCCATCCTCGCAGTGAAAACTATGCTATCGCACTCTGTCACAGTACGGCTAATCACCGGTTGGTTCCCGCTCCTACTAGAATAGAATCCCTCTTTTGCGTCTGTCACTGACGCCCAGCAGGTTAAAGTTTGAAGCACGTCACAGTCATTCATTACCGGAATCCTACTCGGAACACCACAGACAAGGTTGGACTTTCCGGATTCCTAGGATCCTACTCGGAATACCACAGACAAGGTGAGACTTTCCGGATCCTCATAAATGCCGCCATCTATCTAGCTTATACCACGAAGATTCTGTTGGGGAATCTAAGAGATACGCATTCAAGCTCTGTTGCATGTAGAACGGACATGGTTGTCAATCACACACGTTCATAAGTGAGAATGATAATGAGGGTAATCTAACTCATAACATTCATCATGTTCTTGGGTACGAATGAATATCTTGGAATAAGAATAAGAGAGATTTGAATAAAAGAGAATAGAATTTCATTAATACTTGAGGTACACCAGAGCTCCACACCCTTAATCTATGGTGTGCAGAAACTCCACCGTTGAAAATACATAAGCAAAGAGTTCAGGCATGGCCGAATGGCCAGCCCTCCCTAACGTGATCACAGGATTCAGAATACAATCCAGGATGTCTAATACAATAGATAAATGTCCTATATATACTAGACTAGCTACTAGGGTTTACATGAGTAAGTAATTGATGCGTAAATCCACTTCCGGGGCCCACTTGGTGTATGCTTGGGCTGAGCTTGATTAATCCACGTCTAGAGGCATTTCTTGGCGTCAAACTTCAGGTTATGACGTGTTTTGGGCGTTCAACTCCGGATCATGACGTTTTTCTGGCGTTTAACTCCAGACAGCAGCGTGTACTTGGCGTTTAACGCCAAGTTACGTCGTCATTCCTCGAATAAAGTATGGACTATTATATATTGCTGGAAAGCCCTGGTAGTCTACTTTCCAACGCCGTTGAGAGCGCGCCAATTGGAGTTCTGTAGCGCCAGAAAATCCATTTCGAGTGCAGGGAGGTCAGAATCCAACAGCATCAGCAGTCCTTTTGTCAGCCTTCTTCAGAGTTTTGCTCAAATCCCTCAATTTCAGTCAGAATTTACCTGAAATCACAGAAAAACACACAAACTCATAGTAAAGTCCAGAAATGTGAATTTAACATAAAAACTAATGAAAACATCCCTAAAAGTAGCTTAAACTTACTAAAAACTATATGAAAACAATGCCAAAAAGCGTATAAATTATCCGCTCATCAAGCTCCTATAGTTCATCCCATTGGTGATCCTACTCAAAACGCCACAGAAAAGATTGAATCTTCCGGATCATAGAAAGCTACGCATTGATTCTAGCCTTTACCACAAAGACCCTAATCTTCCTATACCTCGGCTGAATTGATGTCTCGAGAAGTCCTCAATGAAGTCGTGGATTAGCCGTCTAAGAGATGTATCCTCAAGCTAATGGTTTAGTAATATTCAATGAAAAACGCTCACTGAACCCATGTAGAATAGAGATAACTTGTGACGGTTTAACTCATTCATAAGGTTGAAGAACGAAGATACATCTTAGGAGAGAATCAAACAAGAATTGAAATAGAACAGCAGTACTCTTATTAATCCAGAAAACTCAACAGAGCTCCTAATCTTAACCTAGGAGGTTTAGTGGCTCATATTGTACAATGAAACTCGAAAATATGAAAATAATATTCTATGGTGGTCGAAGATCATAAAACAAGGGTGATCTTCTCCTATACATACTAATATAATAACTAAGGATTACAGAAATATAATAAGCTTAGGCTTATAGGGTATCTCCATGTTCTAGTAGGCTCCTTAGGTGTTAAACACCCACTTTGGACTCCCCTTTGGGCGTTGGACACCAGCTGCTCCCTATTGGGCGTCCAACGCTAGAAAGGGGGTAGATGGCTGGCGTTGAACGCCAGTTTTGGGCCTTCATCTTCAAAGACAAGTATAAACTATTACATATTGCTGGAAAGCGCTGAATGTTAGCTTTCCATATCCGTTAAGAACGCTCCATTTGGATATCCGTAGCTCCAGAAATGTTTGCTTGAGTGCACGGAGGTCAGATCTTGGCAGCATCTGCTACGCTTTCCTTGTCTCTAAATCAGCCTTTGTCAAAACTCTTAGATTTCAGCCAGAAAATACCTGAAATCACCATAAAACACAACAACGCATAGTAGAATCCAAAAATGTGAATTTTACACTAAAACCTCTAAAAATATAATAAAACTTAAATAAAATATAACAAAAACTATATGAAAATAATGTCAAAATCGTATAAAATATTCATTAATCGCAACACCAAACTTAGACCGTTGCTTGTCCCCAAGCAACTAAAAACAAATTAGGATAAGATGATGAGTAAGATACAATAATCTCAAAGTTTTCAATAAAGTTCAGTTTCAATTAGATGAGTGGGACATAGTAGCTTTTTGCTTCTGAATAGTTTTAGCATCACACTATCCGTTGAAGCTCAGAAGTGTTGGCATCTGTGGGAACTTATAATCCAGATGATATTATTGTCTCTCCTAGTTTAGTTCTTTTTTATTCTTGAACACAGCTTTTAGGGTTTTGGTCGTGGCCTTTAGTGACAGTGACTACCACTTCCTCTAGAAAATCCAATTGAGCACTTGATGTCTTCAATGTCACGCTCTTGTCTCTGTTGTTCTTCCCTCACAACTCTTTAATCTTCTCTAATTTGGTGGAATCCTCTTGATGCTCTATCCTCAGCTGATTTATGTTAGAGCCTAATTCTCCCAAAGAAGTATGCCATTGATCACAATAGCTTTGAAGAGGAAAATACATCCATTAAAGTATCTCAAGGATCTCATGTTGAGACAGTTTCACATGCTCATGTTGTGGTTCATGTGCCGGATCCCTAGTATGCTCCATCTTTCATTTAGTGATGGGCTTGTCTTCCTCAATTGAAATGCCACCTTCTATGACAACTCCAGCTGAATTGCATAGGTGACAGATAAGATGAGGGAAAGCTAACCTTGCTAGGGTGGAGGGCTTGTCTGCCACATTTTACAACTCCTAAGGTATCACCTCATGTACTTCCACCCCATCTCCGAGCATGATGCAATGGATCATGATGGATCGGTCTATGGTCACCTCGGACCAGTTGCTAGTAGAGATGATAGAGCGTTAGATAAATTCCAACCATCCTCAAGGTATGGGCTTGAGGTCAAGCCTTCTTAGTTGGATAGGCTTGCCTTGGGAATCCCTTTTCCACTGTGCTCCTTCCACACAGATGTCTGAGAGCATTTGATCCAACCTTTGATCAAAATTGACTCTTCTTGTGCAAGGATGTGGGTCTCCTTGCATCAAAGGCAAGTTGAACGCCAACCTCACACTTTTTGGACTAAAGTATAAGATTCTCCCTTAGACCATGGTGCTCCAATTTTTAGGATGAGGGTTCATACAAATGTCATGGTTTTTCGTGACCTATGCATTAGCATAGAACTCTTGCACCATTATGATCCCAACCTCTTGGATGGGATTTGTTAGGACTTCCCAACCTCTTCTACGAATTTCATGTCAGATCTCCAGATACTCATTCTTCTTAAGCCTAAAAGGAACTTCAGGGATCGCCTTTTTCTTTGCCACTACTTCATAGAAATGGTCTTGGTGGGCTTTGGTGATGAATCTCTCCATCTCCCATAATTCGGAGGAGGCGGCTACAGCCTTTTCATTCCACTTTCTAGAGGGTTCTCCGACCTTGGGTGCCATAAGTGGGAATGGAAAGCAAAAAGTAAAGCTTTTCCAACACCAAACTTAAAAGCTTTCCTCGTCCTCGAGAAAAAAATAAACAAAAGAGAAGAATGGAGTAGAAGAAGAAGAAGAAAATAGATGGAGATGGAGGGAGAAAAGCAATTCGGCCAAGTGAGGGTTAAAGGTGTATGAGTAGTGTGTGGGATAAGTGGTATGAGGAAGGTATTTATATGGAGGTTTTGGGTAGGGTTTCGAATGAATTGGGGTTATGGGTGGGAAAGTTTGAATTTTAGTGGGTGGGGGTTAGGGGGATTTATGATGGTTTTGGGAAAGAGGTATGGATGTGATTATTTGAGGGTTCATAGGGAAGAGTGTGGGGGAAGTGTAAAAAGAAGAGAGAAGAAGATGGGGTAGATGAATATGCTGTGGGATCCACCGGGCCTGAGAAGCTAGGGAATTCAAATTCCCTGTCCCCCTTATGGGTGTTGAATGCCCAGGTCATGCTCTATAGCTGGCATTCAACTCCAGCTTCCTGCTCCATTTAGGGCGTTGAATGCCCAGGAGGGACCTCCTTCCTGGCATTCAACGCCGATCTTCTGCTTCTTTTGGGCGTTGAATGCACAGCCTCTGCTCTATAGCTAGCATTCAACGCCAACTTTCTAGTCTTCTTTGGCATTGAACGCCCATCAGGCACACCCTGTGTGGTGTTCAACGCCAGTTTGGTTGCTATTGGTGGGCGTTGAACGCCCACTCTGCCTTTCTTGTCTGGCGTTCAATGCCAGCAAGATACTTATTCTAGAGTGTTCTATTTCCATATCTGAACCTTTCTGTCTCTGTTCTGACTAATGCATGTGATCATGAACCTAAAGAAACAAGTAAAGAAAAATAAACCTAAGGAATTAGTCATGTAAAATAAACTTTAAAAGAAATACAAATCACTAAATATGGTTGGGTTGCCTCCCAACAAGCGCTTCTTTAATGTCACTAGCTTGACAGTTAGCTCCTAACGAAAATTGATATGGGCTGAGAATTTTGCCCTTTACAGTGAACTTTCTTCCTGTCTTTTCATGGATGAGCTACACATGCTCTAGAGACAAAATACGACTTACTGTATGTGGTATGACTGGTTTCTGGGTGAAGACAACTCTCATGCCAGGTGAGAGGTCTTCAGTGGGGATCTTTTTGCCCCTCTAACCTTTACGTACTTTCTTGTTAGTACCTTTGTTCTAAGTGCTTGTTACTGGCTGCCCAACACCAAACTTAGAATGGGTGTCTGGGGGCTTAGTAAAGCTTTGCACTGAAAGATATGGTTGGAACACTAAGTGTTGCACATCTATCTCTCTTTTCTCAGAGGGAGAATTGGGGTTAGGCGTTTTGAACAAGATGTACTCCTCGCCTAGTTGTAAAATCAGTTCTCCCTTTGCTACATCTTGGTCGTGGCTAGGAAAGGTCTTCCATGGATGATAGACTCGTCCTCATCTTCCCTAGTATCTAAGATTATGAAGTTTGTAGGGATGTAAAGGTCTTCAACCCTTACTAAGTTATCCTCTACTAACCCATATGCTCTTTTCATTGACTTGTCTGCCATCTCTAATAAGATATTTGTAGCTTGTACCTCAAAGATTCCTAACTTCTCCATCACAGAGAGTGACATGAGGTTTATACTTGACCCTAGATCACACAGAGCCTTCTCAAATGTCATGGTGCCTATGGTTCAAGGAATTAGAAAGCGTCCGGGATCCAGAAGCTTTTGAGGCAGCTTCTGCTGAACCAAAGCATTGAGTTCTTTAGTGAGAACTGGAGGTTCTTCCTCCAATGTCTTTACTCCAAATAACTTGCCATTTAGCTTCATGAGAGCTCCTAGGTACCTAGCAACTTGCTCTTCCCTAGTTTTCTCATCCTCGTCAGAGGATGAGTATTCATCAAAACTCATGCATTGCAACAGTGCATGCAAGGGGAGCTCTATGGTTTCTACATGAGCCTTGGCTTCCTTTAATTCTTGGATAGGGACTTCATCAATGGGTGTTGAATACTCAGTAGGAACACCCTTTCGGCGTTCAACGCCATCTCTTGTGGGGGCATCTTCACCAGCATTCAACGCCAGCTTCTCTGCCAATTTGGGCGTTGAACGCACAGTAAGGTCTTCTTTACTGGCGCTCAATGCCATCTTTTGTGCTAGTTTGGGCGTTGAACGCCAGTAAGGTCTTCCTTACTGGCGTTCAGCACCAAGAATGGCACATCATTGAGCGTTGAATGCCCATTAGGGATCTCATTATTAGTGTTCAACGCCTGATTACTCCCTTCAAATTTGGCCTCAGCTTCAATAGTGATGGCCTTGCACTCTTCTCTTGGATTTACTTCAGTGTTACTAGGAAGAGTGTTAGGAAGAGTCTCAGAGATTCTCTTACTCAATTAACCAACTTGTACCTCCAAGTTTCTGATGGAGGATCTTGTTTCAGTTATGAAACTATAAGTGGTCTTAGAGAGGTTGGAGACTATAGTGACTAAGTCAGAAAGGCTCTACCTAGGAGTCTCCATATATTCCTAAGAAGATGGGAATAGTGGCTTGTTGTGAACCTATTCTGGGTTCTTCCACCTTGATTATTATGGAAGCCTTGCTGAGGCTTCTATTGATCATTCTATGAAAGGTTAGGATGATTCCTTCATGATGGAATATAGGTGTTTCCATAGGGTTCTCCTATGTAATTCACCTCCTCTATCATGGGTTGGTCAGGATCATAAGCTTCTACTTCAGAGGAAGCTTCTTGGGTACTACCAGCTGCAGCTTGCATTCCAGTCAAACGCTGAGAGATCATATTGACCTGTTGCATCAGGATCTTATTTTGTGCTAATATGGCATTCAGAGTGTCTACTTCTAGAACTTCTTTCTTCTGAGCTACCCCATTGTTCACAGGGTTTCTCTCATAGGTGTACATGAATTGCTTGTTTGCAACCATCTCAATGAGTTCTTTTGCCTCTTCAAGCGTTTTCTTTAAGTGGAGTTTGTTACGACCCAATTTTCAGTATGTCTAGATCATACGGGAAACTGAGCGTTACCAACTTGTCTTCCTAATTATTATCTATTATTTATTATATAAGCCTGATTCGTTGTTAAAAACATAGTTATTTTGTGAGGTACTTTTTTTTGAAAATGTTTGGATTAACAAACAGAATCATTCATAATCAATTCACAAGTAATAATAGATAAAATAGTTATAAACAACCACACATACATACATCACAAGTAGTTGACAACATGCGGTGATTCAGCCTTTATTAGAGTATAGACTTTTAGTTAAAACACCCCTAAATATAGCTAGATAATAACCATATACATATATATACATACAACATCCCAGGCCCTAACCTGTTCAAGAAGTCCCTAAGTTGGCTCCCAGGCTAGCCTAGACTCTATACTCACCTAGTCCCTCTAAACTACTAAACTGAGGGAAAGTACGTTCTAAGTCTTCAAAACTCAAGTCAGGTGGAACGTCTCAAAAGGTGGAATATCACCTACTACTCCTCTACATGATCAAACATTGCCATATGATGTCTCTCTGGTACACCATCAAGTAGCCACACAACAGGAGTCTCGTACACAAGATTTAGGTTAAAGTTCGCGTACAAACGAAGTGCAGGCGTTGGCTGGTCTCACCGTATATACATATGAACAGAAAACGGGATTCACCCTAGACTCAGAAGACTACCTAGAGCAGAATCCTCTTTATGAACGGTCACCAGCGAACTACGGAGGGTACCCAAGCTTCCATCTGAAGGGGGAAGGGAGAGAGAAGGGGTAAGAACTGGGGAGTTCTTAGTAGGGTCGGGGTTATTAGTTAAGTTTATTAATTCTGTGTTGTTTGGCAGATGAATAACAGAATATAGAGAAGTAGTAAACAGAAGACAGAAAAATAGAGAAAATAGAGAAAATAGAAAACAGATCACAAACAGAAGAATACAAGAAAGTAAAACACAGACACAAACATGAAGAATAGAATACAAACAAAGAAAGCGTACATTCATGCAACAATCATAATAGAGAAAATGCACAACCAAGTATGATGCATGTCTAGCCCTAGTGCAGGTAATGAGCTCATCTGTCGGTTTCTACCCGCTCCCGACGTAACCCGAAGCAGCTGAAACGGGTATGGCTTTCCAGTTGGCTATACCCCTGTGTACAGGAAGTAACCCCTCTGCCACTACAGGGTCCACTGCACGCAGAAGATAACACATCTGCCACTGCAGGGATGTATGCCGACACACCTTCTGTATACAGAAAATAACCCCTCTGCCACTATAGAAATGGAACAGGTGGTCACGGTACTTCTATAGCAGGAAATAATCCCTCTGCCTTACAGAATTAAAATATGGATATGTACCACAGGAAAGCATTTTCAGTGGTCGCACCACCATCTATCTGACTGCCTCAATGCAGCAGATGAACAAACAAATAACTCTGGAGTTGCCTTAATGCAACAAATAAACAAACAAGCACCTCATGGGTTGCTTTAAGCAACAAATGACCCTTCAACATGTCCTCTGCTTTTTATCATACTACTCTTTTCTCTTTTTTTCTTTACTCTGCTCTGATTACTCTCTTCTCTATATCTCTTTACTTTTCTCTGATTTCTCTGTTAAACGTATGTATTTAAAGCTTATGTAAATTTCGGTATGAATAGTTAGCCTGTCCCAAGTATAGGTTCATTAAGTCTATACTGAAACAGTTTAACTTTTCATATAATACCTAACCCTAATCGCAACTCAAGGACTAACTATGCCCTAGTTCGTTCACCAATTTCTGTCTGTTTTTCTGTCATTAAGACTTTATAGACTATTCTTTGGTTTTTATCTTTTCTTTAACTTCTTATCTTTCCTTTATCTTTGCCTCACTATCATGTTATTACCACTCCCTAGGTGTTTTATAAAGGTAATTATGAGATTCTGCGCTTAAAGTTGTCTTTCTAAAGCTTTTACAGAAAACTGCCTTTTCCGTATTATTTTATTATTTTTATTAAAATATTATTTTTAATTAAATATTATTATATAATATTTTATTATTATTTATTATTTTATTATTAATTTTCAAAAATTAACTTACCTTTTACTTTTAACCTTTAAAATTCACTTTTTACCACCCGTAACTTTTAATATTTCTACCTTAACCACCCTAACTTTCAAAAATTACTAAATAACCCCTCAAACACCAAAATAATTACTTCCTTGCGCTTTCTAAGATCTAAAACCTGTTCTTCATTGTTCTTCATCATACTCAAAGTGTTCTTCATGTTCTTCGTAAATTCTTCAAATTATTTCTCTGTTTTTACCCATTTTTCAGTCTTTTCAGCAACCGATTTTTACCATAATTCATAATAAATTAGCAGCCACTAAAACCCCATATTTTCTACAAGATTTTAACATAAATTGAACCTCAATTTAAGCCTAGGGTTTCGTTTTTCCAGCTGTCCCAAGAACATGAACTTTAAAGCTTGAATTTCATCAAATTTCATCAAAATTTCACCAAATTTTCACCAAGAATCAATCATATATGTAACCAATTTTTAGCACAGCCAAATCATACAACATTCACACAATTTAAACATAAATAATCAAGATTAATTTCGTGACACCCTACCTGATTTTCCTGCTCCTAATTCGGTTAGACTTTCAGGTGGTCCTTAAGCACTTTTTCCTCCTAATTCACATCAAGAACAACTTTAAATCCAAAAACCTTCAACTAACCAAATCTCCCTCAGCACGTTAGGAAGTGATTTCTAACCTTAGACTTGCTGGAAAGTCACGTTTCTTGTCCCTCAAGTCAAGTTAAGCATGATTCCTAAGGAAGAACATCAAGAAAACACATTTTTAAGCATGTTTCCTTGAAACCGAATCAAAAGGGAGATGGTGCAGCCAAATCACCTTGATTCCAACCTTGATAAGTCATGTGACCATGTAGAGAAAGAAGAGAGGATCATTTTCGTCAGATTGGAATTTTGATTTCAGTTTTAGTTCAGCAGAAATCAAGCTTTGAAGATTTGGAACTAAGAACTTTTCTCTCTTTTTTCTCTCTTGGAAATTTCGGCCACAAGGAGCAAATGAACCAGCCTTGGGGGTTTTGGGGGTGTAGGGTGAGTTGTGAGTGGTTGGCTTGGAGGTGGATTAAAATAATGTTAAAATATCTCAAGTGTATAACTACTAAAACTAGATGTATCGGAACACTTGCAAAAACATCTCTAAAAATTATTTTCTGAGCTACTAGCATAAATGACACTAGTAACATATTTATTATGGGAATAAAACATGTATAATTAGGCCTTAGCATTGCTAAAGTCATCAGAGAGTGCTAGTGCTAAGCTGCACCAATAAACTGTGAACCTGGTTAAACCGATTTTCTGTTTTTAACTAAAACTGACCAGGTAACCTTATAATATTATTCAAGAAGCTTCTAATACTAATATAATGATAATATTACCCTATTATCTCTCTTCTCTCATGAATCGATTTTGGTTCATCAAACTGAGACTATTTACGAAAAACCGGATCAAAACTCCTGACCGATACGGTTCAAAAACTACGTTCTTCGTGACTGCATTATCGAGCTTGCCTCGGAAAAGGTTCTAACTTAAAGGTGGCATAATGACAATGAGGATTGATATACTTGATGATATATCAGATCTTCTCCCCTTAATGATCCTCTGGAGTTCTCCGTACTTTCAGAAAAGATCTCGCGTATTCGAAAACCAGGGTTGTTATAGAGTGATCCACTTGCAGAGCTGTCTAATGATATTTTAGATATCTCAGATAAACCATCATAGAATATACCTAGGATAGACCATTCAGAGAGCATGTCAGGAGGACATCTCCTGATTAGTTTCTTGTATCTTTTCCAGACTTCAAAGAGGGATTCACCTTCTTTTTGTCTGAAGGTTTGAACTTCTACTCTGATTTTGCTCCTCTTCTGAGATGGAAAGAACTTAGCCAAGAAAGCATTGACTAATTTTTCCCAAGAGTCTAGGCTTTCTTTAGGTTGAGTGGTGAATCCATATTTGACAATATATTTTCGATTGATTTGAGTGGATTTCATCATATAAACCCAAATGTATTCACCTAAATAGCATGCTTTTGTGTTCTCTCCCTAAATTGAGCTTAATTGTAAAAACATGATATTTTGTGCTTAATTTAACCAATTTTATTCCACTTTCATCCCATTCAATGCCTTGATGGTTTTGATGAGTGATTTCAGGTGTAATTGGTTGGAATGGGTTGATAAGAATGGAAGAAAAGCATGGAATTGGGAGAAAACATGAAGAAAACAAATGAGAAAAGCATTTCTGAGTGTGCCCATGCACACCATCTGTGCCTATGCACAAGGGTCAAAATCAGCATCTGTGCCTACGCACAGGTCTGTGCCCAGGCATAGAATGGAAATCAGCAAGTGTGCCCATGCACAACTTCTGTGCGTACGCACAGGAGGAAAATTAGCACGTGTGCATACGCACACACCTGTGCGTACTGATGTGCGGAAAACGATCCAACACAAAACTCACCGGCAAGTGTACCGGGTCGCATCAAGCAATAAAAACTCACGGGAGTGAGGTCGATCCCACAGGGATTGAAGGATTGAGCAATTTTAGTTTAGTGGTTGATTTAGTCAAGCGAATCAAATATTGGTTGAGTGGTTTATCTTGAACAGAAGCTAAATTGCTTGGAATGTAAAGGGAGAGGGGAGAATTGCAGTAAATTAAAAGACAGGAAAATGAAAGTGCTGAATCTTAAAGAACAAGAAATTAAATGACTGAAACTTAAAGTGCAAGAAATGTAAATTGCAGTAACTTAAATTGCAAGAAATGTAAATTACTTGAATGGAAAAGGGAATTAAGGATTGGGAATTCAGAATTTCAGCAAAGGCAAGTAAATTGCAACAATTAAATTAACAGAAGATGACTTGGAAGTATCTAAAATTCAAACAGGAAATGAAATTAAATTGCAGCAGGGTTCACAGAAGAACCAAAAAGGAAAATGGGATCTCAGGACTCAAGAGACCAGAAAGCAAAGTCTAGATCTCAATTGCCTTCCCAGATCCAAGTTCACAAAGCAATTAACAAGAAATTGAAGAAGAAGCAGTAAAGGAAATGAAATTAAACTCAATTATGCAGAAGAAGATTTAAAGAGATTTTGAATGGAGATTGAGACAGAATTTCCTCAATTCTTCACACCCAAAACTCAAAACAAGAAAAGTAAAAATGCCCAAGCAAGAACGAGGAAGAAGAGAGATCAATTCTCCTCCCCAATTCTCTCAAATCTCAGTGAGGTCCCTAAGAGAAAGTTCAAAAGCTCAAAATGAAAGTAAAGGTTCAAAGGAAGATTCAAAGTTTCCAAAGTAAAGGGAAAAGGTCCTCATTACATCTAACTAGCTCCTATTTATACACTTTCTATTCTTGGATCTTAGGATTTGGATGGGCTTTTGATTTGGTGAAGAAATGAATTTTATTGGATTTTTAATCCAATTTTCAGCCCAAGAACAATTGCTTCCAGGTGGCTGCCCTGCCCTTGTGGAGGGCAGGGCAGGAATTGATGCATGCGGCCTTGGTGCGAGCGTGGTGTGCGAGTTGGTGCTGCAGGATGCTGCCCTGCCCTCGCGGAGGGCAGGGCAGAAATTTTTGGTGCGCCAGTTTGGTGCCTGTGCGTGCTGCTGGTGCTGCCGAACCGTTCCTTGGTGCGCCAGAATGGTGCGCCTGTGTGCATCACCAAAATGCTGCCCTGCCCTCGCGGAGGGCAGGGCAGTGTTTCCAAGTTGAAGCCCCGTGTTCGATCCTTGAGTGACGCACACGCTACTTCTTTTCTTTGATTTTCTTGGCACCAAAGTGAGGCTTAGTTTCTTGTTTCCTCAGGATTCCGTGTTCGACTCTTGTGGCAAGCAATGGTGAACTTTTTCTTTGAATTTTTCCCTTTGGAGAGCCCGATACTGCCCTTGTGGAGGGCAGGGCAAGGTTTTTCTTTTCTTTGATCCAAGGCACAATTTTGTGCTCTGCCTTTGTCGTGGGCAGGGCAGCATTGCCTCTCTTGGCTTGCTTGCTCATGTTGCCCTCCTAGAGGGCAGTGTGCCCTTGTGGAGGGCAATGCTTGCTCCTTCCTTTATGCGCCACGCCTTTTACTCCTTGAGCCACGCTTTCTTAAGCCACGCTTTCTCTTTTCTTCTTTTCTTCACCTACAATCAACCAAAACAACCACTCAAAGTATCACTAAATTCACAAGGCTTATAAATCAATTAAAATTCAATTAAAATTAGCTTAAACCTCATGAATTAGCATCAAATTAATAGTAGTTGCTTGATTTAAAGAAGTTATGCATTTTCACTCCAAATCACTTACTTAGGATGCAAGAAAGTGCATAAAGACTAACAAAACAAGTGAAATTAGCTTGAAAAATGGGTATATGATGACTTGTCATCACAACACCAAACTTAAATCTTGCTTGTCCCCAAGCAAGCATCAAAACTAAGAGAAAATGAAATGAACAAGAAAAGAACACATATCCTTATTAGGCATATAGCAGAACTTGATTTATGGGGTCTTTATGCAGACAATGATAACTCAATTATTGTTGCTGTTACATAATATACATCTTTCCTCAAAGGCTTGCTAAACTTGCTGTTATAAGACTTATTTTTTTAATTACTCCCTTGCTAACTTTTCTTGGCTTATAATGCTTAACAAGCTTATTATTCTTTTGGAGGTTTTGTGTCAAATGTTGCAATAGTAGCCTTTGGCTTTATTTTTTTTTTCTTTTACTCAACATCTTTCCACCACAGACACATGGCTCACTATTTTTCTTCCTTGGATCATTGATGCCCAGCATCTCTTTGGATAACTAAATGTTCTGTATCTAAGTTGCTCTTTATTATGGACTTTCAATTGGCCATCCCAAATCAGTTGATCTAAGTGACCGAGTTTTAAGATACCCCTTAGAATTTACTCATCCAAGCATATCTTAGTACAAGAACACCACAGGCATATGTCCTAGGGTCCAAGCTATTGGTGTCCAACCTTTATTCTTTGTTTTTCTTGCCACTTTGGCTTTTTCTTCTTCCTTTTCTTTCTGTTTTTATTCTCAAGGGCTTTTTCTTTATTGATAAGAATCTTTATAACAGCAAGCTAACTCACACTTAAATGAAAATGATATTATGCAACAATTATTTCATGAGTTATGCATTTAATCAAACACATATACCACCATTAACTTCCATTCTTACTTATGCAACATTGGATATTTCACTTTTCAATTCAAACAATTCTCTTTTATTTAAGCATGTGGGAAACAAAACAAAATTTAGCTAAGTGATGGATAACAAGCATTATGCAGATTTAGCATTCTTAACAAACAATTTCACTTGCAACTAGATAAACACTTTAGCAAGACATACAATGGTTTCCAGATTCAAAACATTTCTCAGCAGCAAGGATTAAGTTCAGATACAACCTTCGAAGTTACAGCCCTTTGATTCTTCCTTCTGTTGGTTTCTCTTTGAGTTAAGATGCATAATATCTCCAATTGTTGACTCATGTCCTGCATAATTCTCAAAGTTGCTTGCTTCTCAAGCCCTTAATTGTATGGTTAGTATGCATAAACTGAGTGTGGTTCCTGGATTTATTTTGGTGTGGGAACACCAAACTTAATTGTTTGCCACTGCTTCTGATGCAACAGTTAACCATATGTGAAACCTTGTGTCTTTGCTAAAGGTTAATGAAATTAAAGCTAGAAAGCAATTAAACAGTTGAATAATGTGTTTGGTTGCTTGGAGCTAGCATCATGCAGAAGATGAGAATGTGTTTTTAAATGATATTTTTGGTGGAACACCAAACTTAGAATCTTTCATTCTCCCTTAAATTGTTTTGGTGTGCAACACCAAACTTAGCTCCTTGCAATCCATACCAATTATTCAACATTTTTATTGAAAAAGTTATGAAAGAAAACTACCTCAGGTTGGGTTGCCTCCCAACAAGCGCTCTTTTATTGTCACTAGCTTGACATTCCTCCTTTTAGGGTGGTTGATGCTGGTAATGTCTCAACTTGTCACCTCTCACTGTAAGCTTTCTCTGTGTGCCTGGATGCCCAATTTCCATATGCTCAAGAGAAAGTATTTGGTTGACAGTGTAATAATCTTCTGTTCCCAGCTGTTGATATACTAGTTGCACCTTATCACCTTTAGAAAATCCTTCAGTTGGGATTTTCTTATTCTTCCACCCTTTGTAAGCCCTCTTCTTGCTCTTCATCTTTTTCTTTCTTGTTGATCTTTCTTCCTTGAGAGTGACTTGGGTTGTGATACCTTCCTTCTTGTTTATCATCCCAGCTTCTTTTTTGAATTCCTTTTTCTTTTTGCTCCTGCTTATTTTTCTGTTCTACTGCCTTGTTGGTTGCTTGCTTAAGAAGTAAGTCACTATTTGTCTTACATGCTTCTTCATTACTTTGTGATTCTGGAAAGACTTTCAAAGTGATGCTCTCCTCATGCATCTTGAGGGTTAGCTCTCCCTGCTCTATATCTACAATGGCTCTAGCAGTGGCCAGAAATGGTCAACCAAGTATTATGGAGTCATTTCCATTTTTTGATGAATCTAGGATCACAAAATCTGCCGGATAGATGAACTTGTCAATTTTAACTAAAAGATTCTCAATCAACCCTTTAGGATATACTACTGATTGGTCCACCAATTCCAAGGACATCTGTATTGGTTTCACCTTTTCTATGCCAAGCTTTTTCACTAAGGATGATGGGATTAGATTTATGCTTGCTCCTAAGTCACACATCCCCTTGTTGATGAATAGGCTTCCAATAGTGCAAGGTAGGAAGAAACCTCCAGGATCTTCAAGCTTGGGAGGAAGTCTTTTTCTGATTAGTGCACTACATTCTTCACTGAGCATTACAGTCTCCTTCTTATTCCAATCTCTCTTCTTATTGATGAGCTCCTTTAAAAACTTGGCATACAGAGGCATTTGCTCTAATGCCTCAGCTAAAGGTATGTTGATTTCCAGTTTCTTGAAAGTTTCAAGAAATTTATGGAAATGTTGATCCTTTGTCTCTTTGTGGAATCTTTGGGGATATGGTAGTGGTGGTGTTGAGCTCTTCTCCACTTGATATTGTCTTGGATTTGGTTCTTCCATGATCTGCTTTCCTTTTTTTGTTTCTATGGTTGGTTGTTTTCTTCTGTGAATTTTTCTAGGACATTCTTGCTTGTTATGTCCTTGTTGTTAGCTTCATCATTCTTTGTTGGCTCTTTGTCATTCTCCATAAGTTTCTTGGTTACTCCTTGGTTGCTATCCACCAATGTCTTTCCACTCCTTAATTGCACAGCTTTGCATTCTTCTTTTGGGTTAGGAATGGTGTCACTTGGTAGTGAGCTTGATGGTTTTTCAACAGAAATTTGTTTGGAGATTTGCCCAATTTGCCTTTCTAAGTTCTTCATGGAAGCTTCTTGGTTCTTTGTTGTCAATTCTTGGTTCTTCATCATCTTTTCCATGAGCATTTCTAGATTAGTAATCCTCTGAGAGTCTTGTGAGATTGGTTGGTTTTGGGGTGTTGATGGATGATGATAGGTGTTTTGGTTAGTTGGGTGGTTATTGGGTGGATAATGGTTAGAGTTGGGATAAGTGTTTAGTGGTTTTCTGTATGTGTTTTGGTTAGTGTTTGTGATGAGCGGATAATTTATACGCTTTTTGGCATTATTTTTAGTATGTTTTTAGTATGATTTAGTTAGTTTTTAGTATATTTTTATTAGTTTTTAATTAAAATTCACTTTTCTGGACTTTACTATGAGTTTGTGTGTTTTTCTGTGATTTCAGATATTTTCTGGCTGAAATTGAGGGACCTGAGCAAAAATCTGATTCAAAGACTGAAAAGGACTGCAGATGCTGTTGGATTCTGACCTCCCTGAACTAGAAGTGGATTTTCTGGAGCTACAGAAGCCCAATTGGCGCCCTCTCAACGGCGTTGGAAAGTAGACATCCTGGGCTTTCCAGCAATGTATAATAGTCCATACTTTGCCCGAGATTTGATGGCCCAAACCGGCGTTACAAATCAGCTTCAGAATTCCCAGCGTTTAACGCTGGAACTGGCATAAAAATTGGAGTTAAACGCCCAAACTGGCATAAAAGCTGGCGTTTAACTCCAGGAAGAGTCTCTACACGAAAATGCTTCAATGCTCAGCCCAAGCACACACCAAGTGGGCCCGGAAGTGGATTTTTCTGTCATTTACTCATTTCTGTAAACCCTAGATCACTAGTTCACTATTAATAGGATCTTTTGACATTGTATCTGTACCTCATGACACTTTACACGTTTCTTTGTGTACTTCCTACAGCATGAGTCTCTAAACCCCATGGTTGTGGGTGAGGAGCTCTGTTGTGTCTTGATGGATTAATGCAATTACCACTGTTTCTTATTCAATCATGCTTGCTTCCGTTCTAAGATATCACTTGTTCTTAACCCGGATGAATGTGATGATCCGTGACACTCATCATATTCTCAACTATGAACGCATGCCTGACAACCACCTCCGTTCTACCTTAGATTGAGTAGATATCTCTTGGATTCTTTAATCGGAATCTTCGTGGTATAAGCTAGAATCGATGGCGGCATTCAAGAGAATTCGGAAGGTCTAAACCTTGTCTGTGGTATTCTGAGTAGGATTCAAGGATTGAATGACTGTGATGAGCTTCAAACTCCTGAAGGCTGGGCGTTAGTGACAGACGCAAAAGAATCAATGGATTCTATTCCAACCTGATTGAGAACCGACAGATGATTAGCCGTGCTGTGACAGAGTGCGTTGAACATTTTCACTGAGAGGATGGGAGGTAGCCATTGACAACGGTGAAACCCTACATACAGGTTGCCATGGAAGGAGCCTTGCGTGCTTGAAGAAGAAGACAGTAGGAAAGCAGAGATTCAGAAGATAGAGCATCTCCAAAACCTCAACCTATTCTCCATTACTGCAAAACAAGTATTTATTTCATGTTCTTTACTTTTCGCAACCAATCCTGATAATTTCTGATATCCTGACTAAGAGTTACAAGATAACCATAGCTTGCTTCAAGCCGACAATCTCCGTGGGATCGACCCTTACTCACGTAAGGTATTACTTGGACGACCCAGTGCACTTGCTGGTTGGTTGTGTGGGATTGCAAAGTGTGATTGCAATTTCGTGCACCAAGTTTTTGGCACCGTTGCCGGGGATTGTTCGAGTTTGGACAACTGACGGCTTATCTTGTTGCTTAGATTAGGACTGTTTTATTTTAGTTGGTTTAGAGTCTTTTATTTGAGTTTAGTTTCATATTTTAAGTTTGGTGTCAATTGCATGCTTTTGTTTTCTTTTGATTTTTCGAATTTGCATGTCCCTAATCCCTTTTTGATCTTTAAAAATTCTAAGTTTGGTGTCTTCTTTTTGTTTTCCTTTAAGTTTTCAAAAATTTGTGTCTGATTTTCTAAAAATTTTAAGTTTGGCGTCATTTTGTTGTTTTTCTCTTTCCGCATTTCAAAAAAAAAATCAAATCTTTTTCAAAATAATTTTCAATCATATCTTTTCAATTGCTAATTCCAAAATCTTCTTAATTGACTAATTGATTTAGTTTTCAATTTGCTTTGATCTTATTTTAGTTTTCGAAAATTTATTTTGTTTTCCTTTTGTTTTATTTTATTTTTTCGGTCAAAAAAAATAAATAAATAAAATATATTTTACTTTACTTGTGAATTCATATCATATTCCCTTTCTCCATCATGGACCTAAGTGGAATTGAACAGTCCAGAAGGACTCTGGGGTCATATGCTAACCCCATTACAGGTGCATATGGGAGTAGCATCTGTATACCTCCCATTAAAGCAAGCAGCTTTGAGCTAAATCCTCAACTCATTATCATGGTGCAGCAAAATTGCCAGTATTCCGGTCTTCCACAGGAAGAACCTACTGAGTTTCTGGCACAATTCTTACAAATTGCTGACACAGTACGTGATAAAGAGGTAGATCAGGATGTCTACAAACTATTACTGTTTCCATTTACTGTAAAAGATCAAGCTAAGAGGTGGTTGAATAACCAACCTACAGCAAGCATAAAGACATGGAAACAGTTATCAGACAAATTCCTGAATCAATTTTACCCTCCAAAAAGGATGACACAGCTAAGGCTGGACATCCAAGGCTTTAAGCAAGAGGATAATGAATCCCTTTATAATGCCTGGGAGAGGTATAGAGGTATGCTAAGAAAATGCCCCTCTGAAATGTTTTCAGAGTGGGTACAGCTGGACATCTTCTACTATGGGCTTACAGAAAAAGCTCAGATGTCTCTAGACCACTCAGCTGGTGGATCTATACATATGAGGAAGACAATTGAAGAGGCTCAAGAGCTTATAGATACTGTTGCTAGAAATCAATATTTGTACTCTAGCAATGAGTTCTCTACAAAAGAAGAAGTTATGGCAGTAGCCACTGATCCTAATCCTCAAGAACAGATGGTTGAGCTAAATCAGCAATTACACCTGATGACAAAACAGTTAGCAGAATTTAAAGAGATGCTCCAAGAAACTAAAATTGCTAACAAGAATATGGAAGCACAATTGAATCAGACAAGACATCAACTATCTTAACAGATAACAGAAGAATGCCAAGCTGTTAAATTAAGGAGTGGGAAGACATTGAATATATCAAATCAAAGCAGCAGAAGGCTAAGAAAGGAACAACTGACAGAGGATGACCAACCAACTACCCAAAATCCCTCTGAGGACAGTAAGAGCCCAGAGAGGAATGACTCTGGCGTTCAAACGCCAGAAAAGGGTAAGAAAGTGGCGTTAAACGCCCAATGGGTAGCCACTTCTGGCGCTCAAACGCCAGAAAAGGGTTGCAATCTGGCGTTAAACGCCCAAAAAGCACCCAATCCTGGCGTTCAAACGCCACAAAGGGGTCAGACACTTGCAAGTGCTGATAACAACCCTCTTAAGCAGGCTTCTCCAACCACTTTTGTAGGAAATAAACCTGCAGCAACTAAGGTTGAAGAATATAAAGCCAAGATGCCTTATCCTCAGAAACGCCGCCAAGCGGAACAGGATAAGCAATTTGCCCGCTTTGCAGACTATCTAAGGACTCTTGAAATAAAGATTCCGTTTGCAGAGGCACTTGAGCAAATACCTTCTTATGCTAAGTTCATGAAAGAGATCTTAAGTCATAAGAAGGATTGGAGAGAAACTGAAAAAGTTTTTCTCACTGAAGAATGCAGTGCAGTCATATTAAAGAGCTTACCAGAGAAGCTTAAAGATCCTGGAAGCTTTATGATACCATGCACATTAGAGGGTACTTGTACCAAGAAAGCTCTATGTGACCTTGGGGCAAGTATCAACCTAATACCTGCATCCACTATCAGAAAGCTTGGCTTGACTGAAGAAGTCAAACCAACCAGGATATGTCTCCAACTTGCTGATGGCTCCATTAAATACCCATCAGGCATAATTGAGGACATGATTGTCAAGGTTGGGCCATTTGCCTTTCCCACTGACTTTGTAGTGCTGGAAATGGAGGAGCACAAGACTGCAACTCTCATTTTAGGAAGACCTTTCCTAGCAACTGGACGGACCCTCATTGATGTCCAAAAAGGGGAATTAACCCTGAGAGTCAATGAGGATGAGTTCAAGTTGAATGTTGTCAAAGCTATGTAGCATCCAGACACATCAAATGACTGCATGAGCACTGATATTATTGACTCTTTGGTGGAGGAGGTCAATATGACTGAAAGTCTTGAATCAGAGCTAGATGACATCTTTAAAGATGTTCAGCCTGATCTGAAGGAATTAAAGGAAATAAAAGAAATTCTGAAAATTCCTCAGGAAGAAGATAAGCCTCCTAAACCAGAGCTCAAACCACTACCACCATCCCTGAAATATGCATTTCTGGGAGAAGGTGACACTTTTCCAGTGATCATAAGCTCTTCTTTAAATCCACAGGAAGAGGAAGCACTAATTCAAGTGCTGAGGACACACAAGACAGCTCTTGGGTGGTCCATAAGTGATCTTAAGGGCATTAGCCCAGCAAGATGCATGCACAAGATCCTATTGGAGGATGATGCTAAGCCAGTGGTTCAACCACAAAGGCGGCTAAATCCAGCCATGAAGGAGGTGGTGCAGAAAGAGGTCACTAAGTTACTAGAGGCTGGGATTATTTATCCAATTTCCGATAGCCCCTGGGTGAGCCCTGTTCACGTTGTCCCCAAGAAGGGAGGCATAACAGTGGTTCATAATGAAAAGAATGAACTGGTTCCTACAAGAACAGTTACAGGGTGGCATATGTGTATTGACTACAGAAGGCTCAACACAGCCACCAGGAAGGATCATTTTCCTTTACCATTCATAGACCAGATGCTGGAGAGACTGGCAGGTCATGAATATTACTGCTTTTTGGATGGCTATTCAGGTTACAACCAAATTGCAGTAGATCCTCAGGACCAAGAGAAAACAGCATTTACATGTCCTTCTGGAGTATTTGCCTACAGAAGGATGCCTTTTGGTCTGTGCAATGCACCTGCAACCTTTCAGAGGTGCATGCTCTCTATCTTCTCAGATATGGTAGAGAAATTTCTAGAAGTCTTCATGGATGACTTTTTAGTATTTGGAGACTCATTCAGCTCCTGCCTTAACCATCTAGCACTTGTTCTGAAAAGATGCCAAGAGACCAACCTAGTTTTAAACTGGGAAAAATGTCATTTTATGGTGACTGAAGGGATTGTCCTTGGGCATAAAATTTCAAACAAGGGAATAGAGGTGGATCAAGCTAAAGTTGAAGTAATTGAAAAATTACCACCACCTACCAATGTTAAGGCAATTAGAAGCTTTCTGGGGCATGCAGGATTCTACAGAAGGTTTATAAAGGATTTTTCAAAAATTGCCAAACCTCTGAGTAATCTGCTAGCTGCTGACACGCCATTTATCTTTGATAAGGAGTGTCTGCAGACGTTTGAGACCCTGAAAGCTAAGCTTGTCACAGCACCAGTCATCTCTGCACCAGACTGGACATTACCATTTGAACTAATGTGTGATGCCAGTGACCATGCCATTGGTGCAGTATTGGGACAAAGGCATGGTAAGCTTCTGCACGTCATTCATTATGGCAGCCGTATTCTAAATGATGCACAGAAGAATTACACAACCACAGAAAAAGAGTTACTTGCAGTGGTTTATGCCATTGACAAGTTCAGATCTTATTTAGTAGGATCAAAAGTGATTGTGTACACTGACCATGCTGTTCTTAAATATCTACTCACAAAGCAGGATTCAAAACCCAGGCTCATAAGATGGGTGTTGCTTCTGCAAGAGTTTGATATAGAAATAAGAGACAGAAAAGGGACAGAGAATCAAGTAGCTGATCACCTGTCCCGGATAGAACCAGTAGCAGGAGCATCCCTCCCTCCTACTGAGAAACATTTATTGTTTTCTGCTTTGTGGCTAGTAATGTGCTAAATTTAAGAAAAAAAGGGGTTAAAATAGGCTCAAAGTTGGTTAACAATTGAAGATAAAAGGGTAGGCTATTTGGGTAAGTGAGCTCAACTGAAATGATGGCCTCAATCATATAAATGCATTCATACATAGAATAATGGACATAAAGAATTAAACAAATCAATGATTACAATCATAGAAAGAGAATAATACACACAAGAATGAAAATAGTGGTTATATGATGTAACCACATAATTAGGCTCAAAACTTACATGATTATGTGTTCTTAGCTCAAAAACCATGTTCCACAATATATAATTCAAGCAAGTTCAATGAAAAACATTTACTCAAATCAATTGGGGTTCCTTATAGATAATTTTTCTTGGAAAATTTCATTATTTTGACTAAGCTTATTATATATAAGCACACCAAGAGAATGCAACAAAAAATCTAAAAGTCCTAGTAATAAAATAAATAAAACATGAAAGTGTTGGGATTAGAAATTTGTTACCCAAAAATGGCCGATCAGTCGGCCGACCTCCCAACACTTAAAAGAAGGCACCGTCCTCGGTGCATCCAAAGATGAGCAAAAGGTGGGTACGGAAAGTCGGACTCCTCCAAAGGTGGATAGATAGTTGAGGTGCTTGTGGTGATGTTGATGATGTTGGAATTGCCAGTTTGCTACCTTCCTAGGAGCTTGCTCCTTTCTCTCTTGGTGACCTTCCTGAAAAGGAGAAGAAAGGATAAACATTAAGGTAGGAGAGAAAAATATGAAATTAATAAAGTGCAAGTGAGAAAGAATGCCAAATAAGAAAAAGGTGTCTCATGTACATGGTCGTGACAACATGTAAGTGAGAAATAAACTAAAACATTGAGGCAAATTGGTGCGCGGAATTACACTTCGCACAACTGAACCAACAAGTGCACTAGGTCGTCCAAGTAATATCTGAGTGGGTCAGGGTCGATCCCACGAGGATTATTGGCTTCAATCAAGCTGTGGTTTTCTTGTAGATCTTAGTCAGGCAGATAGAAAAGTTGTTCATTTGTTTAAAGCACATAAAAGTGAAATAAAGATAACATTACTCAATTAAAGGTGAATGCAATGATAACAAGATGGTTAAGGCTTCAGAGATGCTTTGTACTTCTGGATTAATTCGGTCCCACTGTCTACGCCAACTATGAATGATTTCTTCTATGGCAGGCTGTATGTGATCAACACCTTTCTTGAGAGGTCACCGATTCTCCTCCAGGTTGAACACCAGGGTTAGTGCACATCTAGTCTGATTGAGGGTGAAGCTCCTGCAGTTCATTCCCCTTGATGATCCTACTCAAAACGCCACAGACAAGGTCGAATCTTCCGCTCATCACAATACCAAACTTAAACTGTTGCTTGTCCCCAAGCAACTAAAAATAAAGTAGGATAAAAATAAGAGAAGGATACAATAAATTTTATAGTTTTCAATGACGCTCAGTTTCAATTAGATGAGCGGGACTAGTAGCTTTTTGCTTCTAAATAGTTTTGGCATCTCACTTTCCCTTGAAGCTCAGAATAGTTGGCATCTCTATGAACTCTGAATCCAGATGATATTATTAATTCTCCTAGTTAAGCTCTTTTTGATTCTTGAACACATCTTTTAGAGTCTTGGTCGTGACCCTAAGCACTTTGTTTTCTAGTATTACCACCGGATACGTAAATGCCACGGACACTTTAACTGGGTGAACCCCTTAGGACACTTTGCTTTTCACTTGACACCATCACACCACAAGCATATAGTTAGGGAGGTAGCTCATTTGAACTGCCCAGGCTAAGGTATTTCTTTTAGGCCCTCCTAACTATTGATGCTCAAAGCCTTGGATCCTTTTGCCCTTGCCTTTTGGTTTAAAGGGTTATTGGCTTTTTGCTCTTGCCTTTTGGTTAAAAGAGCTATTGGCTTTTTCTGTTTCTTTCTTTTTTTCTGCTTGCTCTTTTTTTTCACATATAATTTTTTTCTTTTATTGCTTTTTGCTGCTTTTTCTTGCTTCAAGAATCAATTTTTGGATTTTTTAGATTACCAATAATACTTCACTTTTACCGTCATTTCTTCAAGAGCCAACATTCTTAAACTCAAACTTCAAACATGCACTGTTCCTTCGTGCATTCAGAAAATAAAAGCAATGCCACTACATCAAATAATTGAACTACTCTTAAAATATAACTTAAAATTCATGCATCTTACTTTTCAATTAAAATTTTCTTTTAAGCAAGGTCATAGATGCATGGAATATTTCATAACTTTAAGATATAAAGATAGATGATCATGCCCTAGAAACAAACAATGAAACATAATACATGGAACACAGAAAAATAAAATAAACAATAGGGGAGTGAAGGGAACGAATCCACCTTAGTGATGGCGGCTACTAGTCCTTCTGGAAGATCTACTAGAATTCTTGATTTCCTCTATGTAACGCTCCTGCCTCTGTTATTCTTCCCTCATCACTCTTTGTTCTTCCCTTATGGCTCTTAGATCTTCTCTTATGTCACAGAAGATGGTGGAATGCTTTTGATGTCGCATCTTTAGTTGATCCATGCTGGAGCATAATTCTCCTAGAGAAGTGTGTAATTAGTCCCAAAAAAATTTTGGGGAGGAAAATGCATCCCTTGAGGTATCTCAGGGATTTCTTGTTGAGAAAGCTCCACATGCTCTTGCTGTGGTTCCTATGCTAGCTCTCTAGTTTGCTCCATCCTTCTTTTAGTGATGGGCTTGTCCTCCTCAATAGAGATGTCTCCTTCTATGACAATTCCACCTGAATTGCATAGGTGACATATAAGGTAGGGAAAACTTGAGGAAAGTGCCTTTCCCTTCCTCTTCCTTGAGGTTTCACTAGTCATTGGTGCCATACATAGGAGTAGTAAAAGTCAAAAATCAAAGCTTTTGTAACACTAAATTTAAGAGTTTTGCTCATCCTCGAGCAAATATGAACAATTGGGAATGAGAGAGTTAGGTGGGATAGGTGGAGTTTCTGTGGGACCTACTGATTTTGGGAGCCTAGGGAATTCGAGTTCCCTTCCCTTTTGTGGGTGTTGAACGCCTAGCTGTTGCCCCTGGCTGGTGTTCAATGCCAGCTATGTACCTCTTATTGGGCATTGAACGCCATTGAGGGTGCTCCTTCCTGGCATTCAACGCCAGGTTTGTGCCTCTGTTTGGGCGTTGAACACCCATGGTCTGCCCTCTGACTGGCGTTCAACGCCAGGTTTCTACCCCATCACTGGCATTCAATGCCAGTGATGTACTCCCTGGCTGGCATTCAATGCCAGTACTATGCTCCCTGGCTACCGTTCAACGCTAGCAATGAGCTCTTCATGGGCATTGAATGCCCATTCTTCTCCAGGGTATTCTGTTTCCAGCTCTGACTATTTTTGTTTCTGTTCTAACTACTACACATGATCATAAACATTAAAAAGCAAGGGAAAATGCTAAAAATAAACTAAATAAACTCAAATAAAAATAAACAAAAGAAATAAGAACAGAAATACTCTACTCAGGGTTACGTTGCCTCCCAACAAGCACTTCTTTGATGTCATTAGCTTGACGGACAACTCATTTCAAAGAGGAAGATAGTCATAGAGGAATAAACTCTTACTCCTTACTGGGAGTGTCCTTCCTGTGCTCTTATAGATTGGCCTAATACGCTCAAGAGATAGGCTCTTATTCATTGCATGAGGCAGGTTTGGGCTTGCAGTAGTATGCTGGTGTCCCTTAGTGCCATTTCTATCTTCCATGGTGAATACCATGATGAGATAAGTGAATATAACTATCTTCCATGGTGAGAAGCCTTCAGTAACGATCGTTTTGGTTTTCCAGCCGCTAGGCATCTTCCTTTTGGGGCCTTCCTCCTTGGTGGATAATGTACATCCAACACCAAACTTTTGTTTGGTCTTAGGAGGGATTGAATTGGTTTCAATCAAGGGAGGAGGCTTGAATGTTGAATCATTTATGCAAGTGCCTCCCTTGTCAGGGGGTAATGGAGGGTCAAGAACCTTGAACACTATCTAGTCCTCTTGCAAGGTAATCCTTGTTTCTTGTGCCTCTTGGATTCCCAGCTTCTTCATCACAGATGAAGGTATCATATTTAAACTCAAGCCAAGATCATACAGGGCCTTGTCAAAAGTGATCTTTCTAATAGGACATAGGAGCTGAAAGTTCCCTATGTCTGGCATCTTCCTTGGTAGTTCATTCTGGACTAAAGCACTGCACTCTTTGGTCAGTACTACAGTCTCATCTTTTGGTTCTGTTTGCATGCGCAGGAAACGTAGCTCTTAAGGCTCTTTCACCTCTGCAAGGGCGAGCTCTGTGGTAATTACAAGCTCCTTTTGCACGCCCAGAGAAGATTCAACTTGAGCTTCCTTCTCTTTTATAGAGGTGTGCTCAATTGCATTCTCAGGATCCTCTTGGTCCTTGATTGCCTTAAGTCCCTCAGTAGCAGGCTCCAGGGGTTCGGCCTCCTTGTTGAAGACTAGTGTCCCACCTTCTTTTAAGGTCTCCATGTCTATAACTTCTGTCCTAACTGGGATCCCCTCACAAGAGTATAAGTGCTAGTTATTGGCAGCTATCTCAATGAGCTCATCTGCCTCTTCATATGTCTCTATAAAGTACAAAGAACCACTTGCAAAGTGATCTACTATCTTCTTGGCTATTTCAAAGATGACTTCATAGAAGATGATTGTCTTGCCCCATCTTGAGAACATATAGGGAGGGCAATTCCTAAACATCTGCTTGTACCTCTCCCAAGCATCATGGAAGGACTCACTCTCCTTCTGTTTGAAGGTATGAACATCTGTCACTAGCTTAGTTAATCTCTGTGAGGGAGAGAACCTGTTCAGAAAATTGTTAACAATCTTATCCCACGTGTTCACATTTTATTTAAGTTTCATATGCCACCATTCATTTGCTTGATCACTCAGAGCAAATGGGAAGAGTTTTAGTTTGAAAACTTCAGGGTCCACTCCATTGGCCTCTACAGTGTCACAGAACTGCTGGAGGTCGGAGATGAATTTACTGGGGTCTTCCTGTGGGTGTCCATGAAACTGGCACTTTTGCCGTAATAGCAGGATCTGGTCTAGGTTGACCTTAAACTCATCCAAGTCAATAGGAGTGTCAAATGTATAGGAACCTAGAAGTCTCCCAATTCATGTATTCCCCTTTTGATCCATAGTGACTCTGGTGTTCCTGCATACATAAATAAAAGACAAAGAAAAATGGGAGTCTCTATGTCATAGTATAAGGAGCTCCCAGTGAGATATCCAAAGAGAAATAGAAGAGAACAAAGAGGGATAATTCGAAAATTAAAGAGGGAAAAGGAATTTAAAAATTAATTTTTTATTTTCAAAAATAATAAATAAAAATGGAAAAACAAATTAAAAAATTCAAAAAAAATAGAAAGAAAGGGATTTAAAAATTTTTGAAATTCAAAAAGAAAGACAAACAATTAACCAACAAGATTTGAAAAGAAAGATAACAGATTTGATTTTGAAAATTTTAAAATTCAAAAAAAGAAAGTCAAACAAAAAGATTTGAAAATTAAATTTGAAAAGAAAGAAAAAATTTAAAATTTAAAATTTAAAAGAAAGAGTCAAACTAAATAAGATTTAAAAATTTAAAATTTAAAAGATTTAAAATTTAAATTTGAAATTTTGAAATTTAAGATTTAAAGATTTGAAATTTAAAATTCAAATTTGAAATTTTAAACATCAATAATCTAGAAAGAAAAGATTTGAAAGGATTTGATTTTAAAAATTTTTGAATTTGAATTTTGAGAAAGATTTTATTATGAACTTTGAAATTAATTTAAGATAAGATAAAGATTTTGAAATTTGAATTTAAAATAAAATAAGATAGGATTTTTGAAAATTAAATTTTAAATTTTGAATTTTGAATTTGAAACAAGATAAGATAAAGATTTGAAAAAGATTTGATTTTTTTTAAAAGGATTTTCTTTTGAAATTCAAATTTAAGATGAGATAAGATAATGATTTGAAATTTAATGAAAGATAACAAAAAATAAGATAAAGATTTGAAAAATTTTTTATTTTTAAAATTTTAAAGAAATATAAGATGAGAAAGAATCAAATTAAAAGAAAGATATGATATGATATAAAAAGATATGATTTGAAAATTGACTTTTGAAATTAAGATAAGATAAGATAATGATTTTGAAATTAAAATTTGAAATTTTGTTCGAAATTTTTGAAAATAATTTTGAAATAAAGATAGAAAAGATATTTTTTATTTTTTTGAATTAACGAAGAAAGAGAAAAACAACTAAAAGACACCAAACTTAAAATTTTTAGATCTAAGACACTAAATTTTCAAAAATTAAAAAAGAAAAATACCAAAATATACCAAACTTAAAAATTTAAACATCAAAACAAGAACAATTACCAAGAACAGTTTGAATATCAAGAAAGAAAAACCAAGAACAGATTAAAAGAGATGAAAACCAAAGGGACCAAGTGTCACCAAACTTAAAAGTTTTTGAAATCAAAGCATATAATTTTCGAAATTTCGGAAAGGAAAACCATAAAGAAACACCAAACTTAAAATTTTTAAGATCAAACAAGAAATGAAACAAGAACAACTTGAATACCAGGAAAGAACACAAACAACAAGTTTTCGAAAATTTAAAGAAATAAAGAACACACACAAGACACGAAATTTAAGATTTTTGAAATCAAAGAAACTAAAAGACTCAAGATGACTCAAAAAGACACCAAACTTAAAGATTGACACAAGACTCAAACAAAAGACACTATTTATGAAAATTTTTCGAAAAAGATACCAAGAAATTTGAAAAAGACTCAAACAAGAACAATAACAAAAGACTCAAACAAAAGATAAAGATTAATAAAGAAAAGAAAAGATTTTTGAGAATTTTTTTTCAAAAAAGAAAATAAAAGACTCAAACAAAATTAAAGACAATACCTAATCTATGCAGCAAAATAATCCGTTAGTTTGTTCAAACTCGAACAATCCCCGACAACGGCGCCAAAAACTTGGTGCGCGGAATTACACTCCGCACAACTGAACCAGCAAGTGCACTGGGTTGTCCAAGTAATACCTGAGTGAGTCAGGGTCGATCCCATGAGGATTATTGGCTTGAATCAAGCTGTGGTTATCTTGTAGATCTTAGTCAGGCGGATAGAAAAGTTGTTTGTTTGTTTAAAGTGCATAAAAGTAAAATAAAGATAACGTTACTCAATTGAAGGTGAATGCAATGATAAGAAGATGGTTAAGGCTTCAGAGTTGCTTTGTTCTTCTAGATTAATTCGGTCTCACTATCTACACCAACTGTGAATGATTTCTTCTATGGTAGGCTGTATGTAATCAACACCTTTCTTGAGAGGTCAACGATTCTCCTCCAGGCTGAACACCAGGGTTAGTGAGCATCCAATCTGATTGAGGGTGAAGATCCTGTAGTTTATTTTCCTTGATAATCCTACTCAAAATTCCATAAACAAGGTCAAATCTTCCAGATCAGAGAATGATGTGCCTTTGGTTCTAGCCTTTTCAACAAAGACCCTAATCTCCCCATACCTCAGTTGAACTAGTGTCTCGAGAAGTCCCCAACGAAGTCATGGATTAGCCATCTAAGAGATGTATAATCAAGCTAGTGCCTCATTGATATTCGATGAAAGACACTCACTGAACCAATGTAGAATAGAGATAACCTTGTGCCGGTTCAACTCATTCATGGTTGAAGAAGATACATCTTAGAATAGATAATCAAACACAGATTGAAGATAGAACATTAATACTTTTATTAATCCATAAAACTCAGCAGAGCTCCTCCTCTTAACCTAGGAGGTTTAGAGACTCATACTGATAGAAAATACAATGATAAACGTGTAAAGTGGTGGTAGAAGCTTGAAGATCTTAAAACAAGGGTGATCTTCTCTTATATATACTAATCTAATAACTAAGGATTATAGAAATATGATAGACTTAGGCTTGTAGTGAGAAAATCCACTTACAGGGCCCACTTGGTGAGTGTTTGGGCTGAGCTTTAGTGTCTCCCACAAGCTAGGACTCCTTAGGGGCATTGAACGCTGGCTCGGGGCCCCCTTTTGGGCGTTGGACACTGGCTACCTCCTTTTGGGCGTCCAACTCCAGGACTGAGGTAGGTAGCTGGCGTTGAACGCCAGTTTTGGGCCTTCATTTCTGAAAAGTCTTGGATGTTATCTTTCCATAGACATTAAGGGGGCGCCATTTAGACTTTTGTAGCTCCAGAAAAGCTCTTTCGAGAGCACAGAGGTTAGATCTTGACAGCATCTGCAGTGCTTTCTCTGCCTCTGAATCAGACTTTTGCTCCAACTCCTCAATTTCAGCCAGAAAAGACCTAAAATTGCATAAAAGCACAGAAACTCAAAGTAGAATCCAAATATGTGAATTTTACACTAAAAACTATGAAAACTTAATAAAACTTAAGCAAAACATGCTAAAAAGTATATGAAAATTATGCCAACACTACAAGAAAAAAGGCCTATGGCCATGCTTTTTTTTTTTTTTTGACATGCTTTAAAGGCGTGGCCAAAATTTGTATATTTCTATATTATTCTAAGGGAAGGAAGTTTGAGGGGACTAAAGGAAGGAGGAACAACAAAGGACTTAGGATTTAAGTTGTCATATTTCTATATTTTTCTTCAGTTTTTAGTTTTGGAATTTGAACTAAAGATTTATTTTGTATTTGAGTATTAGTTTTTTAATCTATAAAATAATTATAGCAAAAATTATGTCACTAATTACTGTTTGATTTTTCTTGTAATAAAAATTACATATTATATTTATAGGTTTGGTAATAAAAAAAGACTAAAAATTTATAGTGCAGCGATGAAAGTAAAGTCAAAATAATGAATTTTTTTAGATTTAATTATGCTATCGCCACGCTTTAAAAGCGTGGCTATATCTCACTATTGCCACTCTTTAAAAGCGTGGCCGTATCTCGCTATTGCCACGCTTTAAAAATGTGGCCATATCTCTCTCTATTGGCATGCTTCAAAAGCGTTGCCGTATCTCACATATGGCCACGATTTGAAAGCGTGGCCGTATCTCCCACACACGACCACGCTTTTAAACGTGGCAATTTATAAAAGGCGTGGCGGAAAAAAATCTTGGCGATAAGTCACCAAAAGCGTGGCGATAGAGTAACCACCACGCTTACAGACGCTACCCTTTAAAAAGTGTTGAGGTAGCTCAAAAAGTGTGGCAAAAAGCTATTGCCACGCTTTTTTTAGCTTTTCGCCATGCTTTAAAATCATGGCAATAGAGCTATTTTTTGTAGTGCAAAAAGCGTATAAAATATCCGTTCATCACTAATCACTAGCACACGATGCATGAGTCAAGAAATCACATAAATATAGAACAATAATAGAGTAACTCAAGCATCAAAAGCTAACTCCAACACACAATGGATGCATCACCAAACAACGAAAGGCACAAAAGCAATCTATTGAATTCACAAAAATTGAGTATGGAATAACCAACACCAAGGTGAAAATAACAAGCTAAGAAAACAAGGAAGAGGAACTAACTACAAATAATAAAATTAAATTGCAATCAATAACAAAAAAGGCAATCACATGCAACAATTAAAGGAAAAATTAGAGAGTAAGAGATGTTGAGAAGTAAAAATTTTTAAAAGAAGAAGGAGAAGAGATGGAGAAATGTAATTGAGAAATGATGAGAGAAGTGAAAAGAAGAGATAGGAAGGGAAGAAAGAAATGGGAGAAGGGAAGAAGAAAGAAGAGGAATAAGAAGAAGAAAGGAATATGGAAGAGAGAAGAAGTAAGAAAGAAGGGGAGAAGAATGGAATCGAGAAGAAGAAATAGGGCAGAAATATGGCAGCTAAGGTCGCGAAGGCGACGCGCACGCATGGGTCACGCGTGCGCGTGACAAGGCGGAAAAGACAAATGACGTGTACACGTCCATCACGCTTACGCATGAAATGAAGAAAAAGATATCGACGCGTACGCATCAGTCACGCGTACGTGGGAGAGCTTTTCGTGCCCAGCGCACAGTACCCCCATGGTCCCAGCACAACCCACTGTTTGGACCATGTAGTTTGTACAGCCCCAGGATTGTAGGGCGACGTGTACGAGTGGGTCACGTGTACGCATGGGGGAGCTTGTGCACCTCGTACCCCACCAGTACGGTCCTAGCATGGTAATTTTTCGCGGGTCATGCGTACGCGTGACTCAGGCGTACGCGTGGCGTGCCCCCTTTTTTTTCAAAGGAAGCATAAAAATAGAACAAAATTATCTCAACGACTATGTACATTCTTAAAACTAACCAAATTCAAAATTACCAAAATTCCTAACTTCTATAAACCATTTAAACATGCAACTAACCAATTCAAACAAAAAAATGCAATTCAAAACAAGGATGTAATTCAAAACAACTATTCTAAATCAAAACATGATTCTAGCAAGCAACCTAGCAATCAAAGCAATATATACAAAAGTATGAAAAGAGGAAAACTACCTAACAATGGATACTCAATTCATTCGTTGATTATATCTACAAGAGAAATGGAAAGAGTTTACCATGGTAGGGTGTCTCCCACCTAGCACTTTTATTTATTTTCCTTAAGTTGGACATTTGGGGATGTCCTTGCTATGGTGGCTTATACTTGAATTCTTCCTTGAATTCCTACCAATGTTTGCATTTCCAATAGCCTCCGGAATCCCAAATTATGCATACCACTCGTCCAAGAAACCTCAAGCAAGTAGTAAGACCCCAAGATTGATGATTGTTGATGTGTATTTTGGGGTCCCAAATCTTATTTATCAACGCCCTTTTTTCTTGATCTTCATGCTTTCATTTAGGTGACAAAATTATTGAATTCTCCTTTGAACTCCTAATCTTCATCCTAATTCCATTGAATTGAGCTTTACTCCATTTTTGGACCTCAAAGTTTGAGCTTTCATCCACTATGCACCTTGATTCCTGTTGCCAACCAACATTCAACTCTTTTTTACTTTTTAACCCACAAATAGCTCTAAGTTGACCATCCATTTCTAACAAAGCATATTGATATGGGCCAAGGAATTAAAGGATGAGATGATTACCTACTCAATTTGTAATTTGGATGGTGACTTTGCAAGGAAGATATCCAATGGCATTGACAATGTAAACTCCACTCCTTTTGACTCCTCCTTGATGACTTCTACCTTTTGACAACTTTCTTCAACTTTCACTTGTTTGTCAACTTCTTTCAACTCTTCCTCATCATCAATCAAATCAAATTTTGGAGGTTGTGTTAAGTCCATTTCAACATCAATTTCACATCCAATGGAAGAAGCTTCAATAAGGTCACTAATGTCACTTGGTGGAGAGTTGTCTTCAATGATGGAACTTGCCTCTTGTTCAACCTCCCCTAGATCTTCAACTATTCCTTCATCTTCAAAGGTCTCTACTTCCTCCACCTTTAGAGCCTCCTCTTGCATCTTTTGAAGTATGGTTGCTAGAATCTGATTCGTTAATTCCTTGAGATGGTCCCTTTTCTCTTGTTCCACTTTGCTAACATAATTGGGATCATGTTGCTATTGGATAGATGGATATAGGTATTATTCCATGGAGGGTTTTGGTGGAAAGGAGAGTTCATCATATGGTTGAAAAAGAAGTGTACTAGAGCTTGTAGGTTGAGAAGGATTTTGGTCATTATTGGATAGTAGATGTAGGAGGGACATAAGCTCTTGGAGGGTAGAGTTAAGTGTGGTTTGAAGCTCTCTTTGTTTTTGAAGAATAATACTAAAGGTATCATCCATGGGAGCTTGGTTAGAGGAAAAAGAAGGGTTATGAGGGTAATGATGTTGGAGTGGTGGTTGTTCAATAGGTACTTTTTCATAATGGTCATTAGTGTGTGCATAGGGAGGATATGGATTTGGATTGTGTGGAGGTAATTGGTGGAAATAGGATGTAGATTGAGAATATGGTAGTTGGAATAATGGTGTTTGAGGACTAGGTTGAGAGTATAGTGCATGGAATGATGGTGATTGAGTGGCATAATCATGATAAGAACCATCATATCCATTGGAATGATATGCATCATATGAGGGATTGCAATCATAGTAGCTTGGTTGAGGAGGTTACTGTGATGATTGCTCATATGGATGTGGCTCCCTTCTCAAGAATTCTTCCCTCCTATAATGTGAGCCATCATTAAAGATTCCATTACCTACATCATAGTCATAACCATATCCAAAATCACAAGGATGAGAATTCATATGGAAAAGAGAAAATCAAAACAAAAATGTCGAAAAGCAAAGAAAAAGCAAACTCCTAATTACTAGCAAACCAAGGAATAACCAAAAAGCAAGATATTCACAAAATGAACATATTCACAATAGCCAATAATATAACACCAATGCAATTCACCAGCAACGGCGCCAAAAACTTGATGGAGTATAATTGTTGGTCTAGAATTTCTTAATAGAAAAGAAATTCGTTGTAAGCATAGTCCAAACCAACGAATTATCCTCACATCAAAGTTTAGAAGGTTGTCACAATATAATTCAAAATAACCGGGAGTATTAATCACGGGTCGTTCTCCCTAGGAATTGCAATGAAGTGCTCAATTATTGGCAATGAAAAGGTATTCTTGGGTTTTGAATAATAGACAAGAAATGTAACAAGAAAGTAAATGGCAAATTGATGTGTGGAAATTAGATTCCCACACCAAAACTCACCAGCAAGTGTACCGAATACCATCAAGTAGTAATCACTCACTTAGAGTGAGGTCGATCCTACAGGGATTGATGGATCAAGCAACTTTAGTGGGTGATTAGTTTAGTCAAGCTAACATTGGTGAGTGATAATTGATGCAGCAAAAAGTAAATGAAAAGAAGATTTAAAGTGCAGAAAGTAAATTGGACAGAAACTTAAAGAGCAAGAAATGTAAATTAGGTTATGTTAATGGGTTTTGCTTGCTTTGAATTTGAGGAATAGTACATCTGGATGGCCTTGGTTCAATTGGTTTGGTGTGTGAAACCTTCCAAAGGAGTGCTCGGTTAACTAAAGCAGCGCAGCACTCAATTTTAGCTCGTCCCAGGCTTCCTTGTGTGCAATTTCCTTGCAAGTATAGCGCTCAGTGAACAATTATAACGCAGTGCACCTTTTGCTTTCCTTATGCCTCCATTTCGAATCTTAGTGAGGCCATTTTGGGAGCTCCCTTGTTCACTCTAATAGCGCTCGGTTATTAAAGCCAACGCAGCGCCCTTTAGTTGTTTCCCTTGGTGTAGCGCGCTTTTCTTTTCTTCATGGGTTCGAACCTTGCTGAAGTCACTTTGTGAGTGTCATGCCTTGTTTTTGTTTTGGTGAGAGCCCGATAAAGTTAACTTAGTTAACTTAGCGCTCCTCAGCATTGAGCGCTGATGCCTTGTGAATTTGGCATCCTTGTAGCGCTCGGTTTGAAAACTTAACGTAGCGCTTCATTGCTTTATATTGCATGCTTTTATTGAAAGTGCTAATGCATTAATTGTAGAAACTAATGCAAGCATGTAATGCATTATCAATTGCCAATTGGCATAATTAATTAAAGCTTCATGCATGCTTTCATTACATTTTAATTAATAAAGCCAATTGCATTAGAAATGTATGGTTTTAATAATGCTAATGCAAGTAACGTTAAAGCATTCATTCATTTAATTCATTGGCTTTAATAATCTTCATGCATGCATTCATTTCGGCCAATTAATAATCAAATGCATGCATATGTTTACTTTATGCATTAACGTAACTTGATTTGCCAAATGGGCATTAGTAATGAAACTTTCATGCATGCATGCTTTAATTATCAATGAGGAATCATTAAATGCCACGGCTCCATGGTCATGGTCTACGCTTTTAAAAGCGTGGCCTAAGGTTCCAAAGTGTGCTTCAACTCCAAAATGTGCCCCAAAATTCCTCTTTTCTTCTTTTTAGCTTATTTTGTACTTTTTTGCTTCTTTTTTTTTTCTTATTTCCTACAAAATTTATGAAATCAAAAGATCAAAGAAATATACCAATTAAGCACAAAAGTATTCAATATTTAAGCACAAATCATCAATTTCTTATATGAAAAAGCATAGAAAAACATGACACGATGACATGTCATCACAAATCAACTAACAAAGAAAGGAAATTCAAATGGTGTAAAGGTCTTAGCAAGGGTTGATGGTTAAGGATCTCTATCCTTGTTATCAACCACAATATGATAATTGCAAGGATCAATCCCATTTAGTCATCCTTTAACAAGTGGAGGAAGGTCAAATGAGCTTCATTAATCCTAATCCATAAGTCCTAGCCATCTCACCAATTGAATTAGTGAAGACTAGTGTTAATGGAAGCAAATTATCAATCATTTGGACATTAGTAACTCAAGATCACCCAAATTACCAACCCAAGCCAAGAATACAAAAATCTACTCTATAGCTAAAAGTAACATTTCGTCAAACACTTAGAGTGCAATAAAAGTAAACATCATAAATTGCAAGAATTAATAAAAGCCATAACTAACACAAATAAGAAATCAATAATAGCAACTAAGGCAAACATCAAAAGACATGAAAGCATAAAATTGCAGTAAAATAGAATTGAAATTGACAAGAGAGTTCATTAAATAAAAGGCAAAATAAGGAAATTAACAAGAGAAGTAGATAAACTAAGATACTAGAACATATAAAAGAGAAGGAAAACTAAATTGAAGCAAGAATAAAATCTAGATCTAAGAAGAAATTGAAATAAAAACCCTAAAACCTAGAGAGATGAGAGAGCCTCTGTCTCTAGAATTCTACATCTATCTAAAACAAAAACTTATGGAATGTGTGTAATGTCTCCCATTCTCCTTCACTCCTAGCCTCTAATCTGCAGACTAGGCTCGAAACTGGGCCAGATATGAGCTCTAAAATCACCCCCAACGTGTTCCCTTAAGTGAGGCACGTGACGTTTGTCACTCGTACACGTCAGCCATGCATACATGTTGTCGAACTTTGCACAATATCACGCGTACGCGTCAGTCACGTGTACGCATCGGTGGACGATGCTTCTGGTCACGCACACATGTCAGCCGTGCGTATGTGTCGAGACTAGCTTCTCAAATCTTTAATTTTTTGTGTTCCCTCCACTTTTGCATGCTTTCTTTCCATCCTCTAAAATATTCCTGCCTTGTAAACTCTGAAATCACTTAACAAACACATCATGACATCGAATGGTAATAAGAGAAGATTAAAAATTAGCATTTTTAAGGCTTAGGAAGCTTGTTTTCATTCCAATTGTTGCGCTTTGGGGAGATTGCCTTGTTCTGCTATTTGGTGGAAGATCTCCGTAATGGGAGTGGGTAAGGGGGTATAGTTTGAGAATTTTCCCACCCTGGGTGGTCAGTTGGTGTTTATTGGTTTGGAGTGTTCTTTCTGGAGCTCTCTTAGCGGTGGGTTATTACGAGGTACCGTGTTGTCGTGCTGCGATTTGTTGGCGCCCATGACTTAGCTTACCTCTTCATTGTTTATGTATTCTCTTGCGAGCTTTGAATTTCATCCATGGTCCAGACTGGCTTGGTGGTGAGGTGTTCCCAGAAGTCCTCGTTCATGAGGTCGTTGGTCAGACAAAGATTGGCAATCGAGTCCCTGAGTCTGTTGATGAATCCATATTTGACGATATATTTTGGTTTGATTTGAGTGAATTTCATCACTTAAACCCACATTTATTCATCCAAATAGCATACTTTTTTGTTCTCTCCCTTAATTGATCTTAATTGTGAAAACATGCTATTTTGTGCTTATTTTAATCACTTTTATCCCACTTTTATACCATTCGATACCTTGATGGTTTGATGAGTGATTTCAGGTGTAATAGGTTGGAATGACTTGATAAGAGTATAAGAGAAGCATGTACAAAGGGAGAAAATATGAAGAAAACAAAGAAGAAGCACACATTGGAGTGTGCATGCGCACAACTCACTGCGCGTACGCACCAGAACCACAAAGCCATGTGTGCGTACACACGACATCCTGTGCGTACACACGAGAGGAAAGCAGCAAGTGTGCGTACGCACACGTCTGTGCTTAGCACAAGTCCCAGTACGTGACTCACTTAATGGAAATCGCTGGGGGCAATTTCTGGGCCTCCAGAGCCCAGTTTTTGGACTTTCTGAAGCTGATTCTTCCTATAACAAAGAAGGCCTCTTTCCATGTGAAGCAGGGAGAAATTAGGTTTAGTTTAGCATTATGTAGGTTATTTTCTAGAGAGAGAAGCTCCCCCTTCTGTCTAGAAATTTGTGTTCTTAGTTTATTTCCTTTGTAATTTTCCTTTTTAATTATTGTTTTAATCTAGTTTCTTCTACCTTTCCTTGTTTTCTTGTCTTAATTTCATTACTTGATCTTGTCATTTTTTCCATTCTTGACATTTTTATGTATTTGCACTCTTGTTACTTTAATTTACATTTAATGCAATTTTATGTTTCATGCCTCTTTATTGTTTAATCGAGTTATTATCTTACTTTCCTTGCTTTTAGTAGATATAGCATTTATTATTTCTTGTTATTTTGTCATGCTTTATTTTCATGCCTCCTAAGTGTTTGAAAAAATGTTTGGGTTGGTTTTAGCCTAGTTTTTCTCACCCTTGGTTGGGAAATTGTGTGGTTTGGGTGAACTTGAGTGGTGGATGTCCATTCCACATTGTGTGGGAGTTGTTAATTAATTTGGTTTTCCTTGACTCTAAGTGACCCATAAATAGTGTTGACTTAGGACTTAGGGATTGAGATTAATTATGCCTAGTTGACTTATCCTCGATGTAGTGTTGACTAATTGGGATTACTCCACACACAATTACCATGTTTGTGGACCACAACTATGATAGCAAGCCCTAATTATCTGATTCTTTCCAAGAGTTCTTCTTGTCATTTAATTTCCAATTGCGTTGCTTTTAATCGTTTTGAGTTTTAATTTCTTGCACACCTATTTTACTTTCCTGCCATGTAACTCCTTAGATGCTCATTTAATTTCTTGCGCTTTAAATTTCTTGCCTATTTCAATCAATCCCCCTTACTCCCTTATAGCCAATAATGACATTCAATTGCAACTCCTAGGGATACGACTCGGGATTTCAAACTCCTGGTTATTGTGTTTTGATTGTGACTATCTTTTAATTCAAATTTAATTGTTGGCCAATTGTTGGGTTGGGAACTACACGTACAATACCGTTCTTATTTTTGAGAAAATTTCTGAACCCACTTTAGACCTTTATCAAATTTTTGGCGCCGTTGCCGGAGAGTTGTAATGGTGTATGTTTTTGGCTATTGTGCATATGTGAATAGTGTGAATAGCTTATTTTTGGTTGTTTGTACATATGTTGCTTGCTTTTGGTTAATGTGAATATGTTAACATGTGAATACGTGAATAGTTTGTTTTTGATTGATTGCTTGCTTTTTTTGCTAATTTTGGGAGTTCATTTTGTTTGTTCTCATTGCCTTTGGTTTCTTATTTTCTTTCTATCCTGTGAATTCTGACCCATTGCATTATGAGTTTTGTTGCTATTGTGAATAGGAATTGGGAATTTCAATTGCTTGTTACCAACATGGAATGAAAGGAATTCACAACAAGATGTGGGTGCGCAAGTTTTGGAGTCTCAAAAGCCTTGGAGAATACAAGCTTGGGAGGGATTTCAAGGAGTTTTTATGAGAGCTCTCCATAAGTCCAACTTAAGGACATTAAGCCAAAGTGCTAGGTGGGGGACACCCCACCATGGTAACATCTTTCTTACCTCTTCTCTTTGTTTGTAGTCTTGATTTATTGCATTTTTATTTATTTTGGTTTGCTTAGAATTAGTTTAATTTTGAGTTTATTAGGTTAATTTGCATGAAGGTCATGAAATTTTAAATGTTTGAATGTTTTGGGGTTTAAGCTTTCATTGAACTAAGGCTTGGTACCTTAGAATTTTAAGAAAATTATTTTTTTGGAAAACAGGGCATCTGTGCATGCGCACATAACTTGTATTTTCTGCGTCCTGTGCGTGCGCGCCGACCTTTGCACACGCACACTAATGATTATGCCTTTGCTCGCAGCGCCAGAACAGCTTGTGCGTTGGTGCTCCCCTGTTTTCCTTGACCCGTGCGTACGCACACGCCGCACAGGCTTGTGCGTCCGCACGCTACCTTGCACTCTCTCTGGTGGGGGCGCTCACACGATCTGTGCGTGTGAAACCCTTCTTTTTTTGGTTCTGTGCGCGCGCACGGACCTGTGTGCGCGTGCACACATGATCCTTCGTGAAAAAAAATCTTCTGTGCGTGCGCATGGTGCACGAAATTACAATCACACTTTTGCAATCCGTACAACTAACCATCAAGTGCACTGGGTCGTCCAAGTAATACCTTACGTGAGTAAGGGTCGATCCCACGGAGATTATTGGTTTGAAGCAAGCTATGTTTATTTTATTATTCTTAGTCAGGATTTCAATTAAAATTATCAGTTTGAATTATTAGAAAAATAAAAGAGCATGAATTAATTACTTGTAATGCAGTAATGGAGAATATGTTGGAGTTTTGGAGATGCTTTGTCTTCTGAATTCCTATAATGTAATATTCAACTCAATTCCAAAGTGCAAAGTTCCTTCAATGGCAAGCTGTATGTAGGGTGTCACCATTGTCAGTAGCTACCTCCCATCCTCTCAGTGAAAACGGTCCAGATGCTCTGTCACAGCACGGCTAATCAGCTGTTGGTTCTCGTTCATGTTGGAATAGGATCCATTGATCCTTTTGCGTTTGTCATCACGCCCAGCAATCGCGAGTTTGAAGCTCGTCACAGCCATTCAATCCTTGAATCCTACTCGGAATACCACAGACAAAGTTTAGACTTTCCGGATCCTCAAGAGTGGCCGCCATCAGTTCTAGCTTATACCACGGAGATTTTGATTAAGGAATCTAAGAGAAGCTCATTCAATCTGATGTAAAACGGAGGTGGTTGTCAGGCACACGTTCATGGATTGAGGAAGGTGATGAGTGTCACGGATCATCACCTTCTTCATAATTAAGCGCGAATGAACATCTTAGATAGGAACACACACGTTTGAATGGAGAAATAGAAACAATTGCATTAATTCATCGAGACGCTGCAGAGCTCCTCACCCCCAACAATGGGGTTTAGAGACTCATGCCGTCAAAGTGTATAAAATTCAGATCTGAAAATGTCATGAGGTACAAAATAAGTCTCTAAAAGTTGTTTAAATAGTAAACTAGTAACCTAGGTTTACAGAATATGAGTAAACTAAGATAATTGGTGCAGAAATCCACTTCTGGGGCCCACTTGGTGTGTGCTGGGGCTGAGACTTACGCCTCTCACGTGCTTGGACTGTTTCTGGAGTTGAACGCCAGGTTGTAACGTGTTTTGGGCGTTGAACTCCAACTTGTAACCTGTTTCTGGCGCTGGACGCCAGATTGCAGCATGGAACTGGCGTTGAATGCCAGTTTACGTCGTCTATCATTGCGCAAAGTATAGACTATTATATATTGCTGGAATGCCCGGGATGTCTACTTTCTAACCCATATGAGAACGCGTCAATTGGACTCTTGTAGCTCCAGAAAATCCATTCCGAGTGCATGGAGGTCAGGATCCAACAGCATCAGCAGTCCTTTTTCAGCCTAAATCAGATTTTTGCTCAGCTCCCTCAATTTCAGCCAGAAAATACCTGAAATCACAGAAAAATACACAAACTCATAGTAAGGTCCAGAAATATGATTTTTGCCTAAAAACTAATAAAATTCTATTAAAAACTAATTAGAACATACTAAAATCTACATGAAATTACCCCCAAAAAGCGTATAAAATATCCGCTCATCACAACACCAAACTTAAACGGTTGCTTGTCCCCAAGCAACTAGAAGAATAAAATAGGATAAAAAGAAGTTAAGAAGCAATAATATCTCAGAGTTTCAAGTGAGGCTCAGGTTTTAGTTAGATGAGCAGGGCTAGTAGCTTTTTGTTTCTGAACAGTTTTGGCACTCACTTTATCCTTTGAAATTCAGAATGATTGGCATCTGTAGGAACTCAGGATTCCGATAGTATTATTGATTTTCCTAGTGTAGTATGTTGATTCTTGAACACAGTTACTTTATGAGTCTTGGTCGTGGCCCTAAGCACTTTGTTTTCCAGTATTACCACCGGATACATAAATGCCACTGACACATAATTGGGTGAACCTGTTCAGATTGTGACTTAGCTTTGCTAAAGTCCCCAATTGGAGGTGTCTAGAGCTCTTAAGCACACTCTTTTGCCTTGGATCACGACTTTAACCACTTAGTCTCAAGCTTTTCACTTGGACCTGCATGCCACAAGCACATGGTTAGGGACAGCTTGATTTAGCCGCTTAGGCCTAGATTTACTTCCTTGGGCCCTCTTATCCATTGATGCTCAAAGCCTTGGATCCTTTTCACCCTTGCCTTTTGGTTTTAAGGGCTGTTGGCTTTTTTTCTTTTTCTTGATCCAATGATTTCTTGTATTTTTTTTGGACTGCTTTTTCTTGCTTCAAGAATCAAATTCATGATTTTTTAGATCATCAATAATATTTTTCGGGTTCCTCATTCTTTCAAGATCCAACAATTTTAACATTCATAAAATTCAAGATAAAAAAATGCACTGTTTAGGCATTCATTCAGAAGACAAAAGGTATTGCCACCACATATAATTAATTATAATTTTTATTATTAAGAACTCAAAAAATATAAATTACTTCTTTATTCTAATTATCTACTATTTTACTCATGTTTGATGATGATGAGAAAAATAAATTATAACTTAATTGGAAATAAAACCAGAATAGATATGCTAATTACTAGTACTACTGTATAACTTCTAAGGTAAATTCCTATAATAACACTATCACAGAGTTAAAGCTAAAATTAGAACTCAACAACCTGTATTTTGGGAAGTGGATGTTCCTCTGATCTGTGGGGTGCTTGGTCCTTCAAGGATTAATTTCTGGCGCTTCAGCTCCCTTAAGTCACGCCCTTGCTCTTCTTGTTCCCTAAGCAATTTGAAAAGCATGCTACTTTGATTATTCTGTTCTTCCTTTATTTGGTTCATAACTTCTTGCAGCTTGGAAACAGATGCCTCAAGATGTTTCCAATATTCGAATTGAGGAAGTTCTGGGAGGAATTCTTGTGCTCTCCTCTTGATTGGATCATCCTGTAGCTGTTGTCTTTCCATTGATATTTTAGTGATTGGCCGCTCAACTGAGATATACTCAGTTATTTCCATCTTCACTCCGGCATCTCTACAGAGCATAGAAATTAAGCTTGGATAGGCCAATTTAGTATCCTTGGAGTTCTTGTTTGCTATTTTGTAGAGTTCACACGAGATTAGTTGATGAACTTCTACTTCTCTTCCTAACATGATGCAGTGAATCATCACTGCTCTTTTAACAGTGACTTCAGAGCGGTTGTTGGTGGGCAATATAGAACAGCCAATAAAGTCCAGCCAGCCTCTGGCAACTGGTTTGAGATCTTCCCTCTTAAGTTGATTTAGGATGCCAGTGGTGCTGGTGGTCCACCTGGCTCCAGGGATGCATATATCCTCTAAAATCTTGTCCAGGCCTTTGTTTACCCTCATCATTCTCCTATTAAAGGAGTCTGTGTCATCTTTCAGTTGAGGAAGCTTAAAGATCTCCCTGATTTTGTCAGGATGGATGTGAAATCTTTCCTCTGACTAAGGTCCGATGGTCATAGAGGGCAGCTCTAATTATTCTTTGCCTGTCTGTCTGCCATAGATTATCATAGAACTCCTGAACCATGTTCCTTCCCACTTTTATTTCAGGATTAGCTAAGATTTCCCAGTTCCTGTTTCGAATTTGTTCTTGGATCTCTGGATATTCATCTTCTTTCAGATCGAACTTGATCTTAGACCCATTATTTTGTAGTAATGGTCTGAATGTTCTTTAGTCAAGAACTTCCCTTGATTCCAAAGTGGTTTTGGAATACTCTCTTTCTTGCCTCTTGGGGTGGGTTGTTTTCCTTTAGGGGCCATGATCAAAGTGAGTATGTTTTTGTGATCACGGATAAGCACACCAAACTTAGAGGTTTGCTTGTCCTCAAGCAAAAGAAAAGAAAGGAGAGGGATAGGAGGAGAGCAAGTGAGGAATGGTGGAAGATGAGAGGGGTACCGAATGTGGATATAAAGGGAGGGAGGGTGGGTTTCGAAAATAAGAAGAAAAAGATAAGATAGAAGATATGATTTATAAAAGATAAATATGATAAGAAAAAGATATATAAAAAAATTGTTAATGATATTTGGAAAAGATAAAATTGAATTTTAATTTTGAAAGAATATTTTTAAAAGATAATTGAGTTTTGAAAAATTTAAAAAAAAAAGAGTTGGATTGGATTGGAAAACAATTTGTCTTTATGGATTAAGATGCATTTAATCTTTTTGAAAAAGGATTTTAGAAATTAGGGTTCTTAGAAAACTATTTTGATTTGAAGGATGACATTTTGAAACATGTTTATGCAAGAAATCATGAATTGAAACATAAAAAATTAGAAAATTTGTAAAGAAAAATGAATTTTACCTCCTCCCCACCATTCTGGCGTTAAACGCCCAAACACTGCATGTTTTAGGCGTTTAACGCCCAATTTCTGCTTCTCCTGGGCGTTCAACGCCCAGCTGTTGCTTCTTTCTGGCGTTGAACGCCCAGATGGCTACCCTTACTGGCGTTTAACGCCCAGAGGGTGCTTCTTTTGGGCGTTCAACGCCCAAAACGTTTCTTACTGGCTTTTTCACGCTAGTGAGCTTCCAAATTCCCCTGTAACTCTGTGAATTCAAGCAATTGCTATTTTACCTTTTGAAGATACTTTGACATATACCTGTAAAAATCAGTTAATAAACAAAAACAAATAAAATTAAATTTTGTAAATGGCTGGGTTGCCTCCCAACAAGCGCTTCTTTATTGTCTTTAGCTGGGCTATTACTGAGTTTTAATCAAGTCTCAATTTTGAGCATTCTTGCTCAAAATTGCTTTCAAGATAATGTTTAGCTCTCTGTCCATTAACAATGAATTTTTTGTTAGAGTCATTATCCTGAAGCTCTACATATCCATATGGTGATACACTTGTAATCACATATGGACCTCTCCACCGAGATTTTAATTTCCCGAGGAATAATTTAAGCCTAGAATTAAATAGCAGAACTTTCTGCCCCGGCTCAAAGACTCTGGATGACAGTTTCTTATCATGCCATCTTTTTGCTTTCTCTTTGTAAATTTTTGCATTCTCAAAAGCATTGAGTCTAAATTCCTCGAGCTCATTTAACTGGAGAAATCGTTTATCTCCAGCTAACTTGGCATCAAGGTTTAGGAATCTGGTTGCCCAGTAGGCTTTGTGTTCCAGTTCCACTGGCAAGTGACATGCCTTTCCTTACACGAGCTGGTATGGAGAGGTCCCTATAGGGGTCTTGAATGCTGTTCTGTATGCCCACAGAGCATCATCCAAGCTTCTTGCCCAATCCTTTTTACAGTTAACTACAGTCTGTTCCAGGATTCTTTTAAGTTCTCTATTAGAGACTTCAGCTTGCCCATTTCTCTGTGGATGATATGGAGTGGCTACCCTGTGGCTAACTCCATAACGAACCAAAGCATAGTAAAGCTGTTTATTGTAGAAATGAGTGTCCCCATCACTGATTAATACTCTAGGGGTACCAAATCTGCTGAAGATGTGTTTTTGGAGGAATTTTAACATGGTCTTAGTGTCATTAATGGGTGTTGCAATAGCTTCCACCCATTTGGATACATAATCCACTGCCACCAGAATATAAGTGTTTGAGTATGATGGTGGGAAAGGTCCCATGAAGTCAATACCCCATACATCAAACAACTCAATCTCTAAGATCCCTTGTTGAGGCATGGCATAACTGTGAGGCAGATTACCAGATCTTTGGCAACTGTCACAATTAAGTACAAACGCTCGGGAATCTTTATAGAGGGTAGGCTAGTAGAAGCCACATTGGAGGACTCTTGTGGCTGTTCGCTCACTTCCAAAATGTCCTCCATATTGTGATCCATGGCAATGCCATAGGATCTTCTGCGCTTCTTCTTTAGGCACACATCTACGGATTGCTCCGTCTGCACATCTCTTAAAGAGATACGGCTCATCCCAAAGATAATACTTTGCATCCGTGATCAGCTTCTTTGATTGTTGCCTACTGTATTCTTTAGGTATGAATCTCACTGCCTTGTAGTTTGCAATGTCTGCAAACCATGGCACTTCCTGGATGGCAAAGAGTTGCTCATCCGAAAAGTTTTCAGAGATCTCAGTAAGAGGGAGGGACGCCCCTTCTACTGGTTCTATTCGGGACAGGTGATCTGCTACCTGATTCTCTGTCCCTTTTCTGTCTCTTATTTCTATATCAAACTCTTGCAGAAGAAACACCCATCTTATGAGTATGGGTTTTGAATCCTGCTTTGTGAGTAGATATTTAAGAGCAGCATGGTCAGTGTACACAATCACTTTTGATCCTACTAAATAGGATCTAAACTTGTCAATGGCGTAAACCACTGCAAGTAGCTCTTTTTCTGTGGTTGTGTAGTTCTTTTGTGAGTCATTTAGAACACGACTGGCGTAGTAAATGACGTGCAGAAGCTTGTCATGCCTTTGTCCCAATACTGCACTAATGGCATGGTCACTGACATCACACATCAGTTCAAATGGCAATGTCCAATTTGGTGCAGAGATGATTGGTGTTGTGACCAATTTAACTTTCAAAGTCTCAAATGCCTGCAGACACTCCTTATCAAAGATAAATGGCATGTCAGCAGCTAGCAGATTACTCAGAGGTTTGGCAATTTTTGAAAAATCCTTTATAAACCTCTTATAGAATCCTGCATGCCCCAGAAAGCTTCTGATTGCCTTAACATTAGCAGGCGGTGGTAATTTTTCAATTACCTCTACCTTAGCTTTATCCACCTCTATTCCCTTGTTCGAAATTTTGTGCCCAAGGACAATTCCTTCAGTCACCATAAAGTGACACTTCTCCCAGTTTAAAACCAGGTTGGTCTCTTGGCACCTCTTTAGAACAAGTGCTAGATAGTTAAGACAGGAGCTGAATGAGTCTCCAAATACTTTAAAGTCATCCATGAAGACTTCCAGAAATTTTTCCACCATGTCAGAGAAAATTGAGAGCATGCACCTCTAAAAGGTTGCAGGTGCATTGCACAGGCCAAATGGCATCCTTCTGTATGCAAATACTCCAGATGGGCATGTGAATGCCGTTTTCTCTTGATCTTTTGGATCTACTGCAATTTGATTATAACCTGAATATCCATCCAGGAAACAGTAGTATTCATGACCTGCTAGTCTTTCTAGCATCTGGTCTATGAATGGTAAAGGAAAATTAACCTTTCTGGTAGCTGAATTGAGCCTTCTATAATCAATACACATACGCCACCCTGTAACTGTTCTTGTAGGAACCAGTTCATTTTTTCATTATGAACCACTGTCATGCCTCCCTTCTTAGGGACGACTTGGACAGGGCTTACCCAAGGGCTATCAGAAATAGGATAAATAATCCCAGCCTCTAGTAATTTAGTGACCTCCTTCTACACTACTTCCTTCATGGATGGATTCAGCCGCCTTTGTGGTTGAACCACTGGCTTGGCGTCTCCCTCCAGTAAGATCTTGTGCATGCATCTGGCTGGGCTAATGCCCTTGAGATCACTGATGGACCACCCAAGAGCTGTCTTGTGTGTCCTTAGCACTTGAATTAGTGTTTCCTCTTCCTGTGGCTCTAAGGTAGAGCTTATGATTACAGGAAAGGTATCACCTTCTCCCAGAAATACATATTTCAGGGATGGTGGTAATGGTTTGAGCTCGGGTTTGGGAGGTTTCTCCTCTTCCTGAGGGATTTTCAGAGGTTCTATTATTCTCTCTGATTCCTCCAAATCAAGCTGAACATCTTTAAAGATGTTCTCTAGCTCTGATTCGAGACTCTCAGCCATATTGACCTCTCTTACCAGAGAGTCAATGATATCAACACTCATGCAGTCATTTGGGGTGTTTGGATGTTGCATAGCTTTGACAACATTCAACTTGAACTCCTCCTCATTGACTCTCAGGGTTACATCCCCTTTTTGGACGTCAATGAGGGTTCGGCCAGTTGCTAGGAAAGGTCTTCCTAGAATGAGAGTTGCACTCTTGTGCTCCTCCATTTCCAGCACCACAAAGTCAGTAGGAAAGGCAAATGGCCCAACCTTGACAATCATATCTTCAATCATGCATGATGGGTATTTAATGGAGCCATCAGCAAGTTGAAGACATATCCGGGTTGGTTTGACTTCTTCAGTCAAACCAAGTTTTGTGATAATAGATGCAGGTATTAGGTTGATACTTGTCCCAAGATCACATAGAGCTTGCTTGGTACAATTACCCTCTAATGTGCATGGTATCATAAAGCTTCCGAGATCCTTAATCTTCTCAGGTAAGCTTTTCAGGATGACTGCACTGCATTCTTCAGTGAGGTAAACTTTTTCAGTTTCCCTCAAATCCTTCTTATGACTTAAGATATCTTTCATGAACTTAGCATAAGATGGTATTTGCTCAAGTGCCTCTGCAAACGGAATCTTTATTTCAAGAGTCCTGAGATAGTCTGCAAAGCGGGCAAATTGCTTATCCTGTTCTGCTTGACGGAGTTTTTGAGGATAAGGCATTTTGGCTTTGTATTCTTCAACCTTAGTTGCTGTAGGTTTATTACCTACAGAAGTGAGTTGGGAAGCCTTTTTAAAACGGTTGTTATCAGCACTTGTATGTGTCTGATCCCCCACTGGCATTTGAATGCCAGGGGTGGAAGCTGGGGCAGCGTTAAACGCCAGCTCCTTGCCTGTTCCTGGCGTCTGAACGCCAGAACTGTGCTTCCTTTGGGCGTTCAACGCCGATTCATTGCTTGTTTCTGGCGTTGGACGCCAGAATTGAGCATGGTTTGGGCGTTCAGCGCCAACTTTCCACCCATTTTCTGGCGTTTGAGCGCCAGAAGTATTCCTCTCTGGGCTCTGACTGTCCTCAGGTGGATTTTGGGTGGTTTGCTCATTTCTTAATGTTTTTAATGTTTTCCCACTTCTTAATTGAACTACTTGACATTTTTCTGTTATTTGTTTTAATAGCTGTTGTTCTGTTTGCTTCAACTGTACTTCCATACTTTTATTAGCCATTCTTGTTTCTTGTAGTATCTCCTTGAATTCGGCTAACTATTTTGTTAGAAAATCTAATTGCTGATTGAATTCAGCAGTTTAATCTGCAGGACTGAGTTCAGCAGTTACTGTTTTAGCCTATTCCTTCTTGGGAAATTCACTGCGTAGATACAGGTGCTGATTCCTGGCAACTGTATCAATGAGCTCTTGAGCTTCTTCAATTTTCTTTCTCATGTGAATAGATCCACCAGCTGAGTGATCTAGAGAAGTCTGAGCTCTTTCTGTAAGCCCATAGTAGAAGATATCTAACTGCACCCACTCTGAAAACATTTCAGAGGGGTATTTTCTTAGCATCTCTCTGTATCTCTCCCAGGCATCATAAAGGGATTCATTATCTCCTTGTTTGAAGCCTTAGATGCTTAGCCTTAGCTGTGTCATCCGTTTTGGAGGAAAATAGTGATTTAGTAATTTTTCTGACAGCTGTTTCCATGTTTTTATGCTGTCCTTAGGTTGGTTATTTAACCACCTCTTAGCTTGATCTTTTACAGCGAATGGAAATAGTAGTAATCTGTAGACATTCTGATCTACTTCTTTATCATGTACTGTGTCAGCAATTTGTAAAAATTGTGCCAGAAATTATGTAGGTTCTTCATGTGGAAGACCGGAATACTGGCAGCTTTGCTGCACCATAATAATGAGTTGAGGATTCAACTCAAAGCTACTAACTCTAATGGAGGGTATACAAATACTATTCCCATATGAAGCAGTAGTGGGGTTAGCATATGACCCTAGAGTCCTCCTGGACTGTTCATTTCCACTTAGTTCCATGATGGAGCAAGGGAGATGGTATGGATGTTGATATTGTTTATTTTATTTAATTTATTATATAAAGAAAATTGATTTTTGAAATAATAAAATAAAATAAAATAAAAACCGAAATAAAAATAAAAGTAAAATAAATAAAGAAAGAAAATTAACAATTAAAATAAATATTTGAAAAATTTTGAAATTGAAATCTGAAAAAAAAATTTCGAAAATATAGTTTAAAACCAGTTAGAAAACTTATTTTTTTTTTGAATTTTGAATTTTATGATGAAAGAGAAAAACACATAAAAGACACAAGACTTAAAATTTTTAGATCTAATACTCCTTATTTTCGAAAATTTTGGAGGAAAAACACCAAGGAACACCAAACTTAAAAATTTTAAGATCAAAACACAAAGAAGACTCAAGAACACTTTGAAGACTCACAAGAACACCAAGAACAAAAGGAAGAACACTAAACTTAAAAATTTTTTAGAAATCAAAATAATTTTCGAAAATTATATCAAAATTAGCAAGAAAACACCAAACTTAAAGTTTGGCACAAGATTAAATCAAGAAAAATTATTTTTGAAACAGATTTTAAAAAGAAGATACCCAATTGCCAAGAACATAAGCCAACGCTCTAACCAACTGAGTTATAAATGTAACACTTGTTTTGAAAAGGTATATTTGGATTATTCCTTTTGGAAGACTAATGCTTTGGAAAAGAACAAGAAAAACAAGAAAAGGCACAGAACAAGAGAAACTAAAAATCAAACAAGAAAAATAAACAAGAACAACTTAAAGATCAAAGAAAAGAAATTTGAAAATTTAAAAGAAAAATATAAAATATGCAATTAACACCAAAAACTCGAACAATCCCCAGCAACGGCGCCAAAAACTTGGTGCACGAAATTGTAATCACACTTTTGCAATCCGCACAACTAACCAGCAAGTGCACTGGGTCGTCCAAGTAATACCTTACGTGAGTAAGGGTCGATCCCACGGAGATTATTGGTTTGAAGCAAGCTATGTTTATTTTATTATTCTTAGTCAGGATTTCAATTAAAATTATCAGTTTGAATTATTAGAAAATTAAAAGAGCGTGAATTAATTACTTGTAATGCAGTAATGGAGAATATGTTGGAGTTTTGGAGATGCTTTGTCTTCTGAATTCCTGTAATGTAATATTCAACTCAATTCCAAAGTGCAAAGTTCCTTCCATGGCAAGCTGTACGTAGGGTGACACCATTGTCAGTGGCTACCTCCCATCCTCTCAGTGAAAACGGTCCAGATGCTCTGTCACAACACGGCTAATCAGCTGTTGGTTCTCGATCATGTTGGAATAGGATCCATTGATCCTTTTGCGTTTGTCATCACGCCCAGCAATTGCGAGTTTGAAGCTCGTCACAGCCATTCAATCCTTGAATCCTACTCGGAATACCACAGACAAGGTTTAGACTTTCCGGATCCTCAAGAGTGGCCGCCATCAATTCTAGCTTATACCACGAAGATTCTGATTAAGGAATCTAAGAAAAGCTCATTCAATCTGATGTAAAACTTAGGTGGTTGTCAGGCACACATTCATGGATTGAGGAAGGTGATGAGTGTCACGGATCATCACCTTCTTCATAATTAAGCGCGAATGAACATCTTAGATAGGAACACACACGTTTGAATGGAGAAATAGAAACAATTGCATTAATTCATCAAGACGCTGCAGAGCTCCTCACCCCCAACAATGGGGTTTAGAGACTCATGCCGTCAAAGTGTATAAAATTCAGATCTGAAAATGTCATGAGGTACAAAATAAGTCTCTAAAAGTTGTTTAAATAGTAAAGTAGTGACATAGGTTTACAGAATATGAGTAAACTAAGATAATTGGTGCAGAAATCCACTTCTGGGGCCCACTTGGTGTGTGCTGGGGCTGAGACTTAATCCTCTCACGTGCTTGGGCTGTTTCGGGAGTTGAACGCCAGGTTGTAACGTGTTTTGGGCATTGAACTCCAACTTGTAACCTGTTTTTGGCGCTGGACACCAGACTGCAGCATGGAACTGGCGTACGTCATCTATCTTTGCGCAAAGTATAGACTATTATATATTGCTGGAAAGCCCGGGATGTCTACTTTCTAACCCAATTGAAAACGCGTCAATTGGATTTCTGTAGCTCCAGAAAATCCATTCCGAGTGCAGGGAGGTCAGGATCCAATAGCATCAGCAGTCCTTTTTCAGCCTAAATCAGATTTTTGCTCAGCTCCCTCAATTTCAGCCAGAAAATACCTGAAATCACAAAAAAATACACAAACTCATAGTAAAGTCCAGAAATATGATTTTTGCCTAAAAACTAATAAAATTCTATTAAAAACTAATTAGAACACCCTATCCGCTCATCAGTGCACACCCTATCTTTTCCCTCGTCTTCCAGGTGCACTCGCAGAGAGTGTGCAAGCGCACACCTATCTTTTTCCTCATAGTGTGCGTACGCGAATTGATGAGTCCATATTTTTTTATATATTTTGATTTGATTTGAGTGGATTTCATCATATAAACCCACATTTATTCACCTATATAGCATACTTTTGTGTTTTCTCTTTAGATTGTTCCTAAATGTGAAAACATGCATTTTTGAGCTTAAATTAGTGATTTTAATCTCACCTTTATGCTATTTGATGCCATGACATGTTTGTTGAGTTATTTTAGGTCCTAGAGGAAAGTTTGGCAAGGCAAAAGTGGAAAGAAGCATGAACAAAGGGAGAAAACATGAAGAAAACAAAGGAGGAGCACACAGCCATGTGTGTGTATGCACAACTCCCTGTGCGTACGCACAGGTACCAGTGCGTGCCTTCATTAAAATGCACGTGCACTCGCGTTTTGGGGCTCTTTTTGGCCCATTTCTGAAGGCTTGAGGCTAAAATCAAAGGCCATATCAAGGGGGCAACATCTCATATGAAGACATTAGCTTAGAGAACTACCTTAGAGTAGGAAAAGCACGTAGTAAGAGTAGGAGTAGTGTAAAGTAGAAAATTCTCTCTTAGGGTTTTAATTAGGGTTTGTAGAATTTTATAGTTCAAGTTTTGCTTTTGGATTTTTGCTATTTCGTTGTAAGTATTTCTTTAATTCCTCTTTTATTACATTACTTATTATACATTTCCTTACACTTTAATTTTCTTCATCAATATTTACGTTGCTTTGCAATTTTGGATTTCTAGTTGTTTAATTTGATGTTTGATGGCTTTTATATGTTTGTTGAGTTGCTTTTGTTGCTTTTGATCATTTATGGTTCATAGCTTTTATCATTTTCCCAATTTTGCCATGTTTTATGTTTATGCCCTCTATGTGTTTGATGAAATGCCAATCTTAGTTATAGGATAGATTTCCACCCCTTGGCATGGGGAAATGAGTGTATGGATTCCTAGAGCCATAATGTCTAACATTTAGTGATAATTCTTGGGTTGTTAGTTGTTATTGTTTCCACTAACGCTAGCTTTTTACCAATTAATTTGGTAAGCTAGCTAGGATTTGTGGATTAATAACAATTATGCTCATTTGACTTATCCCTCGATGTTAAGAGTTGACTTAGTGAGATTAATCCATCATAATTATCATAGTTTTGGTTATGGCAAGGAAGGGATTCCATAACTTATCCCAAGCCAAGGTTTCATATATGTTTTAAACCACTTTCCATCAATTTTGAGTCTTACTTGTTTATATTACATACATAGTTCTTTTATTCCTTTATCGCTTTATTAATTGCAATTTTGTCTAGTTCTTTTATCTCTTTATTTTTGTTGCTTTCAATCATTGAAAACCCCTTTTCCTTCCACAACCAAAGTTTTATGCACTTGTTGTCACTAGTTCCTAGGGAGAACGACCTGGGAGTCGAAATACTATCAGTTAATATTGTATTGAATTGTGACATCTTTTGGATTGAATTTTGATTGTGAGATTTTATTGTTAATTTGGACTATACTACCAACGAAGGAATTCTATTTTGAGAAACTCTAGATCAACGATAAAACACTCGTTTTCAAAATTGGCGCCGTTGCCGGGGAGCTAGCGTCATGAGTGCTTTATTTTGGTTGTTGTAAATATGTCCATAGTGTAAATAGATACTTTTTGGGTTGTTTGCTTGTTTTTGCTATTAATTAGGATTCTGTTTCTTTTTTTATTTTATGTCTTTAGTTTTATTTTCTATTTCCTCTATGGGTTATCACCCTCTTGGTTTGGAGTTTGGTTGTTATCATTTTGTAGGGTTTGATAACTTCAATTTTGGGTTACATTATGGGATTGGAACATCAATTTTGGAGGGAGCAACCTCCTCTACACTACAATGAGCAAAACTCTTCCCATTATTCATACCCAAACCAAGGATATGGTGGATTTTACTTTGATTATACACCTCCACCATCATATACCTATGATCCATACCCCCAATATAACCCTCAATCACCATATTTTCAAACACCATACCACCACCACCATACACCTTCTTACATGCCACCTCAAAACACTTACCAATATGAGCCACCTCCCACATATACAACTGGTGCACCAATTTGTGATCCGCACAACTAACCAGCAAGTGCACTGGGTCGTCCAAGTAATACCTTACGTGAGTAAGGGTCGATCCCACGGAGATTGTTGGTTTGAAGCAATCAATGTTTATTTTATTAATCCTAGTTAGGATGTCAATAAGATTAATTGGTTTTAATGATAAGAAGTCAAAGTATTTGGAATAAGGAATTGTTACTTTATTAATGGAGAATATGTTGGAGTTTTGGAGATGCTTTGTCCTCTGAATCTCAACTTTTCCTTGAAATCCTCTTCCCACACGCAAGGTCCCTTCCATGGCAAGCTCTATGTAGGGTGTCACCGTTGTCAATGGCTACTTCCCATCCTCTCAGTGAAAACGTTCCTATGCTCTGTCACAGCACGGCTAATCATCTGTCGGTTCTCAATCAGGTTGGAATAGAATCCATTGATTCTTTTGCGTCTGTCACTAACGCCCAGCCTTCAGGAGTTTGAAGCTCGTCACAGTCATTCAATCCCAGAATCCTACTCGGAATACCACAGACAAGGTTTAGACTTTCCGGATTCTCATGAATGCCGCCATCAATCCGGCTTATACCACGAAGATTCTGATTAAGGAATCTAAGAGATACTCATTCAATCTGATGTAGAACGGAGGTGGTTGTCAGGCACACGTTCATGGATTGAGGAAGGTGATGAGTGTTACGGATCATCACCTTCTCCACAATTAAGCGCGAATGAACATCTTAGATAAGAACAAGCGTGTTTGAATGGAAAATAAAGGAATTATATTAATTCATCGAGACGCTGCAGAGCTCCTCACCCCCAACAATGGAGTTTAGAGACTCATGCCGTCAAAAAGTATGTAATTCAGATCTGAAAATGTCATGAGGTACAAGATAAGTCTCTAAAAGTTGTTTAAATAGTAAACTAGTAACCTAGGTTTACAGAATATGAGTAAACTAAGATAATTGGTGCAGAAATCCACTTCTGGGCCCCACTTGGTGTGTGCTGGGGCTGAGACTAAAGCTATCCACGAGTTGAGGCCTTTCTTGGAGTTGAACTCCAAGTTGTAACGTGTTTTGGGCGTTCAACTCCGGATCATGACGTTTTTCTGGCGTTTAACTCCAGACAGCAGCATGTACTTGGCGTTCAACGCCAAGTTACATCGTCTATCTTCGCACAAAGTATGGACTATTATATATTGCTGGAAAGCCCTGGATGTCTACTTTCCAACGCGGTTAAGAGCGCGCCAATTGGACTCCTGTAGCTCCAGAAAATCCATTTCGAGTGCAGGGAGGTCAGGATCCAACAGCATCAGCAGTCCTTTTTCAGCCTAACTCAGATTTTTGCTCAGCTCCCTCAATTTCAGCCAGAAATTACCTGAAATCACAGAAAAACACACAAACTCATAGTAAAGTCCAGAAATATGATTTTTGCCTAAAAACTAATGAAAACATCCCTAAAAGTAGCTCAAACTTACTAAAAACTATCTAAAAACAATGCCAAAAAGCGTATAAATTATCCGCTCATCACAACACCAAACTTAAATTGTTGCTTGTCCCCAAGCAACTAAATATCAATTAGGATAAAAAGAAGAGAATATACTATAAATTCCAAAATATCAATGAATATTAATTATGATTAGATGAGCGGGACTTGTAGCTTTTTGCTTCTGAACAGTTTTGGCATCTCACTTTTTCCTTTGAAGTTTAGAATGATTGGCTTCTCTAGGAACTTAGAATTTCAGATAGTGTTATTGATTCTCCTAGTTAAGTATGTTGATTCTTGAACACAGCTACTTTTTTTTTTTTGAGTCTTGGCCGTGGCCCTAAGCACTTTGTTTTCCAGTATTACCACCGGATACATAAATGCCACAGACACATAACTGGGTGAACCTTTTCAGATTGTGACTCAGCTTTGCTAGAGTCCCCAGTTAGTGGTGTCCAGAGCTCTTAAGCACACTCTTTTGCTTTGGATCATGACTTTAACCACTCAGTCTCAAGCTTTTCACTTGGACCTTCATGACACAAGCACATGGTTAGGGACAGCTTGGTTTAGCCGCTTAGGCCTGGATTTTATTTCCTTGGGCCCTCCTATCCATTGATGCTCAAAGCCTTGGATCCTTTTTACCCTTGCCTTTTGGTTTTAAGGGCTATTGGCTTTTTCTACTGTTCCTTCTTTTTTTTTTTTGAAAGCTTTTGCTATTCACTGCTTTTTCTTGCTTCAATAATCAATTTCATGATTTTTCAGATCATCAAAAACATTTCTCTTTGTTCATCATTCTTTCAAGAGCCAACAATTTTAACATTCATAAACAACAAGATCAAAAACATGCACTGTTTAAGCATTCATTCAGAAAACAAAAAGTATTGTCGCCACATCAATATAATTAAATTAAATTCAAGGATAATTCGAAATTCATGTACTTCTTGTTCTTTTGAGTTAAAACATTTTTTTTTAAGAGAGGTGAAGGATTAATGGAATTTATTCATAGCTTTGAGACATGGTTACATACTAATGATCATGAATTTAGAGACACAAAACATAGATAAATACAATATTAAAAACCGAAAAGCAGAAAGAAATAAGAACAAGGAATGAATCCACCTGAGTGAGGGTGGCGCCTTCTTGAAGGTCCAATGGTGCTCTTTGAGCTCCTCTATGTCTCTTCCTTGCTTCTGTTGAATGATTCCTAGTAATTTTGGTGTTTCTACCCTTGGTTGCTTCCAATATTTGTGTGGAGGACAATTTATCCCCTGAGGTATCTCAGGGATCTCTTGATTTGCAGCCACATGTTCTACCACTGAGCTATGACGGCTTTATATGAGTCTTTCCATCTCCCAAGACTCAGAGGTGGAAGCTTTTGTCTTCCCTTTGAGGTTTCTCTGGCCTTAGGTGCCATTAATGGTAATGAAAAAGCAAAAAGCTATGCTTTTACCACACCAAACTTAGAAAATTGCTCGCCCTCGAGCAAGAGAAGAAAGAAAAGATGATGAAGAAGAAGAAGAGATGGAGGGATGTGTGTATTTGGCTATATGGGTGGGTTTGGGTGGGAAAGAGTTTTAAATTTTGAAGGGGAGTGGGGAACAGTGGATAGAAGTGAGTGGTGAATGAAAAACAGAAGAGATGACCATGAATGGAGAGAGAGAGAGGGCGAGGTAGGTGGGGATCCTGTGAGGTCCACAGATCCTGAGGTGATCCTGTGGGGGTCCACAGATCCTTAGGTGTCAAGGAATTCCATCCCTGCACCAAATAGGCATGTAAAATGCCTTTGCACACCATTCTGGCGTTTAAACACCGTGTGGTGCACATTCTGGGCGTTCAACGCCCATGTAAAGCATGTTTCTGGCGTTGAACGCCAGTTTCATGCTTGTTACTAGCGTTCAGTGCCAGCTTTTCTTCTCTAGGCACATTCCTGGCGTTCAGCGCCAGAATGTTGCTTATTTCTGGCGTTCAGCGCCAGAATGGTGCTCTGTTCTAGCGTTGAACGCCGGCCAGATGCATCTTACTGGCGTTGAACGCCAGCCTGTGCGTCCTCCAGGGTGCAAATTTTTTTCTTCTGCTGTTTTTGATTCTGTTTTTAATTTTTATGATTTTTTTGTGACTCCTCATGATCAAGTACCTAATAAAACACAAAATAACAATAAAATAAAAATTAGATAAATAAAATTGGGTTGCCTCCCAACAAGCGCTTCTTTAATGTCAATAGCTTGACAGTGGCTCTCATGGAGCCACAAGGTGATCAGGTCAATGTTGTATAGTTGCCAACACCAAACTTAGAGTTTGGATATGGGGTCTTAACACCAAACTTAGAGTTTGGTTGTGGCCTCACAACACCAAACTTAGAGTTTGACTGTGTGGACTCTTCTTGACTCTGAACTGAGAGAAACTCTTCATGCTTCCTCTCCATGGTTATAAAAGGAGAACCTTGTGTCTTATAGTTTGCAATGTCTGCAAACCACAGAGCTTCCTGAACAACAAACAATTGCTCATCCAGAAAGGTTTCAGAGATCTCAGTAGGAGGGAGGGATGCTCCTGCTATTGGTTCTATCCGGGACAGGTGATCAGCTACTTGATTCTCTGTTCCTTTTCTGTCTCTTATTTCTATATCAAACTCTTGCAGAAGCAACACCCATCTTATAAGCCTGGGCTTTGAATCCTGCTTTGTGAGTAGATATTTAAGAGAAGCATGGTCAGTGTACACAATCACTTTTGATCCTACTAAGTAGGATCTAAACTTGTCAATGGCATAAACCACTGCAAGTAATTCTTTTTCTGTTGTTGTGTAATTTTTCTGGGCATCATTTAAAACACTGCTAGCATAATAAATGACATGCAGAAGCTTGTTATGCCTCTGTCCCAATACTGCACCGATGGTATGGTCACTAGCATCACACATTAGTTCAAAGGGTAATGTCCAGTCTGGTGCAGAAATAACTGGTGCTGTGACCAGCTTAGCTTTCAGGGTCTCAAACGCCTGCAAACACTTTGTGTCAAACACAAATGGCGTGTCTGCAGCTAGCAGATTGCTCAGAGGTTTGGCGATTTTTGAAAAATCCTTTATAAACCTCCTATAGAATCCTGCATGCCCCAGAAAGCTTCTGATTGCCTTAACATTGGCAAGTGGTGGTAATTTTTCAATTACCTCTACCTTAGCTTGATCCACCTCTATTCCCTTGTTTGAAATTTTGTGCCCAAGGACAATCCCTTCAGTCACCATAAAGTGACATTTTTCCCAGTTTAAAACTAGGTTGGTCTCTTGGCATCTTTTCAGAATAAGTGCTAAATGGTTGAGGCAGGAGCTGAATGAGTCTCCAAATACTGAAAAGTCATCCATGAAGACTTCCAGAAACTTCTCCACCATATCAGAGAAGATGGAGAGCATGCACCTTTGAAAGGTTGCAGGTGCATTGCACAAGCCAAATGGCATCCTTCTGTATGCAAATACTCCAGATGGACATGTGAATGCCGTTTTCTCTTGATCCTGGGGATCTACTGCAATTTGATTATAACCTGAATATCCATCCAGGAACCAGTAGTATTCATGACCTGCTAGTCTTTCTAGCATCTGATCTATGAATGGTAAAGGAAAATGATCCTTTCGGGTGGCTGTATTGAGCCTTCTATAATCAATACACATACGCCACCCTGTAACTGTTCTTGTAGGAACCAGTTCATTTTTTTCATTATGAACCACTGTCATGCCACCTTTCTTAGGGACGACATGGACAGGGCTTACCCAGGGGCTATCCGAAATAGGATAAATAATCCCAGCCTCTAGTAACTTAGTGACCTCTTTCTGCACAACTTCCTTCATGGCTGGATTCAGCCGCCTTTGTGGTTGAACCACTGGCTTGGCGTCACCCTCCAGTAAGATCTTGTGCATGCATCTGGCTGGGCTAATGCCCTTGAGATCAATGATGGACCACCCAAGAGCTGTCTTGTGTGTCCTTAGCACTTGAATTAATGCTTTCTCTTCCTGTGGCCCTAAAGCAGAGCTTATGATTACAGGAAAAGTGTCACCTTCACCCAGAAATGCATATTTCAGGGATGGTGGTAGTGGTTTGAGCTCGGGTTTAGGAGGTTTCTCCTCTTCCTGAGGATTTTTCAGAGGTTCTTTTATTTCCTCTGGTTCCTCCAGATCAGGCTGAACATCTTTAAAAATGTCCTCTAGCTCTGATTCGAGACTCTCAGTCATATAGACCTCTTCCACCAGGGAGTCAATAATATCAACGCCCAGGCAGTCGTCTAATGTGTCTGGATGTTGCATAGCTTTGACAACATTCAACTTAAACTCATCCTCATTGACTCTCAGGGTTATCTCCCCTTTTTGGACGTCAATGAGGGTTCGTCCAGTTGCTAGGAATGGTCTTCCTAAAATGAGAGTTGCACTCTTGTGCTCCTCCATTTCCAGCACTACAAAGTCAGTAGGGAAGGCAAATGGCCCAACCTTGATAATCATGTCCTCAATTATGCCTGATGGGTATTTAATGGAGCCATCAGCAAGTTGAAGACAGATCCGGGTTGGTTTGACCTCTTCAGTCAAGCCAAGCTTTCTGGTAGTGGATGCAGGGATTAGGTTGATGCTTGCCCCAAGATCACATAGAGCTGTCTTGGTGCAGTTACCCTCTAATGTGCATGGTATCATGAAGCTCCCAGGATCTTTAAGCTTCTCAGGTAAGCTTTTCAGAATGACTGCACTGCATTCTTCAGTGAGGTAAACTTTTTCAGTCTCCCTCCAATCCTTCTTATGACTTAAGATCTCTTTCATAAACTTAGCATAAGAGGGTATTTGCTCAAGTGCTTCTGCAAACGGAATCTTTATTTCAAGAGTCCTGAGATAGTCTGTAAAGCGGGCAAATTGTTTATCCTGTTCCGCTTGGCAGAGTTTTTGAGGATAAGGAATTTTGGCTTTGTATTCCTCAACCTTAGTTGCTGCAGGTTGATTGCCTGTAGAAGTGGGTTGGGAAGCCTTTTTAGAAGGGTTGCTATCAGCACTTGTATGTGACTGATTTCCCACTGGCGTTTGAATGCCAGGGGTGGAAGCTGGAGTGGCGTTAAACGCCAACTCCTTATTTGTTACTGGCGTCTGAACGCCAGAACTATGCTTCCCTTGGGCGTTCAACGCCGAATTCATGCTTGTTTCTGGCGTTGAACGCCAGGAATGAGCATGGTTTGGGCGTTCAGCGCCAGCATTATTCCTCTCTGGGCTCTGATTGTCCTCAGAGGGATTTTGAGTAGCCATATGTTCATTTCTTGGCTTCCTGCTGTTTTGAAGTGAGGTATTTAATGTTTTTCCACTTCTTAATTGAACTGCTTGGCATTCTTCTGCTATTTGTTTTGACAGTTGCTTTTCTGTTTTCCTTAACTGTACTTCCATATTCCTGTTAGCCATTCTTGTTTCCTGTAGTATTTCCTTGAATTCGGCTAGCTGTTGAGTTAGAAAGTCTAATTGCTGATTGAATTCATTAGCCTGATCTATAGGACTGAGTTCAGCAGTTACTGTTTTAGCTTCTTCTTTCATGGAAGATTCACTGCTTAGGTACAGATGCTGATTTCTGGCAACTGTATCAATAAGCTCTTGAGCTTCTTCAATTGTTTTTCTCATATGTATAGATCCACCAGCTGAGTGGTCTAGAGAAATCCGAGCTTTTTCTGTAAGCCCATAGTAGAAGATGTCTAATTGCACCCACTCTGAAAACATTTCAGAGGGGCATTTTCTTAGCATCTCTCTGTATCTCTCCCAGGCATCATAAAGGGATTCATTATCTCCTTGTTTAAAGCCTTGGATTCTTAGCCTTAGCTGTGTCATCCGTTTTGGAGGGAAATAGTGATTCAGGAATTTTTCTGACAGCTGTTTCCATGTTTTTATGCTGTTCTTAGGCTGGTTATTTAACCACCTTTTAGCTTGATCTTTTACAGCAAATGGAAACAGTAATAATCTGTAGACATCTTGATCCACTTCTTTATCATGTACTGTGTCAGCAAATTGTAAAAATTGTGCCAGAAACTCTGTAGGCTCTTCATGTGGAAGACCAGAATACTGGCAGTTTTGCTGCACCATGATAATGAGCTGAGGATTCAACTCAAAGCTACTAACTCCAATGGAGGGTATACAGATACTACCCCCATACGAAGCAGTAGTGGGGTTAGCATATGACCCCAGAGTCCTCCTGGACTGATCATTCCCACTTAATTCCATAATGGAATAAAAGAGATGATATGTATGTTGCTATTGTTTATTTTATAAAAAAAAATTAATTTTTATAAAATAAAATAAAAATAAAACAAATAAAAGAAATTGAAAAATATTTTGAAATTGAAATCTGAAATTTTTTTTTATATAAAATTTTCGAAAAAAATAGTTTAAAATTAGTTAGGAAGAATATTTTTTTTTGTATTTTGAATTTTATGATGAAAGAGAAAAATATGCAAAAGACACAAGATTTAAAATTTTTAGATCCAATGTTCCTTATTTTCGAAAATTTTTGGAGGGAAAACACCAAGGAACACCAAACTTAAAAATTTTAAGATCAAGACACAAGAAAAACTCAAGAACACTTTGAAGATTCACAAGAACACCAAGAACAAAAGAAAGAACACCAAACTTAAAATTTTTAGAAAATCAAAATAAATTTTTGAAATTTATGAAAAGATTAACAAGAAAACACCAAACTTAAAGTTTGGCACAAGATTAAATCAAAGAAAAATTAATTTTGAAAAAGATTTTCAAAAGTATTGGTGCTCCCTTATCAAGAATATAAACCAATATTCTAGCCAAATGGGCAGAAAAGGTAACAATTGTTCTGAATGGGTATATTCCTTTTAGAAGACTAATGCTTTGGATTAGTATAAGAAAAACAAGAAAAGACACAGAACAAGAAAAATTAAAGATCAATCAAGAAAAATACACAAGAACAACTTGAAGATCAATGAAGAACAAAGAACACAAGTCGAAAATTTTAGAAAAAAAATTATAAAAGATGCAATTGACACCAAACTTAGAACAAGACACTAGACTCACGAAAAATTAACAATTATTAAGAAAAATAATTTTTTTGAAAAGAAATTTTTGAAAAGAGACTGTTCATACCTGACCGAGCTCCCCAAACTCGGGAAGTTCATAGAAGGTCCGACCTCGTCCCAAGGCCCATCAAAAGGAACGAAGCCCAAAACCTAAAGGCCGAAAAGGCCTAGGAAAGGCGGTTCCGCAAAGATAGGGATAAAACTCCCAAAAGATAAGATAAGATAAGAATATCTTATCCAGGGAAGATCACAGCCAACTACTATAAATACACTGGAGCACCCAGGTATAACATATACTCTAATTCTACTCGATATCTGCTTGGACCCATGCTAACTTAAGCATCGGAGTGTCATTGCAGGTACAACCACCAGCCGCTCGGCACATCAAGCTCGGGTCACAGCACCCTCACCTCGGGTCTTGCCTGACGACCGAGCTACACGTTTCAGGTAACCCTCGGAACATTGGCGCCGTTGCCGGGGACCTGGAAGTCATCCCTCTACCATGGCGGACGACCCCTCCAACAATGACCGCGCGGCATCAGAACAAGAGGAGGAAGTTGACACCGGAGAACGACCGGACAGCCCTCTATCACCACGCACTCCAGGAGGAAACAAACAGAATCGCCCAAAGACGTCACTCCCAAACAAAGATCCACGAAATCCCGAAAAAGAAAAGAGCTCGGAAATTCTAGAAGCAGTCCGGGCACAACAAAACCGACTAAAACAACTCGAAGAGGACATAAAGAAGCAAAAAGAAACTGAACAATATCTGAGAAGGGAAGCTCGCAAGCGCAGAGAATTAGAAGAAAAACTGCGGAAAATAGAGGCCAACCTGAAAGATCGGTCAGACCGCGGCCCCACCCCCGAAGGCAACCATGATCCCTTCACGCAAGAGATCATGAAGGAGAAGGTACCGCGAAACTTTAAACCACCCGATATGGATCTCTACGACGGCACCACCGACCCAAGTCACCACCTCAGCAACTTCAGAAGCAGAATGTACCTAGTTGACGCCTCCGACGCGATTCGGTGCAAAGCCTTCCCCACCACTCTCACCAAATCAGCCATGAAGTGGTTCGACAACCTGCCACCTAGATCAATCACCAGCTTTGAGGACCTAACCAAAAAATTCCTAACAAGATTCTCCATTCAAAAGGACAAGGCAAAACATGCCCCCAGTCTACTCGGGATCAAACAAGGTAACCAAGAAACTCTCCGAGAGTACATGGAGCGATTCAACAAAGCCTGCCTGGACATACAACACTTGCCCACTGAAGCAGCCATCATGGGACTAGCAAACGGCCTAAAAGAGGGACCGTTTAGCCAATCCCTATCCAAACGATACCCGACCTCCCTATACGAGGTGCAGGAACGGGCAGAAAAATATATCAACATGGAGGAAACCTCCCAGCTAAGAGACTCTTCTAGGAAGGAATCAACCTACCCGTTCCGAGATCGAGATCGGGAACAGAAGAAGAAAGAAGAATCCAACTCGGACAAGTCACGGAAGTATCATAGCTACACTCCCCTCCGAGTTTCCCTGGTAGACGTCTACAGAGAAGTATGCCACACCGAAAAAATCCCACCGCCCCGACCTCTAAAACACAAGAGAGCAGAGAGAGATCGGTCCGAATACTGTGAATACCACAAACTCTACGGTCATTCTACTAACGACTGCCACGACCTAAAAAATGTCATAGAAAAGCTAGCCAGAGAAGGAAAACTCGACAGATACATAGCCGAGAAGGGAGAAGAGACCAAAAAGAGAAGGAGGGGAGATAACGAAGATCGGGCTGAGCAAACCCCGCGAACCCCTGAAAGGCACGTTCACATGATAAATGGAGGTTTTGCAGGCGGAGGAACATCCAGATCCTCGCGAAAAAGACACCTCAAAGACGTCTATCATGTCCGAAGAAGACAGCCCCCTGCCTGAATTACCTACTATCTCGTTTACCCGAGAAGATGCTCAAGGGGTAATACCCGGGCACGACGATCCAATGGTAATCACCATCATCCTAGCAAACGCCAACCTACATCGAACCCTGGTTGACCAGGGAAGCTCAGCAGATATCCTGTTCAAAACAGCCTTCGACAAACTCGGACTTGAAGAAAAGAAGCTAAAGGCCTATCCCACCGACCTATTTGGGCTAGGGGACACCCCGATCCATCCCTTAGGATACATCTCGCTACACACTACCTTTGGAAGAGGCGAGCAATCTAAAACATTAAGCATCGACTACATTATAGTCGACGTTACCTCAGCGTACAACGCCCTCATTGGGCGACCAACCCTAAACAGACTAGCAGCTGTAGTCTCGACCCCACACCTTTGTATGAAGTTCCCTACCGCAAAAGGAATCGCTACCCTAAAAGGCGACCAAAAACTGGCGCGGCGATGCTATAACGAAAGCCTGAGCTTAAAGGGAAAGGAGATCAACACAATAGAACTCGGGCGAGTTCAAGTCCGAGAAGACCTTCGGCCACAACCAGAGGGAGAAACCGAAAGAATCCAGATCGGGAACACACCTGAAAAGATAACAAACATAGGAGCAAACCTCGAAACAGGCCTAAAGGAGGAACTCATAACCCTCTTAAGGGAGAATTCCGACCTCTTCGCCTGGAAAGCCTCCGACATGCCAGGCATAAGCCCCGACCTAATGTGCCATAAGCTATCAGTGTACCCGGGATCCCGACCTGTCTAACAGCGACGCAGGAAGCTCGGGCCCGAACGCATGCAAGCAATAGAAGAACAAGTACAAGCACTACTAGATGCAGGGTTCATTAGGGAAGTAAAATACCCCCTATGGCTCGCAAACGTGGTCCTGGTAAAAAAGCCCAATGGAAAATGGAGGATGTGCGTCGACTACACGGATCTCAACAAAACCTGCCCCAAGGACCCATATCCACTACCAAACATCGACGCCTTAGTAGACGCAGCCTCAGGCTATAGATATCTCTCCTTCATGGACGCATACTCGGGATACAATCAAATCCCGATGTACGGACCCGACCAAGAAAAGACCTCGTTCATAACCCCAAGGGCAAACTACTGCTACGTAGTAATGCCCTTCGGGCTGAAGAACGCAGGGGCAACCTACCAGAGGCTAATGAACAAAGTGTTCTCAGAGCACATCGGACTACAACTAGAGGTGTACGTCGACGACATGCTGGTAAAGACACAAGAAGACGGAAACTTGCTGACCGACCTCACCAGTGTCTTCGGCACCCTCAGAAAACACAACATGAGACTCAACCCGACAAAGTGCACCTTCGCCGCAGAAGCCGGAAAATTCTTAGGCTTCATGTTGACTCAAAGGGGCATCGAAGCAAACCCGGACAAATGCCAAGCGATACTCAATATGAAAAGCCCGACCTGTGTCAAAGAAGTACAACAGCTGAATGGAAGGCTGGCCGCCCTATCAAGATTTTTGGCAGGATCAGCGATAAAATCACTACCTCTCTACTCACTCCTAAAGAAAGGGAAACCCTTCTCATGGACCCCGGAGTGCGAAAAAGCCTTTCAAGAATTCAAGGAATTCCTCGGGCAGCCACCAATCCTAACCCGACCTTTAAAAGGGGAAGAGCTCGTATTATACCTCTCGGTCGGACATCGGGCAGTCGCTTCAGCATTAATACGGGAAAATGACCAAGGACAACACCCCATATACTTTGTGAGCAAGGCACTACAAGGGGCCGAATTAAACTATCAGAAAATAGAAAAATTCGCCTACGCCCTAATATTCACAGCTCGGAGGCTCCGTCCCTACTTTCAAGCCCACACCATCAAAGTCCGGACAAACCAACCCATGAGACACATCCTGCAAAAAACAGACCTGGCAGGACGAATACTACAATGGGCGGTGGAACTGTCCGAGTTCGACCTCCACTATGAAGCCCGGACTGCCATAAAATCTCAGTACCTAGCCGACTTCATCGCAGAATATACTGAGACCCCTGGAACCCCACTCTCGTGGAATCTGTATGTCGACGGGTCCTCAAACAAAACAGGAAGCGGAGCCGGGGTTATACTCGAAAGCGACCAAGGAACACGGATAGAACTATCCCTAAAATTCGAGTTCCAGGCCTCGAACAACCAAGCCGAATACGAGGCCCTACTAGCAGGTCTAAAGCTAGCCGAAGAGGTCGGAGCCCAGAGAATCACGATCTTCAGCGACTCCCAGGTCGTCACATCTCAAGTAAATGGAAGCTACCAGGCCAAAGACCCAACTATGAAAAAATACCTGGATCAAACACAGGCACAATTACGCCACTTTTCAGAAATACAAATCCAGCACATACCTCGGGAACAAAACGCCCGGGCAGACGCCCTCTCAAAGCTCGCCAGCACCAAGCCCGGAGGCAACAACAGAAGTCTCCTCCAGGAAACTTTACAATCCCCCTCCGTGCTAAGAGAGGAAGAAACGCTGAATATATCCAACCAACAGCAAGGATGGATGACCCCCATACTCAGCTACCTGAAGTCGGGAACTCTTCCCGCCGAAAGAAAGGGAGCTAAAAGACTCACGAAAGATGCCCAAAATTATACACTAATTCACGGTGTATTATACAGAAGAGGATTCACAAATCCCCTCCTTCGGTGCGTCCCGACCTCAGAAACAAAGAACGTCCTCGAAGAAATCCACGGAGGCATGTGTGGGAACCATCTCGGAGCTCGGGCATTATCTAAGAAGGTAGTCCGAGCCGGCTTTTACTGGCCGACCTTGCAGAAAGACGCAACGGAATTCGTGAAAATATGCCCCCCTGCCAAAAACACGCCAATTTCCACAAGGCACCACCAGAAGACCTTATCAGCATCACTGCGCCATGGCCCTTCGCAAAATGGGGACTCGACCTACTCGGCCCATTTCCACAAGGACCGGGGCAAGTCAAATACCTCATAGTAAGGGTCGACTACTTCACAAAGTGGATCGAAGCTGAACCCCTAGCCACTATTACGGCTCAGAAAAGCCGTAAATTCCTATACAAAAACATTGTCACGAGGTTCGGAGTCCCCTACTCCATCACAACAGACAATGGAACACAGTTCACGGACACAAGTTTTCAGAACTTGGTGGCCGAACTAAAAATCAAACAGCAATTCACATCGGTCGAGCACCCACAAGCCAATAGACAAGCAGAGGCTGCAAATAAAGTCATCTTGGCCGGGTTAAAAAGAATACTCCAAGAGGCCAAAGGGGCATGGGCCGAAGAACTCCCCCAGGTACTATGGGCATATCGGACAACCCCGCACTCCACAACGGGAGAATCCCCATTCCGACTAGCTTACGGGATGGAGGCAATGATTCCTATCGAAATAGATGAAGGGTCGCCCAGAGTCATCTTCTACAACGAAGGAGGCAACCCTCAGGTACAAAGGGAAGAACTCGACCTCCTCCCCGAGGTCCGAGAAAGAGCCCGAATCCGCGAGGAAGCCTTAAAACGGCGAACGGCCCTCAGATACAATCAAAAGGTAATAAAGCGACGTTTCTCCATTCACGACCTGATTCTAATCCGAAATGACATCGGAACACAAAAGTCGGGAGAAGGAAAGCTAGCCGCAAATTGGAAAGGGCCCTACAAGGTAACAGAAGACTTAGGGACAGGCTACTACAAAATATCCGACCTAGAAGGCAATGAACTGCCCAGGGCCTGGCACGCCTGTAATCTAAGACGGTACTACAGCTAGAAAAACTTAACCCGAGGTGTACTCTTTTTCCCTACAAGGGTTTTTTAATGAGACACCCGGTTAAGTAGGATACCCGACCTAGTCAAAGGGTAAACACTCCGTAAATACTCTTTCTTTTTTAATACTAATCAAATTTCTCTATTTTCTCTTCCTCATGATGAAGCAAATCCTAGAAAGTACCCCACCAAGGCGCATTAATTTATGCTCGGCAAAACGCAAAAAATCATTTGCCAAGAGACCATACAAGGTCGGCAAAGATGAAGCGACGAGGTTCAAATTAATGTGAGAAGTTATAAAGTAACTCTGAAATGGCTCGAAAAGCCAAATGAAAAAGATGTTACAAAAATAACTTAAAAAGGCCGACCAAACGACGAAGTCGGACCCGACAAAGGAAAAGTTATAAAGTAACTCTGAAATGGCTCGAAAAAGCCAAATAAAAGAGATTGCAGAAATAACTCAAAAGGGCCGACCAACGACAAAATCGGACCTAACAAAAAGGAGGTACTCGAGCACCCGATGTCCGAGAAAAAGCTCGGACCCAAGAAAGAAGCCTCAAAACGGCAAGAACCAAGATTTCGAAAAACGCTTACTAAAAAGTTGCTTTACAAAAGCAACTAAAAAGTACAAGCGAAAAGAACGAAATCAGAAGAAGTTTCAAAACGCTAGCTAAAAAGTTGTTATCCGAAAACAACTAAAAAGCACAAAAGCGGAAACAAAAAGTCAAAACGCTAGCTAAAAAGCTGTTATCCGGAAACAACTAAAAAGCACAAAAGCGGAAACAAAAAGTCAAAATGCTAGCTAAAAAGTTGTTATCCAAAAACAACTAAAAAGCACAAAAGCGGAAACAAAAAGTCAAAACGCTAGCTAAAAAGTTGTTATCCAAAAACAACTAAAAAGCACAAAAGCGGAAACAAAAGGTCAAAACGCGAACAAAAACACCGCATAATAAGCTAAAAAGTTACTAAAAAGTAGCTAAAAGCAAAAAGGTGTTCAAAGCGTTCAACAGAAACCATCCAAAAGACAAAAGAGCCCACAGGCCGGGCACAAAACCAGAATAAAAAGATTACAGAGGATCAAAGTCCTTCCCGGACTCCACATCAACAGAAGGCTGCGGAGCAAACATAGAAATCGGGACAGCATCGACGGCAACGTCCTCCCGATTCGAAACCCCCACACCAGATCCATCCCCGACCAAAGGAGAAGTCGGGTTATCAACAGGAACTCCGGGGTCGGACATCGGAACCTCATCCTCGGCAGGAGCAGGAACAATCTTTCCCTCCACGACAACATTATCCGTACTGAATAAGCTCAGATCCAGGTCGGGAGCAAGAACCCGGACCTGAGCCTTCAAGTTCTCAAACATCGCATCCATACCCTTAGCCACGTGACCCTCCAGCTCGTAAAAATCATCCCGAGCAGATTGCAACTTCTCCTTCGTCTCCACAAGCTCAGCATATAGCTTGGTATAATTCTCTGTAGCCACCTTCGCCATCTCCTCAGATGTCTTCGCTGCCGCCACAGCCGCGGTAGCTTTAGTTTTCTCTTTCTCCAAGGAGGCCTCCAGCTCAGTAATCCTGGCAGCCTTCAGTTGACTAATCTTATCGAGCTCGGACTGAGCCTTCTCAAGTCGGGAGCTGGTCGCCCCAAGAGGGGATTTCTTGAACTCCCGGGCAATAGCGGCATGAAGACTAGCCATCCGGACACAGCTCCGCGCCATATACTGAAAATGATGCTCCATAGAAACATCATCAGTGGAAATAAAGGTCTGAGGGAGAATATGCTGCTCAATCCAACCAAGAGCGTCAAAGTCCTTATCATTGAAACCGGCAAGCTCTTGAGAGGTCTTCTGCTTCTTGGGAGGAGGACCCGAGAACGGAGGAGGAGAAGAGGTAGCAGGCCCAGAGGTCGGAGGATCCTGACTTAAAGCTCGGAACTGGGGGATCGGAATAGTCTTCGACCGAGTCTGAACACCTATAGTAGTCTTCTGCGGAGAAGATCGGGCAGAGGCATCCCCGGCCTCGAGATTTCGAGCAGCCACCGACTTCTTCGTCCGACGAAGAAACTTCATAGAATCCGCCTGAGAAGACATCTCTGCAGAAATAAAAAGGAAAAAGATCACCACAACAGAAATTCCACCAAACCAAAACCCAAATACTAAGAAGGATAAATCTCAAAGAGGTCGGGAACTACCTAACTCGGAACGGAGAAGGCTTGGATCTCCCAACATTTTCTTCGTGTCCAAGTGAGGTGCCCGACCCCATAAACTGCTCACCACACCCACAAAGGCCTGCTCCACCTCATCTAAACTCTCAAAAGTATACTTAACAGACACTATATTCTCCTGCCAACAAAGAGGAAAAGAAGGCTCCCCACTCTCATCTAGAAAGAAAGGTCGGACGTCTCCAACAGCCCGGACCTTGAAATAAAAGTTCTTAAAATCGTGAAAAGACTCATCATACAGGGTACAGAACTTCCTCCCCTGGTTAGCCCTAAAAGAGACCCAAGACACCTTCCCTCCGCCCGACCCCGGCTTCGTCAACACAAACAAATAGGAAAAAAGAGAAATAGAGGGAGAAACTCCCAAAAACTGACACAAAAGTTGGAACAGCTTTAAAAATGCCCAGGAATTTGGATGGAGCTGCGTAGGGGCGAGGTTACAAGACCACAACACCTCGGACTCCAGGTCGGTAAAAGGAAGTCGGACATTCAGCTTAGAGAAGAAACAGTCATAAGCATAAAAGAAGAGCTTCTCGGAACTATCTAAAGGCGGGAAGCACACCCTCTCCTCGGAATCCGGGGCTACTAACTCATAATCCCTCTCAGATTCTCTATCTTCACATATGCTACATTGCCTACGGAACCTAGCTAAATACTCAGAATCTACCACAGAAGGAACTCTTAGGGGAACGGGATCTACCCAACCAAGACCACTCGGAATCTTGGTCGACATCGCCTGAAGAACCTTTCAAGACATAAAAATCTTGCCTACAAAGAAGAATACAACAAGCAAGGCAAAAATCACATAAAGGCAGACAGCGGAAACCCATTCAGCAAGGCGAGAAAACCAAGTTCTTTTAGAAGAAAATACAGAAACCCGAAAACGAAATACCAAGAGAAAAGAGCCCCCCCCCCACATACAAACAACCAAAGCAATGGCGGCGCCTCTTTTCGGGGCAACCCAGGCATAGAAGAAAAAGAAACAGAAGCATATATGCGCAAAGAAAATGAAGACAAGAACAAACCTGGAAGAAAGGAAGAAGACGACGAGCTCCGATGCAAGGAAAACGGAAACGGCGGCGAGGAGGAAACCCCGGAAAAACGCACAGAAAGAATCGGAGACGAAGAACAAAGAAGGAGCGGCGCTCGAAGGAGAGATGGCGAAAACTCAGAAAAATGGAAAGGGAACAGAATAAACGAAGAAAATGAGGAAAGGGGCAAATAAATAATGCCTTCACAGAGCCCGAACGGAAATCGAGGAGAAACGGTAACAAGCAATAAATGCTGAAACGGCCATCTTCAAAATTTGAAAAAACTACTATGCCCGAGCTCGACCTCTCAAAAAGGACGAACTCGGGCAGGGGCACTGTTCATACCTGACCGAGCTCCCCAAACTCGGGAAGTTCATAGAAGGTCCGACCTCGTCCCAAGGCCCATCAAAAGGAACGAAGCCCAAAACCTAAAGGCCGAAAAGGCCTAGGAAAGGCGGTTCCGCAAAGATAGGGATAAAACTCCCAAAAGATAAGATAAGATAAGAATATCTTATCCAGGGAAGATCACAGCCAACTACTATAAATACACTGGAGCACCCAGGTATAACATATACTCTAATTCTACTCGATATCTGCTTGGACCCATGCTAACTTAAGCATCGGAGTGTCATTGCAGGTACAACCACCAGCCGCTCGGCACATCAAGCTCGGGTCACAGCACCCTCACCTCGGGTCTTGCCTGACGACCGAGCTACACGTTTCAGGTAACCCTCGGAACAGAGACTATCCTATCAAAATTTAATGACTCTATAACAACAAAAATAAATTATTCCTAATCTAAGAAATAAAATAAGCCTTCAATTGTTCAAACTCAACAATCCCCGGCAACGGCGCCAAAAACTTGGTGCACGAATTTGTGATCCGCACAACTAACCAGCAAGTGCACTGGGTCGTCCAAGTAATACCTTACGTGAGTAAGGGTCGATCCCACGGAGATTGTTGGTTTGAAGCAATCAATGTTTATTTTATTAATCCTAGTCAGGATGTCAATAAGATTAATTGGTTTTAATGATAAGAAGTCAAAGTATTTGGAATAAGGAATTGTTACTTTATTAATGGAGAATATGTTGGAGTTTTGGAGATGCTTTGTCCTCTGAATCTCAACTTTTCCTTGAAATCCTCTTCCCACACGCAAGGTCCCTTCCATGGCAAGCTCTATGTAGGGTGTCACCGTTGTCAATGGCTACTTCCCATCCTCTCAGTGAAAACGTTCCTATGCTCTGTCACAGCACGGCTAATCATCTGTCGGTTCTCAATTAGGTTGGAATAGAATCCATTGATTCTTTTGCGTCTGTCACTAACGCCCAGCCTTCAGGAGTTTGAAGCTCGTCACAGTCATTCAATCCCAGAATCCTACTCGGAATACCACAGACAAGGTTTAGACTTTCCGGATTCTGATGAATGCCGCCATCAATCCGGCTTATACCACGAAGATTCTGATTAAGGAATCTAAGAGATACTCATTCAATCTGATGTAGAACGGAGGTGGTTGTCAGGAACATGTTCATGGATTGAGGAAGGTGATGAGTGTCACGGATCATCACCTTCTCCACAATTAAGCGCGAATGAACATCTTAGATAAGAACAAGCGTGTTTGAATGGAAAATAAAGGAATTGTATTAATTCATCGAGACGCTGCAGAGCTCCTCACCCCCAACAATGGAGTTTAGAGACTCATGCCGTCAAAAAGTATGTAATTCAGATCTGAAAATGTCATGAGGTACAAGATAAGTCTCTAAAGGTTGTTTAAATAGTAAACCAGTAACCTAGGTTTACAGAATATGAGTAAACTAAGATAATTGGTGCAGAAATCCACTTCTGGGGCCCACTTGGTGTGTGCTGGGGCTGAGACTAAAGCTATCCACGAGTTGAGGCCTTTCTTGGAGTTGAACTCCAAGTTGTAACGTGTTTTGGGCGTTCAACTCCGGATCATGACGTTTTTCTGGCGTTTAACTCCAGACAGCAGCATGTACTTGGCATTCAACGCCAAGTTACGTCGTCTATCTTCACACAAAGTATGGACTATTATATATTGCTGGAAAGCCCTGGATGTCTACTTTCCAACGCCGTTGAGAGCGCGCCAATTGGACTCCTGTAGCTCTAGAAAATCCATTTCGAGTGCAGGGAGGTCAGGATCCAACAGCATCAGCAGTCCTTTTTCAGCCTAACTCAGATTTTTGCTCAGCTCCCTCAATTTCAGCCAGAAATTACCTGAAATCACAGAAAAACACACAAACTCATAGTAAAGTCCAGAAATATTATTTTTGCCTAAAAACTAATGAAAACATCCCTAAAAGTAGCTCAAACTTACTAAAAACTATCTAAAAACAATGCCAAAAAGCGTATAAATTATCCGCTCATCAACAACCTTTCTCCCAAACTATAAACCTCAATTTTCACCATAATATGAAGTTCCCCAACCCTTGGCCCAAGACCAACAAGACCTTCAAGCCTTTCTCCAAGAGCAAGAAGAATTCCGAAGCACACAAGGGCAATTCATGGCTACCATAGCCGAAGCGGTGAACCGCTTGGTTCTACTACGCTCATCCGATCAAGACACCCCTCTTGAGAAGTGTGAAGGAGAAATTGAAAGGTGTAGTGAAGAGGAGAGCATGGAGCCACAAGGGAAAGAAGAAGAGATAGAGCATGAATTGGAACAAGAGGGAGAAAGTGGAGTATTGGAATTGGAGGAGAAAAAGGGAGAATTGAGGGAGATTGATTAAGATGAGGATTCCATCATTGATGATTTTTTGTCCTCCTTGGTTAATCCTAATGAGCCTCTCCCTATTGAGTTTGGGAGAAACATGGAGGTAGACTTCTCACAACCTCCTTGTTATGACTTGAGTGATGGGAAAGAGGAAGTTGGTGAGGAAGGAGTTGACAACAAAGAGCACATTGAGTGGGTGGCAATTTCACCTATGCACTTCATTGGCCCCCACCAATATGCTATCTTGGAAATGGACTACCAACTCATGGTCTTTCTTGGGTTGGTGCATGGTGGAAAAAGGAGTGTTGGTAGCCAAAGGACTCCAAGGATCATCAAGAAGGTTAATTCAAGAATTGGAGTTCAAGCATGGTGTCAAGCACAATGGGGTGATTTCCGGAGAGTGTTGGGTTGTCTAAAGGGTCATTTAAGAGTTTGTTCATCTGGCTTGGAGCATAGTGATCAACAAGAAGGTGAGAGGATGCCTAGAGTATGGGATCCCAGAGGACCTATAAAGTGCAAGCTTGGATGGAGATTCAAGGATGAGTGGAAACACAAGCCACCCTAACAAGAGTCTTCTCAATAAGTCTAACTTAAGAACTATAAACCAAAGTGCTAGGTGGGAGACACCACACCATGGTAACATCTTTCTTACCCTTTCTCTTTCTTTATAGTCTTGTTTTATTGCATTTTGCTTCTTTTAGCTAGCTTAGAATTAGTTTAATTTTGGATTTAGTAGGTTGATTTTGATATGGATCATGATTTTGTGATGTTTTAAATGTTTTGGGGTTGATTTGGGATGAGCTTAGGTTCAATACCTTAGAATTTTGAAGAAAAAGTTTTGGGAAATATAGCGCATGTGCGTGCGCACACCCCTGTGCGCATGCACACAACAATGAAATTTCACTTTCTGTGCATACGCACCCACCTGTACGTACGCACACAAGCCTTCATGCCCCCTATTCGTAGTGCCAGCACGTCTTGTGCGCGCGCATTTCCCTGTGTTTTGTGCCTTGTTCGTACACACGCAACCCCTGTTTCGCGCTCCTTTGTGCGAGCGCCCAAAGCTGTGCGCGCGCACAAGTGCAACTTGTGCACGTACGCACACATGAACCTTGTTCTTTACAAAAAAAAGTGTTTTGTGTGTACACACCCGTTTGCACGTACGCACACGTCTTGTTTTCCTTTTTGTTTGGAGCACTCACACACCTTGTGCGAGTGCACACCTCCCACTTTTTACCTAGTGTGCGTACGCACAGACACGTGCTATTTTCGGCAAAATTTTTATTTTTCTTCCATTTGAGCCCTAATGCACTACTACCCCTTCCATCCCCTCCCCCCTTTTTCTTGCTTTTTCCCACGTTTCTCTACTTGTTTTACTTAGTTTTCATTGCATCTCATTTTCATTCTAGTAGTTATATTATTTTTGGTCTATGATGAGTGGATAATTTATACGCTTTTTGGCATTATTTTTAGGAAGTTTCTAGTATGTTTTAGTTACTTTTTAGTATATTTTTATTAGTTTTTAAGCAAAAATCACATTTCTGGAATTTACTATGAGTTTTTGTGTTTTTTTGTGATTTCAGGTATTTTCTGGCTGAAATTAAGGGACCAGAGCAAAAATCTGATTCAGAGGCTGAGAAAGGACTGTAGATGCTGTTGGATTCTGACCTCCCTCTACTCGAAGTGGATTTTCTGGAGCTACCGAAATCCAATTGGTGCGCTCTCAATTGTGTTGGAAAGTAGACATCTTGGGCTTTCCAGCAATGTATAAAGTCTATACTTTGCCTGGGATTTGATGGGCCAAACTGGCGTCCAAACGCCCACCAGAGATCCTTTTCTGGAGTAAAACGCTAGAACTGGCACCAAAGCTGGAGTTAAACACCCAAATTGGCACCAGAACTGGCATTTAAACTCCAAGAAGAGCCTATGCACCTGAAAGCTTCAATTCTCATTTTCTGTAAACCTAGTTTACTAGTTTAGTATAAATTGTACTTTTTACTATTGTATTCACATCTTTGGACCATTCTTCGATCCTTATATCAGGTCTTTGAATCTTATTTCGATTGTATTATGCCATTTGGGAGGCTGGCCATTCGGCCATGTCTAAACCTTGTTCTTTTGTATTTTTCAACAGTGGAGTTTCTACACCTCACAGATTAAGGTGAGGAGCTCTGCTGTTCCTCGAGTATTAATGCAAGTATTATTATTTTTCTATTCAATTCACGCCTACTTCTCCTCCAAGATATACTCTCATACTTAATTCAGTTAAGTCAGAATGAAGGGGTGACCCATGACAATCACCCAATCTTTGTTACTCGCTTAGCCAAGATCCGCGTTCCTGACAACCACAAAGCGGTCTATGTGATGTTCAACGTAGTCATTGGACGACAGCTGGAGTATACTCTCTTTGGTCTCTGACTCACGGATCTGAATCACCTCTCCTGACAACAGAGCATTCGAATCTGTGACATTAGAACTTTCGTGGTATAAGCTAGAATCAATTGGCAGCATTCTTCAGATCCAGAAAGTCTAAACCTTGTCTGTGGTATTCCGAGTAGGATCCGGGATGGGATAACTGTGACGAGCTTCAAACTCGTGACTGTTGGGCGCAGTGATAGTGTGCAAAAGAATAAATGTATTCTATTCCGACACGATCGAGAACCGACAGCTGATTAGCCATGTGGGAAACCGTAGAGGACATGTTTTCACTAAGAGGACAGATGGTAGCCATTGACAACGGTGATCCACTAACATACAGCTTGCCATGGAAGGGGGAATGCATGATTCAATAAGGACAATAGGAAAGCAAAGGTTCAGAGGCAACAAAGCATCTCCAAACGCTTATCTAAAATTCCCACCAAGGAACAACATAAGTGACTTTATTTTATTTTATGTTTTATTGTTCTTTTTATTATCAAACCTCATAACCATTTGAATCCGCCTGACTGAGATTTACAAGATGACCATAGCTTGCTTCAAGCCAGCAATCTCCATGGGATCGACCCTTACTCACGTAAGGTATTTCTTGGATGACCCAGTGCACTTGCTGGTCAGCTATGTGAAGTTGTGAAAAGTGTGAATCACAATTTTGCATACCAATTTTTTGGCGCCGTTGCCGGGGATTGTTCGAATTTGGACAACTGACGGTTCAACTTGTTGCTTAGATTAGGTAATTTTCTTCTTGTTCTATTGTCAAATTTTTTAAAATCTTTCAAAAAAATTTTTTATAATTTTCGAAAAGTTTTCAAAAAAAATATTTAATAAAATCATAAAATCAAAAATTTTTGTGTTTCTTGTTTGAGTCTAGAGTCAAATTTTAAGTTTGGTGTCAATTGCATGTTTTTATTTTTCTAGCATTTTTCGAAAACTCGTGCATATGTTTTTCTTGATGATTGTCTTTGTTTGATCTTTTGATTTCCATGTTTTGTGTCTCTTCTTGTTTTTCTTATGCATTTTTAATTTGTTAGTGTCTAAGCATTAAAAATTTCTAAGTTTGGTGTCTTGCATGTGTTTCTTTTCTTAAAAATTTTTAAAAAATATGTTTTTGATGTTCGTGATGATCTTCAAAGTGTTCTTGGTGTTCATCTTGACATTCAAAATGTTCTTGCATGCATCATTGGTTTTGATCCAAAATTTTTATGTTTTGAGTCAATTTTTTTCGTTTTTCTCTTTCCTCATTAAAATTCAAAAATCAAAAAAATATCTTTTCCCTATTTCACTCATAAATTTCGAATTTTTGGGTTGACTTAATCAAAGATTTTTAAAATTTAGTTGTTTCTTGTTAGTCAAGTCAAAATTTCAATTTAAGAATTCTATATTTTCAAATCTTTTTCAAAAATCAAATCTTTTTCATTTTCTTCTTAATATTTTCGAAAATTTTAAAAATTGATTTTCAAAATCTTCTTCTTATTTTCATCTCATATTTTCGAAAACCTTGCTAACAATTAAGGATTTGATTCAAAAAAAATTAAGTTTGTTACTTTCTTATTAAGAAAGGTTCAATCTTTAAATTCTAGAATCATATCTTTTAGTTTCTTGTTAGTCAAGTCATCAATTTTAATTTTAAAAATTAAATCTTTTTAAAATAGATTTCAATCATTTGTTTTTCAAAACTTAATTTCAAAATCTTTTTCTAACTTCTTATCTTTTCAAAATTTATTTTCAAATCTTTTTCAATTAGCTACTTGAATTTTTGTTTGATTTTGAAAAGTTTACTAATTCTTATCTTTTTCAGAACCACCTAACTACTTTTCTCTCTCCAATTTTCGAAAACCACTAACAACTTTTTCAAAAATCTTTTTAATTAACTAATTGTTTTAAACTCTAATTTTATTTTATTCCTTTCTTTATTTTTCGAATAGTAACTAATATTTAAAATAAAAACAAAAATATTTTACCTTTTATTTAATATTTAAATTTCCTCTCTCTCATCCCTTTCTATTTATTTATTTATTTATTTATTTACTAACACTTCTCTCTTTCTTAAAATTTGAACCCTCTCTCCCTCTCTGTGTTCGAATTCTCTTTATTTTCTCTCTACCTCATTCTTCTCTTCTTCTCTTCTTCTACTCACATAAAGGAATCTTTATACTGTGACATAGAAGATTCCTCTTCTTTTCTGTTATCTTCTTTTTCACATGAGCAGGAACAAGGATAAAGATATTCTTGTTGAAGCCGATCCTAAATCTGAAAGGACTCTGAAGAGGAAGCTAAGAGAAGCTAGAGCACAACGCTTTGGAGAGGACCTGACAGTAATTTTTGAAAAAGAAGAAGACATGGCAGCCGAAAATAACAACAATGCCAGAGATGCAAGGAAGATGCTTGGTGACTATGCTGCACCAACTTCCAACTTCTATGGAAGAAGCATCTCAATTCCTGCCATTGGAGCAAACAACTTTGAGCTTAAGCCTCAATTAGTTTCTCTAATGCAGAAAATCCTCATCAGTTCTTATCTGAATTCTTGAAGATCTATGATACTGTTAAGACAAATGGGGTTAATCCCGAGGTCTACAGACTTATGCTTTTCCCCTTTGCTGTAAGAGACAGAGCTAGGACATGGTTGGACTCACAACCTAGAGAAAGCCTGAACTCTTGGGACAAGCTGGTCAATGCTTTCTTGACCAAATTCTTTCCACCTCGAAAGATGAGTAAGCTCAGAGTGGACGTCCAAACCTTTAGACAGAAGGAAGGTGAATCCCTCTATGAAGCTTGAGAAAGATACAAGTAATTAACCAAAAGGTGTCCTTCTGACATGTTCCCAGAATGGAGCATCATATATATATATATTCTATGATGGTCTGTATGAAATGTCAAAGATGTCATTGGATCATTTTGCTGGTGGATCCCTTCATATGAAAACACCTGTAGAAGCCTAGGAACTCATTGAGATGGTTGCAAATAACCAGTTCATGTACACTTCTGAAAGGAATCTTGTGAATAATGGGGTAACTCAGAAGAAAGGAGTTCTTGAGATTGATACTCTGAATGCCATATTGGCTCAGAACAAAATATTGACTCAGCAAGTCAATATGATTTCTCAGAATCTGACTGGATTGCAAGCTGCATTAGGCGGTGTTAAAGAAGCTTCCTCTAAAGGAGAAGCTTATGACCCTGGGAATCCTGCAATGGAAGAGGTGAATTACATGGGAGAATCTTATGGAAACACCTATAATTCTTCATGGAGGAATCATCCAAATTTCTCATAGAAGGATCAACAGAAGCCTCAACAAGGCTTCAACAACAATAATGGTGGGAGAAATAGGTTTGGCAATAGCAAGCCTTTTCCATCATCTTTTCAGCAACAGATAGAGAATTCTGAGCAGAGCCTCTCTGGCTTAGCAAATATAGTCTCTGATCTATCCAAAACCACTCTCAGTTTCATGAATGAAACAAGGTCCTCCATCAGAAATTTAGAGGCACAAGTGGGTCAGCTGATTAAAAGAGTTACCGAAACTCCTCCTAGTACTCTCCCAAGCAATACAGAAGAGAATCTAAAAAGAGAGTGCATGTCCATCTACACATCCAACATGGCCGAACCTGTAGAGGAGGGAAAGGCAGTGATTCCCAGTGAGGAAGACCTCATGGGACGTCCACTGGCCAACAAGGAGTTCCCTATTGAGGAACCAAAGGAGTTTGAGGCTCATCTAGAGACCATAGAGATTGCACTGAACTTTCTATTACCATTCATGAGCTCTGATGAGTATTCTTCCTCTGAAGAAGATGAAGTTATTACTGAAGAGCAAGTTGCTCAGTATCTAGGAGCAATCATAAAGTTGAATGCCAACTTATTTGGTAATGAGACTTGGGAGGATGAACCTCCATTGCTCATCAGTGAACTAAATGCATTGGTTCAATCGAAGTTATCTCAGAAGAAAGAGGATCCCAGAAGGTTCTTAATACCTTGCAACATAGGCACCATGACCTTTGAGAAGGCTCTGTGTGACCTAGGGTCAAGTGTAAACCTCATGCCACTCTCTGTAATGGAAAAACTATGGATTTTTGAGGTACAAGCTGCAAGAATCTCACTAGAGATGGCAGATAAATCAATGAAACAGGCTTATGGACTTGTAGAGGATGTCTTGCTAAAGGTTGAAGGCTTTTACATCCCTGCTGACTTCAAAATCCTAGACACTGGGAAGAATGAGGATGAATCCATCATCCTTGGAAGACCCTTCCTAGCCACAACAAAAGCTGTGATTGATGTAGACAGAGGAGAGTTAGTCCTTCAAGTGAATGAGGACTACCTTGTGTTTAAGGCTCAAGGATTTTCCTTTGTAAACATGGAGAAGAAGCATGAAAAGCTTCATCTAATTCTCTCCATGCAGAGTCAAGCACAGCCCCCACATCCAAACTCTAAGTCTGGTGTTGGGAGGCCACCATCATGCTCTGAGCATCTGTGAAGCTCTGTAAGAGCTTCCTGTCAAGCTATTGACATTAAAGAAAAGCTTATTATGAGGAAACCCAATTTTATTTATCTATGTTAATTTATGTTTTCTATAGGTTGATGATCATGTGAAGTCATAAAAACAACTGCAAAATTAAAGCAGAATGAAAAACACCATCAAAAACAGCACACCCTAGAGGACAGGCTTACTGGCGTTTAAACGTTACAAGGATAGCAGAATGGGCGTTTAACACCCAGTCTGGCAGCATTCTGGGCGTTAAACACCAGAATTGGCAGCCAGATTGGCGTTTAATGCCAAAAAGGGCTGTCTGGTGTCTGACTGGCGTTAAACGCCAGAAAGGGGCACAAGCCTAGCATTTAACGCCATGAAAGGTAGCAAACCTGGCGTTTAATGCCAGATTTGGCACACAGTGGGCGTTTAAATGCCAGGAAGGTGTAGGGATGAGAATTCCTTGACACCTCAGGATCTGTGGACTCCACAGGATCCCCACCTATCCCACCTCACTCTTCCTCTTCTTCACACATTTCCATAACACTATTCCCTAACTCCCACCTACCTTACCATTCAAATTCAAACCATTTCCTTCCCAAACCCACCCATTCTCCACACGGTTACCCCCTCTCCCTTACCGTATAAATAACCCTCCTTACCACCTTCCATTTCACACATCTCCAATACTTAACCCCCTTAGCCGAATTTCCACACACCTCCATCTCCTCTATTTCTTCTTCTTCTCCTCTTTTCTTTCCTCTTTTGCTCGAGGACGAGCAAACCTTTTAAGTTTGGTGTGGGTAAAAGTGTTGCTTTTTGGTTTTCCAATACCATTAATGGCACCTAAGGCCGAAAAAACCTCTAGAAAGAGGAAAAGGAAAGGCAGTTGCTTCCAACTTCGAGTCATGAGAGATGAAGAGATTTATCTCAAAAGCCCATCACTAGAAAGAGGATGGAGTAAACAAGAGAGGCCACTCAAGGACTCAACAAGAGCATGAGGAATTCCCTCATCAAGAAATCCCTGAGATGCCTCAAGGGATACATTTTTCTCCACACAACTATTGGGAGAAACTAAGGATAGGAGCACCAAAAGCACTAAGGATGGAGCACTAAAAGCACTCCATTATCCTCCATGAAATCAGAGAGGACCAAAGAGCCATGAAGGAGGAGCAACAAAGGCAAGGAAGAGACATTGTGGAGCTTAAGCACTCCATAGGATCTTCAAGAGGAAGAACTAGCCGCCATCAATAAGGTGGACCTGTTCTTTAATTTCCTTGTTATTTATTTTTCTGTTTTTTTTCGATTTTTTATGCTTTATGTTTGTCTATGTTTGTGTCTTTATTACATGATCATTAGTGTCTAGTGTCTATGCCTTGAAGCTATGAATGTCCCATAAATCCATCACTTTTCTTGAATGAAAAATGTTCCTATTTGCAAAAGAACAAGAAGTACATGAATTTCGAATTCTATCTTGAAATTAGTTTAATTATTTTGATGTGGTGGCAATACTTTTTGTTTTCTGAATGAATGCTTGAACAGTGCATATATATATATATATATATATATATATATATATATATGTTAAAATTGTTGACTCTTGAAAGAATGATGAACAAAGAAAAATGTTATTGATAATCTAAAAAATCATAAAATTGAGTCTTGAAGCAAGAAAAAGCAGTGAAAAGGAAAAATCTTGCAAAAAAATAAATAAATAAATAAATATGGCAAAAAAAATAAAGAAAGAAAGAAAGAAAAAAAAGGCAAGCAGAAAAAGCCAGTAGCCCTTTAAACCGAAAGGCAAGGGTAAAGAGGATCCAAGGCTTTGAGCATTAATGGATAGGAGGGCCCAACGGAATAAAACCCTGGCCTAAGCGGCTAAATCAAGCTGTCCCTAACCATGTGCTTCTGTCATGAAGGTCCAAGTGAAATGCTTGAGATTGAGTGGTTAAAGTCGTGATCCAAAGCAAAAGAGTGTGCTTAAGAACTCTGGACACCTCTAACTGGGGACTCTAGCAAAGCTGAGTCACAATCTGAAAAGGTTCACCCAATCATGTGTTTGTGGCATTGGTGGACGAAATTGTGATCTTTAATTAATGGCTCCTTGGCATGTGCCAAAAAGTTAAACTAATTTAACTAACTGATTAGAGAAGCTCACAACTTCGTTCAACTGACCAGCAAGTGTACTGGGTCGTCCAAGTAATACCTTACGTGAGTAAGGGTCGAATCCACAGAGATTATTGGTTTGAAGCAATCAATATTTATTTTATTAGTCTTAGTCAGGATATCAATAGGATTATTTGGATTTATTTGTAAAAAGCCAAACTGCAAATTTCATAAAATTGTAAGTTAAAATAATAGAGTTACTTGATTTTCAGTACTGGGGAATATGTTGGAGTTTTGGAGATGCTTTGTCCTCTGACTTCAACTCTTCCTTGAGATCCTCTTCTCACACGCAGGTTCCTTCCATGGCAAGCTCTATGTAGGGTGTCACCGTTGTCAATGGCTACTTCCCATCCTCGCAGTGAAAACTATGCACGCACTCTGTCACAGTACGGCTAATCACCGGTTGGTTCCCGCTCCTACTGGAATAGAATCACTCTTTTGCGTCTGTCACTAACGCCCAGCAGGTTAAAGTTTGAAGCACGTCACAGTCATTCAATCCCGGAATCCTACTCGGAATACCACAGACAAGGTTTAGACTTTCCGGATTCTCATGAATGCCGCCATCAATCCGGCTTATACCACGAAGATTCTGTTGGGGAATCTAAGAGATATTCATTCAATCTGATGTAGAACGGAGGTGGTTGTCAGGCACACGTTCATAGGTTGAGGAAGGTGATGAGTGTCACGGATCATCACCTTCTCCACAGTTAAGCGCGAATAAACATCTTAGATAAGAACAAGCGTGTTTGAATGGAAAACAAAGGAATTGTATTAAATCATCGAGACGCTGCAGAGCTCCTCACCCCCAACAATGGAGTTTAGAGACTCATGCCGTCACAAAGTATGTAATTCAGATCTGAAAATGTCATGAGGTACAAGAAATGTCTGTAAAAGTTGTTTAAATAGTAAACTAATAACCTAGGGTTACAGAAAATGAATAAACTAAGATAATTGGTGCAGAAATCCACTTCTGGGGCCCACTTGGTGTGTGCTGGGGCTGAGACTAAAGCTTTCCACGTGCAGAGGCCTTTCTTGGCGTCCAACTTCATGTTATGACGTGTTTTGGGCGTTCAACTCCGGATAATGACGTTTTTCTGGCGTTTAACTCCAGACAGCAGCATGAACTTGGCGTTTAACGCCAAGTTACGTCGTCTATCCTCGCTCAAAGTATGGACTATTATATATTGCTGGAAAGCCCTGGATGTCTACTTTCCGACGCCGTTGAGAGCGCGCCAATTGGACTTCTGTAGCTCCAGAAAATCCATTTCGAGTGCAGGGAGGTCAGGATCCAACAGCATCAGCAGTCCTTTTTCAGCCTAAGTCAGATTTTTGCACAGCTCCCTCAATTTCAGCCAGAAAATACCTGAAATCACAGAAAAACACACAAACTCATAGTAAAGTCCAGAAATATGATTTTTGCCTAAAAACTAATATTATTTTACTAAAAACTAACTGAAACATACTAAAATCTACATGAAATTACCCCCAAAAAGCGTATAAAATATCCGCTCATCACAACACCAAACTTAAACTGTTGCTTGTCCTCAAGCAACTAGATAAATAAAATAGGTTTTAACAGAAATAAAGAAGCAATAATATCTCAGAGTTTTAAGTGAAGCTCAGATTCTTATTAGATGAGCGGGGCTTGTAGCTTTTTGCCTCTGAATAGTTTTGGCATCTCACTTTATCCTTTGAAATTCAGAATGGTTGGTATCCATAGGAACTCAGAATTCAGATAGTGTTATTGACTCTCCTAGTTTAGTATGTTGATTCTTGAACACAGCTACGTTTATGAGTCTTGGCCGTGGCCCTAAGCACTTTGTTTTCCAGTATTACCACCGGATACACAAATGCCACAGACACATAACTGGGTGAACCTTTTCAGATTGTGACTCAGCTTTGCTAGAGTCCCCAGTTAGAGGTGTCCAGAGCTCTTAAGCACACTCTTTTTGCCTTGGATCACGACTTTAACCACTCAGTCTCAAGCTTTTCACTTGGACCTTCATGACACAAGCACATGGTTAGGGACAGCTTGATTTAGCCGCTTAGGCCTGGATTTTATTTCCTTGGGCCCTCCTATCCATTGATGCTCAAAGCCTTGGATCCTTTTTACCCTTGCCTTTTGGTTTTAAGGGCTATTGGCTTTTTTTCTGCTTGCTTTTTCTTTTTCTTTCTATTTTTTTTTCGCCACTTTTTTTTTTTCACAAGCTTTTGCTTTTTTCACTGCTTTTTCTTGCTTCAAGAATCAATTTCATGATTTTTCAGATCATCAATAACATTTCTCTTTGTTCATCATTCTTTCAAGAGCCAACAATTTTAACATTCATAAACAACAAGATAAAAAATATGCACTGTTCAAGCATTCATTCAGAAGACAAAAAGTATTGCCACCACATATAAATAATTAGAATTTTCCTTATTAAGAACTCGAAAAAAAATTAAATTGCCTCTTTATTCTACAAATCTACTATTTTATTCATGTTTGATGATGATGGGAAAAATAAATTATAACTTAGTTGGAAATAAAATCAGAATAGACATCCTAATTACTACTAAATATCTTCTAAGGTCAATTTCTAAAATAATACTATCACAGAGTTAAAGCTGGAATTAGAACTTAACAACCTGTATTTTGGGAAGTGGATGTTCCTCTAGTCTGTGGGGTGCCTTCAAGAATTAATTTCTGACGCTTCAGCTCCCTTAAGTTCACATCCTTGCTCTTCCTGTTCTCTTAGGTGCCATGGTCTTAATGAGTTTTAGCTCAGTGATCATGGCAAATCACACCAAACTTAGGGTTTGCTTGTCCTCAAGCAAAAGAAAGGAAAGGAGAGAAGTGGAAGGAAAGGCATTGTCAAATAAAGATAAGATGAGTTGAAAAAGATTTGAAAAAGATTTTAAAAAGATAATTGAGTTTTTAAAACAAACTTAAAAGAGTTTGATTGGATTGAAAATTAATTTGTTTTTATGGATTAAGATACATGTGATAATTTTTGAAAAAGGGATTTTAGAAATTAGGATTTTTAGAACACTAATTTGATTTGAGGGATAATAATTTGAAACATGTTTATGCAAGAAAACATGAATTGAAACATAAAAAATTAGAAAATTTGTAAAGAGAGACGAATTTTACCTCCTCCCCACCATCCTGGCGTTAAACGCCCAAACGATGCATGTTTTGGGCGTTTAACGCCCAAATGCTGCTTCTCCTGGGCGTTCAACGCCCATGTGATGCTTCTTTCTGGCGTTGAACGCCAGGAAGTCCTTCTTTACTGGGCGTTTTTCTAAACGCCCAGAATGCTAGCAGATTGGCGTTAAACGCCCAGAAGGTTACCCTTACTGGCGTTAAACGCCCAGTGGGTGCTTCTTTTGGGCGTTCAACGCCCAAAATGTTTCTCACTGGCTTTTTCACGCCAGTGAGCTTCCAAATTTTCCTGTAACTCTGTGACTTCACCCAATTGCTATTTCACCTTTTGAAGATACTGTAGCATCTACCTGTAAAACGAATAAAATTAAATTTTGTGATTGGCTGGGTTGCCTCCCAGCAAGCGCTTCTTTAATGTCATTAGCTGGACTATTACTGAGCTTTTAATCAAGTCTCAGTTTTGAGCATTCTTGCTCAAAATTGCCTTCAAGATAATGTTTAACTTTCTGTCCATTAACAATGAACCTTTTGTTAGATTCATTATCCTGAAGCTCTACGTATCCATATGGTGATACACTTGTAATTACATATGGACCTCTCCACCGGGATTTTAATTTCCCAGGGAATAATTTGAGCCTAGAATTGAATAACAGAACTTTCTGCCCTGGCTCAAAGACTCTGGATGACAATTTCTTATCATGCCATCTTTTTGCTTTCTCTTTGTAAATTTTTGCATTCTCGAAAGCATTGAGTCTAAATTCCTCTAGCTCATTTAGTTGGAGCAATCGTTTTTCTCCAGCTAATTTGGCATCAAGGTTTAGGAATCTGGTTGCCCAGTAGGCCTTGTGTTCCAGTTCCACTGGCAAGTGACATGCCTTTCCATACACAAGCTGGTATGGAGAGGTCCCTATGGGGGTCTTGAATGCTGTTCTGTATGCCCACAAAGCATCATCCAAGCTTCTTGCCCAATCCTTTCTACGGTTAATTACAGTCCGTTCCAGGATTCTTTTAAGTTCTCTATTTGAGACTTCAGCTTGCCCATTAGTTTGTGGGTGATATGGAGTAGCCACCCTGTGGTTGACTCCATAACGTACCAGAGCAGAATAAAGCTGTTTATTACAGAAATGAGTGCCCCCATCACTGATTAACACTCTAGGGACACCAAATCTGCTGAAGATATGTTTCTGGAGGAACTTTAACACTGTTTTAGTGTCATTAGTGGGTGTTGCAATAGCCTCCACCCATTTGGATACATAATCCACTGCCACCAGAATATAGGTGTTTGAGTATGATGGTGGGAAAGGTCCCATGAAGTCAATGCCCCATACATCAAACAACTCAATCTCCAAGATTCCTTGTTGAGGCATGGCATAACTGTGAGGCAGGTTGCCTGATCTTTGGCAACTATCACAGTTAAGCACAAATGCTCGGGAATCTTTATAGAGAGTAGGCCAGTAGAAGCCACTTTGGAGGACTCTTGTGGTTGTTCGTTCACTTCCAAAATGTCCTCCATACTGTGATCCATGGCAGTGCCAAAGGATCTTCTGTGCTTCTTCTTTAAGCACACATCTACGGATTACTCCGTCTGCACATCTCTTAAAGAGATATGGTTCATCCCAAAGATAGTACTTTGCATCTGTGATTAATTTCTTTGATTGCATCTTACTGTACTCTTTGGGTATGAATCTTACTGCTTTGTAGTTTGCAATGTCTGCAAACCATGGCACTTCCTGGACGGCTAGTAATTGCTCATCCGGAAAGGTTTCAGAAATTTCAGTGAGAGGGGGGGACGCCCCTTCCACTGGTTCTATTCGGGACAGGTGATCTGCTACTTGATTTTCTGTCCCTTTTCTGTCTCTTATTTCTATATCAAACTCTTGCAGAAGCAACACCCATCTGATGAGTCTGGGTTTTGAATCCTGCTTTGTGAGTAGATATTTAAGAGCAGCATGATCAGTGTACACAATCACTTTTGATCCTACTAAGTAGGATCTAAATTTGTCAATGGCGTAAACCACTGCAAGTAGCTCTTTTTCTGTGGTTGTGTAATTCTTCTGTGCATCATTTAGCACACGGCTGGCATAGTAAATGACATGCAGAAGCTTGTCATGCCTTTGTCCCAACACTGCACCAATGGCATGGTCACTGGCATCACACATCAGTTCAAATGGTAATGTCCAGTCTGGTGCAGAGATGATTGGTGCTGTAACCAATTTAGCCTTTAGAGTTTCAAACGCCTGCAGACACTCTTCATTAAAGATGAATGGCGTGTCTGCAGCTAGCAGGTTACTCAGAGGTTTGGCGATTTTTGAAAAATCCTTTATAAACCTCCTATAGAACCCTGCATGTCCCAGAAAGCTTCTGATTGCCTTAACATTAGCAGGTGGTGGTAATTTTTCAATTACTTCTACCTTAGCTTGGTCCACCTCTATCCCCTTGTTCGAAATTTTGTGCCCAAGGACAATTCCTTCAGTCACCATAAAGTGACATTTTTCCCAGTTTAAAACCAGGTTAGTCTCTTGGCATCTTTTCAGAACAAGTGCTAAATGGTTAAGGCAGGAGCTGAATGAGTCTCCAAATACTGAAAAGTCATCCATGAAGACTTCCAGAAATTTTTCCACCATATCAGAGAAAATTGAGAGCATGCACCTCTGAAAGGTTGCAGGTGCATTGCACAGGCCAAATGGCATCCTTCTGTATGCAAATACTCCAGATGGACATGTGAAGGCCGTTTTCTCCTGATCCTGGGGATCTACTGCAATTTGATTGTAACCTGAATATCCATCCAGGAAGCAGTAGTATTCATGACCTGCTAGTCTTTCTAGCATCTGGTCTATGAATGGTAAAGGAAAATGATCCTTTCTGGTGGCTGTGTTGAGTCTTCTGTAATCAATGCACATGCGCCACCCTGTAACTGTTCTTGTAGGAACCAGTTCATTTTTTTCATTATGAACCATTGTCATGCCACCCTTCTTAGGGACAACTTGGACAGGGCTCACCCAGGGGCTGTCAGAAATAGGATAAATGATCCCAGCCTCTAGTAATTTAGTGACCTCTTTTTGCACCACTTCTTTCATAGCTAGGTTCAGCCGCCTTTGTGGTTGAACCACTGGCTTGGCATCATCTTCCAACAAGATTTTGTGCATGCATCTGGCTGGGCTAATGCCCTTAAGATCACTAATGGACCACCCAAGAGCTGTCTTGTGTGTCCTTAGCACTTGAATTAGTGCTTCCTCTTCCTGTGGCTCTAAGGTAGAGCTTATAATTACAGGAAAGGTTTCACCTTCTCCCAGAAATGCATATTTCAGGGATGGTGGTAATGGTTTGAGCTCGGGTTTTGGAGGTTTCTCCTCTTCTTGAGGGATTTTCAGAGGTTCTATTATCTTCTCTGATTCCTCCAAATCAGGCTGAACATCTTTAAAGATGTCCTCCAGCTCTGATTCGAGACTCTCAGCCATATTGACCTCTCTTACCAGAGAATCAATAAGATCAACACTCATGCAGTCATTTGGGGTGTCTGGATGTTGCATGGCTTTAACAACATTTAACTTGAACTCCTCCTCATTGACTCTCAAGGTCACTTCCCCTTTTTGGACATCAATGAGGGTTCGGCCAGTTGCTAGGAAAGGTCTTCCTAGAATGAGAGTTGCACTCTTGTGCTCCTCCATTTCCAGCACCACAAAGTCAGTAGGAAAGGCAAATGGCCCAACCTTGACAATCATTTCTTCAATCACGCCTGATGGGTATTTAATGGAGCCATCAGCAAGTTGAAGACATATCCTGGTTGGTTTGATTTCTTCAGTCAAACCAAGCTTTCTGATAGTAGATGCAGGTATTAGGTTGATACTTGCCCCAAGATCGCATAAAGCTTGCTTGGTACAAATACCTTCTAATGTGCATGGTATCATAAAGCTCCCAGGATCTTTAAGCTTCTCAGGTAAGCTTTTCAGAATGACTGCACTGCATTCTTCAGTGAGGTAAACTTTTTCAGTTTCCCTCCAATCCTTCTTATGACTTAAGATCTCTTTCATGAACTTAGCATAAGAGGGTATTTGCTCAAGTGCTTCTGCAAACGGAATCTTTATTTCAAGAGTCCTGAGATAGTCTGCAAAGCGGGCAAATTGCTTATCCTGTTCCGCTTGGCGGAGTTTTTGAGGATAAGGCATTTTGGCTTTGTATTCCTCAACCTTAGTTGCTGCAGTTTTATTACCTACAGAAGTGGGTTGGGAAGCCTTTTTAGAAAGGTCAGCACTTGTATGTGACTGATTCCCTACTGGCATTTGAATGCTAGTGGTGGGAGCTGGAGTGGCGTCAAACGCTACTTCCTTGTTTGTTACTGGCGTTTGAACGCCAGAACCATGCTCCTTTTGGGCATTCAACGCCAGATCCATGCTTGTTTCTGGCGTTGAACGCCAGGAATAAGCATGGTTTGGGCGTTCAGCGCCAGTTTTATCCCTTTCTGGGCTCTGCTTGTCCTTAGAGGGATTTTTAGTAGCCATTTGTTCATTTCCTGTCTTCTTGCTACCTTGAAGTGAGGTATTTAATGTTTTCCCACTTCTTAATTGAACTGCTTGGCATTCTTCTGTTATATGCTTTGACAGTTGCTTTTCTGTCTGCTTTAATTGTACTTCCATGTTCCTGTTAGCCATTCTTGTTTCCTGTAATATTTCCTTGAATTCGGCTAGCTGCTGAGTTAGAAAATCTAATTGCTGATTGAATTCATTAGCCTGATCCATCGGATTGAGTTCTGCAGTTACTGTTTTAGCTTCTTCTTTCATGGAAGATTCACTGTTTAGATACAGATGCTGATTTCTGGCAACTGTATCAATAAGCTCTTGAGCTTCTTCAATTGTTTTTCTCATGTGTATAGATCCACCAGCTGAGTGGTCTAGAGAAATCTGACCTTTTTCTGTAAGCCCATAGTAAAAGATGTCTAATTGCACCCATTCTGAAAACATTTCAGAAGGGCATTTTCTTAGCATCTCTCTGTATCTCTCCCATGCATCATAAAGGGATTCATTATCTCCTTGTTTGAAGCCTTGGATGCTTAGTCTTAGCTGTGTCATCCGTTTGGGAGGGAAATAATGATTCAGGAATTTTTCTGACAGCTGTTTCCATGTTTTTATGCTGTTCTTAGGCTGGTTATTTAACCACCTCTTAGCTTGATCTTTTACAGCAAATGGAAACAATAATAATCTGTAGACATCCTGATCCACTTCTTTATCATGTACTGTATCAGCAATTTGCAGAAATTGTGCTAGAAATTCTGTAGGTTCTTCATGTGGAAGACCAGAATACTGGCAGCTTTGCTGCACCATGATAATGAGCTGAGGATTCAGCTCAAAGCTACTAACTCCAATGGAGGGTATACAGATGCTACTCCCATATGAAGCAGTAGTGGGGTTTGCATATGACCCCAGAGTCCTCTTGGACTGTTCACTCATACTTACTTCCATAATGGAATACAAGTTGAGAATTTATAGTTTGGAATGTAGCAATAAAAATGGAATAAATACCAAAAGAAGTTAAAAATATTTTTTTTTAAAATAAAATAAAAACGAAATAAATAAAAGAAAGTGGAAATATTTTGAAATTGAAAATTGAATTTTTATAAAAGATTTTCGAAAAAAAAATTGTTCAAAATTAGTTAGAAAAATAAAAATTTTTGAATTTTGAATTTTATGATGAAAGAGAAAAACACACAAAAGACACAAGACTTAAAATTTTTAGATCTAATGCTCCTTAATTTTCGAAAATTTTTGGAGGGAAAACACCAAGGAACACCAAACTTAAAAATTTTAAGATCAAGGCACAAGAAAAACTCAAGAACACTTTGAAGATTCACAAGAACACCAAGAACACAAGGAAGAACACCAAACTTAAAATTTTTAGAAAACCAAAATAAATTTTCGAAAATTATAAAAATTAACAATAAAACACCAAACTTGGAGTTTGGCACAAGATTAAATCAAGAAAAATTATTTTTGAAAAAGATTTTCAAAAGTACTGGTGCTCCCTTATCAAGAATATAAGCCAATTGGGAATAAATATGACACTTGATGCAGATGTTCTTGAAAAGAAACTATCCTATCAAAATTTAATGACTCTATAACAATAAAAATAAAAATAAAAATAAAAATAAATTATTCCTAATCTAAGAAATAAAATAAACCTTCAATTGTCCAAACTCAATAATCCCCGGCAACGGCGCCAAAAACTTGGTGGACGAAATTGTGATCTTTAATTAATGGCTCCTTGGCATGTGCCAAAAAGTTAAACTAATTTAACTAACTGATTAGAGAAGCTCACAACTTCGTTCAACTGACCAGCAAGTGTACTGGGTCGTCCAAGTAATACCTTACGTGAGTAAGGGTCGAATCCACAGAGATTATTGGTTTGAAGCAATCAATATTTATTTTATTAGTCTTAGTCAGGATATCAATAGGATTATTTGGATTTATTTGTAAAAAGCCAAACTGCAAATTTCATAAAATTGTAAGTTAAAATAATAGAGTTACTTGATTTTCAGTACTGGGGAATATGTTGGAGTTTTGGAGATGCTTTGTCCTCTGACTTCAACTCTTCCTTGAGATCCTCTTCTCACACGCAGGTTCCTTCCATGGCAAGCTCTATGTAGGGTGTCACCGTTGTCAATGGCTACTTCCCATCCTCGCAGTGAAAACTATGCACGCACTCTGTCACAGTACGGCTAATCACCGGTTGGTTCCCGCTCCTACTGGAATAGAATCACTCTTTTGCGTCTGTCACTAACGCCCAGCAGGTTAAAGTTTGAAGCACGTCACAGTCATTCAATCCCGGAATCCTACTCGGAATACCACAGACAAGGTTTAGACTTTCCGGATTCTCATGAATGCCGCCATCAATCCGGCTTATACCACGAAGATTCTGTTGGGGAATCTAAGAGATATTCATTCAATCTGATGTAGAACGGAGGTGGTTGTCAGGCACACGTTCATAGGTTGAGGAAGGTGATGAGTGTCACGGATCATCACCTTCTCCACAGTTAAGCGCGAATAAACATCTTAGATAAGAACAAGCGTGTTTGAATGGAAAACAAAGGAATTGTATTAAATCATCGAGACGCTGCAGAGCTCCTCACCCCCAACAATGGAGTTTAGAGACTCATGCCGTCACAAAGTATGTAATTCAGATCTGAAAATGTCATGAGGTACAAGAAATGTCTGTAAAAGTTGTTTAAATAGTAAACTAATAACCTAGGGTTACAGAAAATGAATAAACTAAGATAATTGGTGCAGAAATCCACTTCTGGGGCCCACTTGGTGTGTGCTGGGGCTGAGACTAAAGCTTTCCACGTGCAGAGGCCTTTCTTGGCGTCCAACTTCATGTTATGACGTGTTTTGGGCGTTCAACTCCGGATAATGACGTTTTTCTGGCGTTTAACTCCAGACAGCAGCATGAACTTGGCGTTTAACGCCAAGTTACGTCGTCTATCCTCGCTCAAAGTATGGACTATTATATATTGCTGGAAAGCCCTGGATGTCTACTTTCCAACGCCGTTGAGAGCGCGCCAATTGGACTTCTGTAGCTCCAGAAAATCCATTTCGAGTGCAGGGAGGTCAGGATCCAACAGCATCAGCAGTCCTTTTTCAGCCTAAGTCAGATTTTTGCACAGCTCCCTCAATTTCAGCCAGAAAATACCTGAAATCACAGAAAAACACACAAACTCATAGTAAAGTCCAGAAATATGATTTTTGCCTAAAAACTAATATTATTTTACTAAAAACTAACTGAAACATACTAAAATCTACATGAAATTACCCCCAAAAAGCGTATAAAATATCCGCTCATCACAACACCAAACTTAAACTGTTGCTTGTCCTCAAGCAACTAGATAAATAAAATAGGTTTTAACAGAAATAAAGAAGCAATAATATCTCAGAGTTTTAAGTGAAGCTCAGATTCTTATTAGATGAGCGGGGCTTGTAGCTTTTTGCCTCTGAATAGTTTTGGCATCTCACTTTATCCTTTGAAATTCAGAATGGTTGGTATCCATAGGAACTCAGAATTCAGATAGTGTTATTGACTCTCCTAGTTTAGTATGTTGATTCTTGAACACAGCTACGTTTATGAGTCTTGGCCGTGGCCCTAAGCACTTTGTTTTCCAGTATTACCACCGGATACACAAATGCCACAGACACATAACTGGGTGAACCTTTTCAGATTGTGACTCAGCTTTGCTAGAGTCCCCAGTTAGAGGTGTCCAGAGCTCTTAAGCACACTCTTTTTGCCTTGGATCACGACTTTAACCACTCAGTCTCAAGCTTTTCACTTGGACCTTCATGACACAAGCACATGGTTAGGGACAGCTTGATTTAGCCGCTTAGGCCTGGATTTTATTTCCTTGGGCCCTCCTATCCATTGATGCTCAAAGCCTTGGATCCTTTTTACCCTTGCCTTTTGGTTTTAAGGGCTATTGGCTTTTTTTCTGCTTGCTTTTTCTTTTTCTTTCTATTTTTTTTTCGCCACTTTTTTTTTTTCACAAGCTTTTGCTTTTTTCACTGCTTTTTCTTGCTTCAAGAATCAATTTCATGATTTTTCAGATCATCAATAACATTTCTCTTTGTTCATCATTCTTTCAAGAGCCAACAATTTTAACATTCATAAACAACAAGATAAAAAATATGCACTGTTCAAGCATTCATTCAGAAGACAAAAAGTATTGCCACCACATATAAATAATTAGAATTTTCCTTATTAAGAACTCGAAAAAAAATTAAATTGCCTCTTTATTCTACAAATCTACTATTTTATTCATGTTTGATGATGATGGGAAAAATAAATTATAACTTAGTTGGAAATAAAATCAGAATAGACATCCTAATTACTACTAAATATCTTCTAAGGTCAATTTCTAAAATAATACTATCACAGAGTTAAAGCTGGAATTAGAACTTAACAACCTGTATTTTGGGAAGTGGATGTTCCTCTAGTCTGTGGGGTGCCTTCAAGAATTAATTTCTGACGCTTCAGCTCCCTTAAGTTCACATCCTTGCTCTTCCTGTTCTCTTAGGTGCCATGGTCTTAATGAGTTTTAGCTCAGTGATCATGGCAAATCACACCAAACTTAGGGTTTGCTTGTCCTCAAGCAAAAGAAAGGAAAGGAGAGAAGTGGAAGGAAAGGCATTGTCAAATAAAGATAAGATGAGTTGAAAAAGATTTGAAAAAGATTTTAAAAAGATAATTGAGTTTTTAAAACAAACTTAAAAGAGTTTGATTGGATTGAAAATTAATTTGTTTTTATGGATTAAGATACATGTGATAATTTTTGAAAAAGGGATTTTAGAAATTAGGATTTTTAGAACACTAATTTGATTTGAGGGATAATAATTTGAAACATGTTTATGCAAGAAAACATGAATTGAAACATAAAAAATTAGAAAATTTGTAAAGAGAGACGAATTTTACCTCCTCCCCACCATCCTGGCGTTAAACGCCCAAACGATGCATGTTTTGGGCGTTTAACGCCCAAATGCTGCTTCTCCTGGGCGTTCAACGCCCATGTGATGCTTCTTTCTGGCGTTGAACGCCAGGAAGTCCTTCTTTACTGGGCGTTTTTCTAAACGCCCAGAATGCTAGCAGATTGGCGTTAAACGCCCAGAAGGTTACCCTTACTGGCGTTAAACGCCCAGTGGGTGCTTCTTTTGGGCGTTCAACGCCCAAAATGTTTCTCACTGGCTTTTTCACGCCAGTGAGCTTCCAAATTTTCCTGTAACTCTGTGACTTCACCCAATTGCTATTTCACCTTTTGAAGATACTGTAGCATCTACCTGTAAAACGAATAAAATTAAATTTTGTGATTGGCTGGGTTGCCTCCCAGCAAGCGCTTCTTTAATGTCATTAGCTGGACTATTACTGAGCTTTTAATCAAGTCTCAGTTTTGAGCATTCTTGCTCAAAATTGCCTTCAAGATAATGTTTAACTTTCTGTCCATTAACAATGAACCTTTTGTTAGATTCATTATCCTGAAGCTCTACGTATCCATATGGTGATACACTTGTAATTACATATGGACCTCTCCACCGGGATTTTAATTTCCCAGGGAATAATTTGAGCCTAGAATTGAATAACAGAACTTTCTGCCCTGGCTCAAAGACTCTGGATGACAATTTCTTATCATGCCATCTTTTTGCTTTCTCTTTGTAAATTTTTGCATTCTCGAAAGCATTGAGTCTAAATTCCTCTAGCTCATTTAGTTGGAGCAATCGTTTTTCTCCAGCTAATTTGGCATCAAGGTTTAGGAATCTGGTTGCCCAGTAGGCCTTGTGTTCCAGTTCCACTGGCAAGTGACATGCCTTTCCATACACAAGCTGGTATGGAGAGGTCCCTATGGGGGTCTTGAATGCTGTTCTGTATGCCCACAGAGCATCATCCAAGCTTCTTGCCCAATCCTTTCTACGGTTAATTACAGTCCGTTCCAGGATTCTTTTAAGTTCTCTATTTGAGACTTCAGCTTGCCCATTAGTTTGTGGGTGATATGGAGTAGCCACCCTGTGGTTGACTCCATAACGTACCAGAGCAGAATAAAGCTGTTTATTACAGAAATGAGTGCCCCCATCACTGATTAACACTCTAGGGACACCAAATCTGCTGAAGATATGTTTCTGGAGGAACTTTAACACTGTTTTAGTGTCATTAGTGGGTGTTGCAATAGCCTCCACCCATTTGGATACATAATCCACTGCCACCAGAATATAGGTGTTTGAGTATGATGGTGGGAAAGGTCCCATGAAGTCAATGCCCCATACATCAAACAACTCAATCTCCAAGATTCCTTGTTGAGGCATGGCATAACTGTGAGGCAGGTTGCCTGATCTTTGGCAACTATCACAGTTAAGCACAAATGCTCGGGAATCTTTATAGAGAGTAGGCCAGTAGAAGCCACTTTGGAGGACTCTTGTGGCTGTTCGTTCACTTCCAAAATGTCCTCCATACTGTGATCCATGGCAGTGCCAAAGGATCTTCTGTGCTTCTTCTTTAAGCACACATCTACGGATTACTCCGTCTGCACATCTCTTAAAGAGATATGGTTCATCCCAAAGATAGTACTTTGCATCTGTGATTAATTTCTTTGATTGCATCTTACTGTACTCTTTGGGTATGAATCTTACTGCTTTGTAGTTTGCAATGTCTGCAAACCATGGCACTTCCTGGACGGCTAGTAATTGCTCATCCGGAAAGGTTTCAGAAATTTCAGTGAGAGGGGGGGACGCCCCTTCCACTGGTTCTATTCGGGACAGGTGATCTGCTACTTGATTTTCTGTCCCTTTTCTGTCTCTTATTTCTATATCAAACTCTTGCAGAAGCAACACCCATCTGATGAGTCTGGGTTTTGAATCCTGCTTTGTGAGTAGATATTTAAGAGCAGCATGATCAGTGTACACAATCACTTTTGATCCTACTAAGTAGGATCTAAATTTGTCAATGGCGTAAACCACTGCAAGTAGCTCTTTTTCTGTGGTTGTGTAATTCTTCTGTGCATCATTTAGCACACGGCTGGCATAGTAAATGACATGCAGAAGCTTGTCATGCCTTTGTCCCAATACTGCACCAATGGCATGGTCACTGGCATCACACATCAGTTCAAATGGTAATGTCCAGTCTGGTGCAGAGATGATTGGTGCTGTAACCAATTTAGCCTTTAGAGTTTCAAACGCCTGCAGACACTCTTCATTAAAGATGAATGGCGTGTCTGCAGCTAGCAGGTTACTCAGAGGTTTGGCGATTTTTGAAAAATCCTTTATAAACCTCCTATAGAACCCTGCATGTCCCAGAAAGCTTCTGATTGCCTTAACATTAGCAGGTGGTGGTAATTTTTCAATTACTTCTACCTTAGCTTGGTCCACCTCTATCCCCTTGTTCGAAATTTTGTGCCCAAGGACAATTCCTTCAGTCACCATAAAGTGACATTTTTCCCAGTTTAAAACCAGGTTAGTCTCTTGGCATCTTTTCAGAACAAGTGCTAAATGGTTAAGGCAGGAGCTGAATGAGTCTCCAAATACTGAAAAGTCATCCATGAAGACTTCCAGAAATTTTTCCACCATATCAGAGAAAATTGAGAGCATGCACCTCTGAAAGGTTGCAGGTGCATTGCACAGGCCAAATGGCATCCTTCTGTATGCAAATACTCCAGATGGACATGTGAAGGCCGTTTTCTCCTGATCCTGGGGATCTACTGCAATTTGATTGTAACCTGAATATCCATCCAGGAAGCAGTAGTATTCATGACCTGCTAGTCTTTCTAGCATCTGGTCTATGAATGGTAAAGGAAAATGATCCTTTCTGGTGGCTGTGTTGAGTCTTCTGTAATCAATGCACATGCGCCACCCTGTAACTGTTCTTGTAGGAACCAGTTCATTTTTTTCATTATGAACCATTGTCATGCCACCCTTCTTAGGGACAACTTGGACAGGGCTCACCCAGGGGCTGTCAGAAATAGGATAAATGATCCCAGCCTCTAGTAATTTAGTGACCTCTTTTTGCACCACTTCTTTCATAGCTAGGTTCAGCCGCCTTTGTGGTTGAACCACTGGCTTGGCATCATCTTCCAACAAGATTTTGTGCATGCATCTGGCTGGGCTAATGCCCTTAAGATCACTAATGGACCACCCAAGAGCTGTCTTGTGTGTCCTTAGCACTTGAATTAGTGCTTCCTCTTCCTGTGGCTCTAAGGTAGAGCTTATAATTACAGGAAAGGTTTCACCTTCTCCCAGAAATGCATATTTCAGGGATGGTGGTAATGGTTTGAGCTCGGGTTTTGGAGGTTTCTCCTCTTCTTGAGGGATTTTCAGAGGTTCTATTATCTTCTCTGATTCCTCCAAATCAGGCTGAACATCTTTAAAGATGTCCTCCAGCTCTGATTCGAGACTCTCAGCCATATTGACCTCTCTTACCAGAGAATCAATAAGATCAACACTCATGCAGTCATTTGGGGTGTCTGGATGTTGCATGGCTTTAACAACATTTAACTTGAACTCCTCCTCATTGACTCTCAAGGTCACTTCCCCTTTTTGGACATCAATGAGGGTTCGGCCAGTTGCTAGGAAAGGTCTTCCTAGAATGAGAGTTGCACTCTTGTGCTCCTCCATTTCCAGCACCACAAAGTCAGTAGGAAAGGCAAATGGCCCAACCTTGACAATCATTTCTTCAATCACGCCTGATGGGTATTTAATGGAGCCATCAGCAAGTTGAAGACATATCCTGGTTGGTTTGATTTCTTCAGTCAAACCAAGCTTTCTGATAGTAGATGCAGGTATTAGGTTGATACTTGCCCCAAGATCGCATAAAGCTTGCTTGGTACAAATACCTTCTAATGTGCATGGTATCATAAAGCTCCCAGGATCTTTAAGCTTCTCAGGTAAGCTTTTCAGAATGACTGCACTGCATTCTTCAGTGAGGTAAACTTTTTCAGTTTCCCTCCAATCCTTCTTATGACTTAAGATCTCTTTCATGAACTTAGCATAAGAGGGTATTTGCTCAAGTGCTTCTGCAAACGGAATCTTTATTTCAAGAGTCCTGAGATAGTCTGCAAAGCGGGCAAATTGCTTATCCTGTTCCGCTTGGCGGAGTTTTTGAGGATAAGGCATTTTGGCTTTGTATTCCTCAACCTTAGTTGCTGCAGTTTTATTACCTACAGAAGTGGGTTGGGAAGCCTTTTTAGAAAGGTCAGCACTTGTATGTGACTGATTCCCTACTGGCATTTGAATGCTAGTGGTGGGAGCTGGAGTGGCGTCAAACGCTACTTCCTTGTTTGTTACTGGCGTTTGAACGCCAGAACCATGCTCCTTTTGGGCATTCAACGCCAGATCCATGCTTGTTTCTGGCGTTGAACGCCAGGAATAAGCATGGTTTGGGCGTTCAGCGCCAGTTTTATCCCTTTCTGGGCTCTGCTTGTCCTTAGAGGGATTTTTAGTAGCCATTTGTTCATTTCCTGTCTTCTTGCTACCTTGAAGTGAGGTATTTAATGTTTTCCCACTTCTTAATTGAACTGCTTGGCATTCTTCTGTTATATGCTTTGACAGTTGCTTTTCTGTCTGCTTTAATTGTACTTCCATGTTCCTGTTAGCCATTCTTGTTTCCTGTAATATTTCCTTGAATTCGGCTAGCTGCTGAGTTAGAAAATCTAATTGCTGATTGAATTCATTAGCCTGATCCATCGGATTGAGTTCTGCAGTTACTGTTTTAGCTTCTTCTTTCATGGAAGATTCACTGTTTAGATACAGATGCTGATTTCTGGCAACTGTATCAATAAGCTCTTGAGCTTCTTCAATTGTTTTTCTCATGTGTATAGATCCACCAGCTGAGTGGTCTAGAGAAATCTGACCTTTTTCTGTAAGCCCATAGTAAAAGATGTCTAATTGCACCCATTCTGAAAACATTTCAGAAGGGCATTTTCTTAGCATCTCTCTGTATCTCTCCCATGCATCATAAAGGGATTCATTATCTCCTTGTTTGAAGCCTTGGATGCTTAGTCTTAGCTGTGTCATCCGTTTGGGAGGGAAATAATGATTCAGGAATTTTTCTGACAGCTGTTTCCATGTTTTTATGCTGTTCTTAGGCTGGTTATTTAACCACCTCTTAGCTTGATCTTTTACAGCAAATGGAAACAATAATAATCTGTAGACATCCTGATCCACTTCTTTATCATGTACTGTATCAGCAATTTGCAGAAATTGTGCTAGAAATTCTGTAGGTTCTTCATGTGGAAGACCAGAATACTGGCAGCTTTGCTGCACCATGATAATGAGCTGAGGATTCAGCTCAAAGCTACTAACTCCAATGGAGGGTATACAGATGCTACTCCCATATGAAGCAGTAGTGGGGTTTGCATATGACCCCAGAGTCCTCTTGGACTGTTCACTCATACTTACTTCCATAATGGAATACAAGTTGAGAATTTATAGTTTGGAATGTAGCAATAAAAATGGAATAAATACCAAAAGAAGTTAAAAATATTTTTTTTTAAAATAAAATAAAAACGAAATAAATAAAAGAAAGTGGAAATATTTTGAAATTGAAAATTGAATTTTTATAAAAGATTTTCGAAAAAAAAATTGTTCAAAATTAGTTAGAAAAATAAAAATTTTTGAATTTTGAATTTTATGATGAAAGAGAAAAACACACAAAAGACACAAGACTTAAAATTTTTAGATCTAATGCTCCTTAATTTTCGAAAATTTTTGGAGGGAAAACACCAAGGAACACCAAACTTAAAAATTTTAAGATCAAGGCACAAGAAAAACTCAAGAACACTTTGAAGATTCACAAGAACACCAAGAACACAAGGAAGAACACCAAACTTAAAATTTTTAGAAAACCAAAATAAATTTTCGAAAATTATAAAAATTAACAATAAAACACCAAACTTGGAGTTTGGCACAAGATTAAATCAAGAAAAATTATTTTTGAAAAAGATTTTCAAAAGTACTGGTGCTCCCTTATCAAGAATATAAGCCAATTGGGAATAAATATGACACTTGATGCAGATGTTCTTGAAAAGAAACTATCCTATCAAAATTTAATGACTCTATAACAATAAAAATAAAAATAAAAATAAAAATAAATTATTCCTAATCTAAGAAATAAAATAAACCTTCAATTGTCCAAACTCAATAATCCCCGGCAACGGCGCCAAAAACTTGGTGGACGAAATTGTGATCTTTAATTAATGGCTCCTTGGCATGTGCCAAAAAGTTAAACTAATTTAACTAACTGATTAGAGAAGCTCACAACTTCGTTCAACTGACCAGCAAGTGTACTGGGTCGTCCAAGTAATACCTTACGTGAGTAAGGGTCGAATCCACAGAGATTATTGGTTTGAAGCAATCAATATTTATTTTATTAGTCTTAGTCAGGATATCAATAGGATTATTTGGATTTATTTGTAAAAAGCCAAACTGCAAATTTCATAAAATTGTAAGTTAAAATAATAGAGTTACTTGATTTTCAGTACTGGGGAATATGTTGGAGTTTTGGAGATGCTTTGTCCTCTGACTTCAACTCTTCCTTGAGATCCTCTTCTCACACGCAGGTTCCTTCCATGGCAAGCTCTATGTAGGGTGTCACCGTTGTCAATGGCTACTTCCCATCCTCGCAGTGAAAACTATGCACGCACTCTGTCACAGTACGGCTAATCACCGGTTGGTTCCCGCTCCTACTGGAATAGAATCACTCTTTTGCGTCTGTCACTAACGCCCAGCAGGTTAAAGTTTGAAGCACGTCACAGTCATTCAATCCCGGAATCCTACTCGGAATACCACAGACAAGGTTTAGACTTTCCGGATTCTCATGAATGCCGCCATCAATCCGGCTTATACCACGAAGATTCTGTTGGGGAATCTAAGAGATATTCATTCAATCTGATGTAGAACGGAGGTGGTTGTCAGGCACACGTTCATAGGTTGAGGAAGGTGATGAGTGTCACGGATCATCACCTTCTCCACAGTTAAGCGCGAATAAACATCTTAGATAAGAACAAGCGTGTTTGAATGGAAAACAAAGGAATTGTATTAAATCATCGAGACGCTGCAGAGCTCCTCACCCCCAACAATGGAGTTTAGAGACTCATGCCGTCACAAAGTATGTAATTCAGATCTGAAAATGTCATGAGGTACAAGAAATGTCTGTAAAAGTTGTTTAAATAGTAAACTAATAACCTAGGGTTACAGAAAATGAATAAACTAAGATAATTGGTGCAGAAATCCACTTCTGGGGCCCACTTGGTGTGTGCTGGGGCTGAGACTAAAGCTTTCCACGTGCAGAGGCCTTTCTTGGCGTCCAACTTCATGTTATGACGTGTTTTGGGCGTTCAACTCCGGATAATGACGTTTTTCTGGCGTTTAACTCCAGACAGCAGCATGAACTTGGCGTTTAACGCCAAGTTACGTCGTCTATCCTCGCTCAAAGTATGGACTATTATATATTGCTGGAAAGCCCTGGATGTCTACTTTCCAACGCCGTTGAGAGCGCGCCAATTGGACTTCTGTAGCTCCAGAAAATCCATTTCGAGTGCAGGGAGGTCAGGATCCAACAGCATCAGCAGTCCTTTTTCAGCCTAAGTCAGATTTTTGCTCAGCTCCCTCAATTTCAGCCAGAAAATACCTGAAATCACAGAAAAACACACAAACTCATAGTAAAGTCCAGAAATATGATTTTTGCCTAAAAACTAATATTATTTTACTAAAAACTAACTGAAACATACTAAAATCTACATGAAATTACCCCCAAAAAGCGTATAAAATATCCGCTCATCAGGCATTTATGTATCCGGTGGTAATACTGGAAAATAAGATGCTTAGGGTCACGGCCAAGACTCATAAGTAGCTGTGTTCATGAATTATCATACTGAACTAGGAGAATCAATAACACTATCTGAATTCTGAGTTCGTATAGATGCTAATCATTCTGAACTTCAAAGGATAAAGTGAGATGCCAAAACTGTTTAGAAGCAAAAAGCTACTAGCCCTGCTCATCTAATTAGAACTAAGTTTCATTGATGTTTTGGAATTTATTGTATATTCTCTTCTTTGTATCCTATTTTGTTTTCAGATCCTTGGGGACAAGCTACAATTTAAGTTTGGTGTTGTGATGAGCGTTTAATTTATACGCTTTTTGGCATTGTTTTTAGGAAGTTTCTAGTATATTTTAGTTACTTTTTAGTATATTTTTATTAGTTTTTATGCAAAAATCACATTTCTAGACTTTACTACGAGTTTGTGTGTTTTTTTGGGATTTCAGGTATTTTCTGGCTGAAATTGAGGGACCTGAGCAAAAATCTGATTCAGAGACTAAGAAAGGACTGTAGATGCTGTTGGATTCTAACCTCCCTGCACTCAAACTGGATTTTCTGGAGCTACAGAAGCCGAATTGGCGCGCTCTCAATTGCGTTGGAAGTTAGACATCTTGGGCTTTCCAGAAATATATAATAGTCCATATTTTGCCCGAGATTTGATTGCCAAAACTAGCGTCCAAATGCCCACTAGAGATCCTTTTCTGGTGTAAAACGCCCAACCTGGCACCAAAACTGGTGTTTAAACTCCAAGAAGAGCCTATGCACGTGAAAGCTTCAATGCTCAGCCCAAACACACACCAAGTGGGCCCCGGAGGTGGATTTCTGCACTATCTACTCATTTTCTGTAAACCTAGTTTACTAGTTTAGTATGAATAGCACTTTTTACTATTGTATTCACATCTTTGGACCATTCTTCGATCCTTAGATCAGGTCTTTGAACCCTATTTTGATTGTATTACGCCATTTGGGAGGCTGGCCATTTGGCCATACCTAGACCTTGTTCTTATGTATTTTCCAACAGTGGAATTTCTACACCTTACAGATTAAGGTGAGGAGCTCTGCTATTTCTCGAGTATTAATGCAAGTATTATTGTTTTTCTATTCAATTAACACCTACTTCTCCTCCAAGATATACTCTCGTACTTAATTTAGTTAAGTCAAAATAAAGGGGTGACCCGTGACAATCACCCAATCTTGGTTACTCACTTAGCCAAGATCCGCGTGCTTGACAACCACAAAGCGGTCTACATGATGTTCAACGTAGTCATTGGACGATAGCTGGAGTATACTCTCTTTAGTTTCTGAGTCACAGATCTGAATCACCTCTCCTGACAACAGAGCATTCGAATCCGTGACGTTAGAACCTTCGTGGTATATGCTAGAATCAATTGGTAGCATTCTTGAGATCCAGAAAGTCTACACCTTCTCTGTGGTATTCCGAGTAGGATCCGGGATGGGATGACTGTGACGAGCTTCAAACTCGTAACTGTTGGGCGCAGTGACAGTGTGCTAAAGAATAAATGTATTCTATTCTGACACGATCGAGAAGCGATAGCTGATTAGCCATACGGAAAACCGTAGAGGACATGTTTTTACTGAGAGGACGGATGGTAGCCATTGACAACGATGATCCACCAACATACAGCTTGCCATGGAATGGGGTACGCATGATTGGATGAGGACAATAGGAAAGCAAAGGTTCAGAGGCAACAAAGCATCTCCAAACGCTTATTAGAAATTCCCACCAAGGAACTACATAAGTGACTTTATTTTATTTTATGTTTTATTTTTCTTTTTATTGTCAAACCTCATAACCATTTGAATCCGCCTGACTGAGATTTATAAGATGACCATAGCTTGCTTCAATCCGGCAATCTCCTTGGGATCGACCCTTACTCACGTAAGGTATTTCTTGGATGACCCAGTGCACTTGCTGGTCAGCTATGCGGAGTTGTGAAAAGTGTAAATCACAATTTCGCATACCAGTTTACTTGCTTATTAATCGAATAAGTTGCAAGTGTTTATTTGATACTGATTGGGTTGCTTGTTGCTTGAAGTTTCCACCAATGCACTTATACTTTGCCTTAAATTACTAGTACCTAGTGGGTTTGAATACTCATGTTTTGATTGTACCACTAGGAAAATTATGTAAGTGCATTGAATTGAGTGAATTGAGTTGAAATTACTTATTCATCATGAGCTTTCAAATTAAAGTCATCACATGACGGGTACTTGTTCCTTGTTAATGCCTTGCATTTGTTTGAGTGATTCAACTTGGTTCTTATCAAGCTTGTCACTTTTTGTAACAAGTCCCTTTAGCATGTGACTATTGCATTATGTGTCATGATGAACAAGTAAACTATTCTTAATCATGGATTGGTTGTTGTTTACTGTGCTATTTTATATCAATCTTGCACTTTCACTTGCACAATTTCAATAACCGATAAAAAATACTCAATTCATTTTTGTGGTTACCTAGGATTACTTTTCCCTTAAGTTTTACTTCTTTATGTGCAACCTAGGCCACCTAATTGAGGACACGCTTTCTCTTGATTGTGCGGATATCGCTTTACCCGACCAATGTGTATGTTCTAAAGTGTGCGCACACTTAGAATATACACATTGTCTTTTATTATACCACACTAATATGATATTTTCCTCAAATGTTGTTTACTGGTGTGTACAGCAACTCGGAACCCCCAGAGCCCACCAGCTGAAGGTGGAGCCTCATATCCCCCCCCCCCCCCGGATTGTGTCCGTGCACGGAGGACCATACAACGCTTAAGTGTGGGGGTGGATTCACCATTTCTGGGGCGTAAATTTCTTTTCCAAACACTTTGCACTTTATTTTTGTTTTCTTTTATTTATGTCTCTTGTAGATATTTGGAGTGTTTTTTATCATTCCATTGCATTTTCTTCATAGTTTATATATATATATATATATATATATATATATATATATATATATATATATATATATATATATATATATATATATATATATATATATCACATTTTGCATCTTTAGCATGGTATATATTTTATAGATAGAAGTTGTGATTAGATGTTATGAATAGCATAGTGCCTAGTTCAATTTTGTCCTAATTATTCATGTTAGTTTTTGCTATGTTGAAAATTAGGAATAGAACTAGAAATTTTTGAAAAAATTTGCATCCATCACATCATACATATAGGAAATAATTTTGGTGTAAACCAACAAGGATTTTGCAAGAATTTTGTTTCAAGGGCATTCTATTGAATTGATTTGGAAAATTATTTTTAAAACTTGCTTGAATGATTTTTATGGAACATAGAAGAGAGATAGAGCAAAGCAACCTTGTGAGTTGTTAAGCCTTAATGAGTGGTTACACATTATAACCACAAATTTTGTTCATTGTGTGTTATGCTCCTTCTATGATTGTAATCTTGGTTTTGCTTGATTCTTTATTTCCAATGTTTGATTATTTGATTGCATTTAGCATGATTGAGGCCATTTTTGAATTAGACTCACTCACCCATTGACGAATGGATTTTTGACGGTTTAGAATTTTCCAAATGAAATCTCGTTGTAAAGTATAGTTTCTAAACCAACAATAATCCTTTCATACAAAAGATTGTTTGTCACAAGTAACAAACCCCTAAAATCTATAAACCGAAGTATTTAAACCTCGGGTCGTTCTCCCTAGGATTTACAATAAAGTGTCTTGTTATTGGTTGTGAGTTATTTTGGGGTTTTTGAGATTATAGACAAGAATTATAAATGGCAAGGGAAATAACCTAACAACTAATAAAGCTCTTGGCAAGATATGAGAACTAGAAGTCCTATCCTAGTTATCCTCCTCAATTGTGACAACAAATTATCCATTACTCCCACTTAGTTAACCTCTAACCATGGAGGAAAGTCAAGTGGATGAATCAATTTGATTCCTCAAGTCCTAATCAACTCCCAAAGGAAAGACTAGCTTTAAAGGCATTCAAATCAATTAGCAACTTCTAATTATCAATCAACAAAGGAATTAGATAACTCAAGAGTCACTAATCACTCTACCTAGGCCAAGAGGAACAAAACCTACACTAAAATCCAACCAAGCATTTCATCAAACACTTGGAAGGCACAAAAGAAAAAGCATAGTGATTTGATAACAAAAATAGAATCTAACAACAATTATTGCAAAGAATTAACAACAACAATCAAAGAAATCATAACTACCATGAATTACCTCAAATTGCTTTATTGAAAGGAACTAAGGAGCAACAATCTATCCAAAACAAAATGAAGAATTACAATTATCAAAGCACATAACTAGAAAGAAAGAGATGAGAAGATTAAAAATTGATAAAGGAAAATTGAATCAAAGCATGAATTAAATCTAGATCTAAGAAAAGAGATTAACCTAAACCTGATCCTAATTTTAGAGAGAAGTGAGAGCTTCTCTCTCTAGAAACTACTTCTAAAACTAACTATCTATCTAATGATCCCCTAATTAGTCTATGGGTGTGAATGTGTGTCAATCCCCTTCAATCCTTGGCTCTTATATGCATTTTGGCGCCAAAGTTGGTTGCTGAAACCTTCCAAAATCGCCAGGCACGTGTTACATTAATGAAGTCATGTGCCATCATCGGCGCGTGGACGCACGGTACGCGTGCGCGTCCTTGTCCTGTTTCGCAATGTGCGCGCGAGCGCCTTGTGCGCGTGTGCGTGCTTGGCCTGGATCAATTCTTTGGCTTTTTGTGCTTCTCTCCACTTGTATGCTTCCTTTCTTGCTTCCTTTGAACCATGCCTAGCCTATTTCAACCTGAGATTACTAGCAAACACATCAAGGCATCTTATGGAATCAAAGAGAAACTAGAATTCATCAAAATAAAGCTCAAAAAGCATGTTTTTACACTTAAGCCCGAATATGAGAGAGATAACAAAACCATGCTAATTCATAGGCTAAATGTGACAAAAGATTATCAAGACACTCTAAATTCAATACAAAACAAACCGTCAAATTGGGGTTTGTCACCCATATGGACCTACCCTTGCACCTACCCTGTGTTAAGTCATTTTGTGATTTTTCTCTTTCCTCATTAAATTCTATATATATATATATATATATATATATATATATATATATATATATATATATATATATATCTTTTCCTTATTTCACTCATAAATTTTGAAATCTTTGGATTGACTTAATCAAAATTTTTTTTAAAATAAGTTGTTTCTTGTTAGTCAAGTCAAGATTTCAATTTTAAAAATTTATCTTTTCAAAATCAAATCTTTTTCATTTTTTTCTTTGTTTTTCGAAAATTTTCAAAAATCTTTTTCAAAACTTTTTAAAATCTTTTTCAAAAATTTTGAAAATCTTTTTCCTATTTTTACTTCATATTTTTCGAAAATCTTTACTAACATTAATGTTTTGATTCAAAAATTTCAAGTTTGTGACTTGCTTATTAAGAAAGGATCAATCTTTAAAATTTTAAAATCATATCTTTTAATTTCTTGTTAGTCAAGTCATCAACTTTAAATTTAAAAATCAAATCTTTTTAATTTCCTTTTCAAATCCTTTTCAAAATAAATTTCAAACATATCTTTTTAATCATATCTTTTTCAAATCATATTTCTTTAATCAAATCTTTTTCAATCATATCTTTTTTTAAATTTTGATTTCAAAAATCTTTTCTAACTTCTTATCTTTTCAAAATTGATTTTCAAATATTTTTCAATTAACTAATTGACTTTTTGTTTGATTGTTAAAATTCTTATCTTTTTCAAAACTACCTAACCAATTTTCTCTCTCTAATTTTCGAAAACTCCTCACCTTTTTCAAAATTCTTTTAATTAACTAATTGTTTCAAATTTTAATTTTAATTTTATTTATTCTCTTAATTTTTGAATTCTAAATAAATTTTAAAATAAAACAAAAATATTTTCCTTTTCCTTTTAATTATTTTCGAAAACACTCTCTCTCATCTTCTTCTATTTATTTTTTTAATCACTAACACTCTTCTCTTCTTCTTATAATTCGAACCCTCTCTCCCTCTCTGTGTTCGAATTCTCCATCACTTCTCTCTACATCATTCTTCTATTCTTTTCTTCTTCTACTCACATAAAGGAATCTCTATAATGTGACATAGAGGATTCCTCTTTTTTTCTGTCCTCTTCCTTTTCATATAAGCAGGAGCAAGGACAAGGAGATTCTTGTTGAAGCAGATCCTGAACCTGAAAGGACTTTGAAGAAGAAGCTAAGAGAAGCTAAGGCACAACAATCCAGAGAAAACCTTATAGAAAATCTCGAAAAAGAAGTAATGTCTGAACCCAACAACAATAACAATGCAAGGAAGGTGCTTGGTGATTTTACTACACCAACTTCCAACTTCCATGGAAGAAACATCTCAATCACTGCCATTGGAGCAAACAATTTTGAGCTAAAGCCTCAATTAGTTTCTCTGATGCAATAGAATTACAAGTTTTATGGACTTCCATCAGAAGATCCTTTTCAGTTGTTAACTGAATTCTTGCAGATTTGTGATACTGTTAAGACCAATGGAGTTGATCCCGAGGTCTATAAGCTTATGCTTTTCCCTTTTGCTGTAAGAGACAGAGCTAGAATATGGTTGGACTCTCAACCTAGAGATAGCCTGAACTCTTGGGATAAGCTGGTCACGGCTTTCTTAGCCAAATTCTTTCCTCCTGAAAAGCTGACCAAGCTTAGAGTGGATGTTCAAACCTTCAGGCAGAAAGAAGGTGAATCCCTCTATGAAGATTTGGAAAGATACAAGCAACTGACCAAAAAGTGTCAGTCTGACATGCTCTTAGAATGGACCATCCTGGATATATTCTATGATGGTCTGTCTAAATTGTCTAAGATGTCATTGGACCATTCTGTAGGTGGATCTATTCACCTGAAGAAAACACCTGCAGAAGCTCTGGAACTCATTGAAATGGTTGCAAATAACCAGTTCATGTACACCTCTGAAAGGAATCCTATGAATAATGGGACGCCTCAGAAGAAAGGAGTTCTTGAAATTGATGCTCTGAATGCCATATTGGCTCAGAACAAAATGTTGACAATATGATTTCTCAGAGTCTGAATGGATTGCAAAATGCATCCAACAGTACTAAAGAAGCATCTTCTGAAGAAGAAGCTTATGATCCTGAGAACTCTACAATGGCAGAGGTGAATTACATGGGTGAAGCCTATGGAAACACCTATAATCCCTCATGGAGAAATCATCCAAATTTCTCATGGAAGGATCAACAAAAGCCTCAACAAGGCTTTAACAATAATAATGGTGGAAGAAACAGGTTTAGCAATGGCAAGCCTTTTCCATCAACCTCTCAGTAACAGACAGAGAATTCTGAGCAGAACCCATTGATGAGCGGATAATTTGTATGCTTTTTGGCATTGTTTTTAGTATGTTTTTAGTATGATATAGTTAGTTTTTAGTATATTTTTATTAGTTTTTAGTTAAAATTCACTTTTCTGGACTTTACTATGAGTTTGTGTGTTTTTCTGTGATTTCAGGTATTTTCTGGCTGAAATTGAGGGACCTGAGCAAAAATCTGATTCAGAGACTAAAAAGGACTGCAGATGCTGTTGGATTCTGACCTCCCTGCACTCGAAGTGGATTTTCTGGAGCTACAGAAGCCCAATTGGCGCGCTCTCAACGGCGTTGGAAAGTAGACATCCTGGGCTTTCCAGCAATATATGATAGTCCATACGTTTCCCAAGATTTGATGGCCCAAATCGGCGTTCAAAGTCACCCTCAGGAATTCCAGCGTTAAACGCCGGAACTGGCACCCAAATGGGAGTTAAACGCCCAAACTGGCATAAAAGCTGGCGTTTAACTCCAGGAAGAGTCTCTACACGAAAATGCTTCATTGCTCAGCCCAAGCACACACCAAGTGGGCCCGGAAGTGGATTTTTATGTCATTTACTCATCTCTGTACACCCTAGGCTACTAGTTTTCTATAAGTAGGACCTTTTACTATTGTATTTAAGGACTTTTGGTAGCTATCTTCATTTTTATGCTATCTTAGATCATTGGGAGGCTGGCCATTCGGCCATGCCTAGACCTTATACTTATGTATTTTCAACGGTGGAGCTTCTACACACCATAGATTAAGGTGTGGAGCTCTGCTGTACCTCGAGTATTAATGCAATTACTATTGTTCTTCCATTCAATTCCGCTTGTTCTTGTTCTAAGATATCACTTGTTCTTCAACTTGATGAATGTGATGATCCGTGACACTCATCATCATTCTTACTCATGAACAAAGTGACTGACAACCACTCTGTTCTACAAAGCAACAAGGCTCTAGTGTTTATCTCTTGGATTCCTGATTGCACGATGCATGGTTGATCGCCTGACAACCGAGTGCTCGTCTGACAAACGAGCCAACCATTCCGTGAGATCAGAGTCTTCGTGGTATAGGCAAGAACTGATGGCAGCATTCAAGAGAATCCGGAAGGTCTAACCTTGTCTGTGGTATTCTGAGTAGGATTCAATGATTGAATGACTGTGACGTGCTTCAAACTCCTGAAGGCGGGGCGTTAGTGACAGACGCAAAAGAATCACTGGATTCTATTTCGGCCTGATTGAGAACCGACAGATGAATTCCGCTATGCTGTGACAGAGCATATGCAATCGCTTTCACTGAGAGGATGGGAGGTAGCCATTGACAACGGTGAAACCCTACACAAGCTTGCTATGGAAAGGAATAAGAAGGATTGGATGAAGACAGTAGGAAAGCAGAGAGACGGAAGGGAAGGCATCTTCATGCGCTTATCTGAAGTTCCTACCAATGAATTACATAAGTATCTCTATCTTTACCTTTGTGTTATTTTCGTTCATCACCATTACCATTTGAGTTTGCCTGACTAAGATTTACAAGATGACCATAGCTTGCTTCAATACTAACAATCTCCGTGGGATCGACCCTTACTCGCGTAAGGTTTATTACTTGGACGACCCAGTGCACTTGCTGGTTAGTTGTGCGAAGTTGTGTAATGCCATGGTATTGAGCTACCAAGTTTTTGGGGCTCATGACCGGGGATTATGAGAGTTGTGAAAAAGTATTGTTTACAATTTCGTGCACCAAGTTTTTGGCGCCGTTGCCGGGGATTGTTCAAAGTTTTGAGCAAGCTTTTGGTAACATCAGTGCCAAGATCCGGCAACAACACCAAGTTTTTGGCGTTATTGCCGGGGATTGTTCAAGTTTGGACAACTGACGGTTCATCTTGTTGCTTAGATTAGGTATTTATTTTTTTTCAAAATTCTTGAAGATGAATTCTAGAGTTTCATGATGATTTGTTGAAATCTGGCTGGCTGAGAAGCCATGTCTAATTTCATTGGACCGAGGTTTCAACTTATCATCACAAGAGCTTGTTGATTTTTATCAAATCTTGCTTTTGGAGCAGTGATCTGCTAAGGCTTGGCTGGCCTTTGGCCATGTCTAGTGTTTTGGACCGAAGCTTTCTTTGAAAGCTTGGCTGGCTGTGAAGCCATGTCTAATTCCTGGACTGGAGTCTTAGACTAGCATTGCACTGATTCCTGGAATTCTCATTAAGAATTTTGATACCTTTTTCCACTTAATTTTCGAAAAACAAAAAAAAATTTACAAAATCATAAAATCCAAAAATTTCTTGTTTGAGTCTAGAGTCTCATCTTAAGTTTGGTGTCAATTGCATGCATCCATTCATGTGTCTTAGTGATCTTCAAGTAATTCTTGATGATTTCTTACTCTGATCTTTGAATTCTCTTGACTTGAGTGTTTGTGTGTCTCATGTGCATTCTCATTAGTGTCAGCAGTATACAAACTGCTAAGTTTGGTGTCTTGCATGCATTGTTACTTGATTCTTGTTGCATTTTGATTTTTCCTTATTATTAAAAATCCAAAAATATTTTTAATTTGTGTCTTCTCAAGTCAATAATACAGAGAATTGAAGATTCAGAACATTCAGCAGAGGAATTGCACAGAAAAAGCTGGGCGTTCAAAACGCCCAGTGAAGAAGGACAGACTGGCGTTTAAACGCTAGCCAGGGTACCTGGTTGGGCGTTTAACGCCCAAAAGGGTATAGCTTTGGGCGTTAAACGCCAGAATGTGCATCATTCTGGGCGTTTAACGCCAGGATGGCTAGAAGGGAAGATTTTGTTTTCAAATCAAATTTTTTCTAAGTTTTCAAAATCTTTTCAAAATCAAATTTTTTCAAATCAATTTTTCAATCAAATCTTTTTCAAAACCAATTTCTTTCCATTTTTAAAGATACTTACTATCAATTAATGATTTGATTCAACATTTCAAGTATGTTGCCTTTTCTGTTGAGAAAGGTTTAATGTTTGAATCATATCTTTTCTTGTTAGCCAAGTTTTTAATTTTCAAAATCAAATCTTTTTTTAAAATGTTTTTCAAATCATATCATCTCAATCACATCTTTTTAAAACCAATCATATTTTCTTAACCACATCTTTTTCAAAATAATTTTCAATCAAATCTTTTTGATTTCTAATTTCAAAATCTTTTTCAAAAATCACTTTATTTCTTTCCCACTTTCATTTTCGAAAATTAAGTAATGTTTTTCAAAAATGTTTTCAAAATTTTTTTTACTTAATTTTCGAAAATCACTTCCCTTCTTCTCACATCCTTCTATTTACGGACTAACACTATCCCTTAATGCAAAATTCGAACTCCATCTCCTTTGATAAGTTCGAATTTTCTACTTTTGTCTTCTACTCTTCTTTTCCTCTGACACCTAAAGGAATCTCTATACTGTGACATAGAGGATTCCACATTTTCTTGTTCTCTTCTCTTTCTTATGAGCAGGAGCAAAGACAAAGGCATTCTTGTTGAGGCTGATCCTGAACCTGAAAGGACCTTGAAGAGAAAGCTCAGAGAAGCCAAAGCACAACTCTCTTTAGAGCACCTGACCGAATTCTTCAAAGAAGAAGAACTCATGGCAGCCGAAAACAACAACAATGCCAACAATGCAAGGAAGGTGCTGGGTGACTTTACTGCACCTACTCCCAACTTCTATGGGAGAAGCATCTCTATCCCTGCCACTAGAGCAAACAACTTTGAGCTTAAGCCTCAATTAGTTTCTCTAATGCAACAGAATTGCAAGTTCCATGGACTTCCATTGGAAGATCCTCATCAGTTTTTAGCTGAATTCTTGCAAATCTGTGACACTGTTAAGACTAATGGGGTTGACCCTGAGGTCTACAGACTTATGCTATTCCCTTTTGCTGTAAGAGACAGAGCTAGAACATGGTTGGACTCTCAACCTAAAGAAAGCCTGGACTCTTGGGAAAAGCTAGTCAATGCCTTCTTGGCAAAGTTCTTTCCACCTCAAAAATTGAGTAAGCTTAGAGTGGAAGTCCAAACCTTCAGACAGAAGGAAGGAGAATCCCTCTATGAAGCTTGGGAAAGATACAAACAATTAATCAGAAAGTGTCCTTCTGACATGCTTTCTGAATGGAGCATCATAGGTATTTTCTATGATGGTCTCTCTGAACTGTCCAAGCTGTCTTTGGATAGCTCTGTTGGAGGCTCTCTTCATTTGAAGAAGACGCCTGCAGAAGCTCAAGAACTGATTGAAATGGTTGTAAATAACCAATTCATGTACACTTCTGAAAGAAATCCTGTGAACAATGGGACTAGTCAGAAGAAAGGAGTTCTTGAGATTGACACTCTGAATGCCATATTGGCTCAGAACAAAATATTGACTCAACAAGTCAATATGATTTCTCAAAGTCTGTCTGGAATGCAAAATGCACCAAGCAGTACTAAGGAAGCTTCATCTGAGGAAGAAGCTTATGATCCTGAGAACCCTTCAATAGAAGAGGTGAATTACATGGGAGAACCCTATGGAAACACCTATAATCCTTCATGGAGGAATCATCCAAATCTTTCATGGAAGGATCAACAGAGACCTCAACAAGGGTTCAATAACAATAATGGTGGAAGAAACAGGTTTAGCAATAGCAAACCTTTTCCATCATCTTCTCAGCAACAGACAGAGAGCTCTAAGCAGAATACCTCTGACTTAGCTACCATGGTCTCTGATCTGATCAAAACCACTCAAAGTTTCATGACTGAAACAAGGTCCTCTATCAGAAATTTGGAAGGACAAGTAGGTCAGCTGAGCAAGAAAATTACTGAACTCCCTCCAAGTACTCTTCCAAGCAATACTGAAGAAAATCCAAAAGGAGAGTGCAAGGCCATCAACATGGCCGAATTCTGGGAGGAAGAAGAGGCAATGAACGCCACTGAGGAAGACCTCACTGGACGTCCACTGGCCTCCAGTGAGTTCCCCAATGAGGAACCATGGGAATCTGAGGCTCAAAATGAGACCATAGAGATTCCATTGGACTTACTTCTGCCATTCATGAGCTCTGATGAGTATTCTTCCTCTGAAGAGGATGAGTATGTCACTGAAGAGCAAGTTGCTAAATACCTTGGAGCAATCATGAAGCTAAATGACAAGTTATTTGGAAATGAGACTTGGGAGGATGAACCCCCTTTGCTCACCAAGGAACTGGATGACTTGTCTAGGCAGACACTGCCTCAAAAGAGGCAAGATCCTGTGAAGTTTTCTATACCTTGTACCATAGGCACCATGACCTTCAAGAAGGCCTTGTGTGACTTAGGGTCAAGTGTAAACCTCATGCCCCTCTCTGTAATGGAGAAGTTAGGGATCTTTGAGGTGCAAGCTGCAAAAATCTCACTAGAGATGGCAGACAACTCAAGAAAACAAGCCTATGGACTTGTAGAGGATGTTCTGGTTAAAGTTGAAGGTCATTACATCCCTACTGATTTCATAGTCCTAGAGACTGGGAAGTGCATGGATGAATCCATCATCCTTGGCAGACCCTTCCTAGCCACAGCAAAGGCTGTGATTGATGTTGATAGAGGAGAGTTGATCATTCAAGTGAATGAAGAATCCTTGGTGTTTAAGGCCCAAGGGTATCCCTCTGTCATCATGGAGAGGAAGCATGAAGAACTTCTCTCAAAACAGAGCCAAACAGAGCCCCCACAGTCAAACTCTAAGTTTGGTGTTGGGAGGCCACAACCAAACTCTAAGTTTGGTGTTGAACCCCCACATTCAAACTCTAAGTTTGGTGTTGGGAGGTTCCAACACGGTTCTGAGTATCTGTGAGGCTCCATGAGAGTCCTCTGTCAAGCTAATGACATTAAAGAAGCGCTTGTTGGGAGGCAACCCAATGTTTTATAATTAACTATTTTCTTTTGTTATTTTATCTTTTTTGTAGGTTGATGATCATGAGAAGTCACAAAATTAATGAAAAAAAAGCAAAAACAGAATGAAAAACAGGAAGAAAAATAGCACACCCTGGAGGACGCACCCATTGGCGTTTAAACGCCAGTGAGGCTAGCTGGTGGGCGTTTAACGCCCAGTCTGGCACCATTCTGGGCGTTTAACGCCAGAAAGGGGCACCAGACTGGCGTTAAACGCCAGAAAGGGGCAAGATGCTGGCGTTAAACGCCAGAAATGGGCACCAGCCCGGCGTTTAACGCCAGAAATGGCACAAAACATGATTTTGCATGCCATTTGGTGCAGGGATGACTTTTCCTTGACACCTCAGGATCTGTGGACCCCACAGGATCCCCACCTACCCTACCACTCTCTCTCTTCTTCACCAATCACCTCAACACCTCTTCCCCAAAAACCCCTCACCTATCAAATCCCATCTTTCTCTTCACCACTCACATCCATCCTTCATAAACCCCACCTACCTCACCATTCAAATTCAAACCACTATCCCGCCCAAACCCACCCTCAAATGGCCGAACATCTCTCTCCCCCTCTCCTATATAAACCCTCCTTCACTCCTTCATTTTCACACACCTTAAACACTACTTCTTCTCCCTTTTGGCCGAACACAACGCCCTCTCCATCTCCTTCATTTCTTCTTCTTCTACTCTCTTCTTTCTTCTTTTGCTCGAGGACGAGCAAACATTTTAAGTTTGGTGTGGTAAAAGCATTGCTTTTTGTTTTTCCATAACCATTTATGGCATCCAAGGCCGGAGAAACCTCTAGAAAGAGGAAAGGGAAGGCAAAAGCTTCCACCTCCGAGTCATGGGAGATGGAGAGATTCATCTCAAGTGTGCATCAAGACCATTTCTATGAAGTTGTGGCCTTGAAGAAGGTGATCCCCGAGGTCCCTTTTTCACTCAAAAAGGGTGAATATCCGGAGATCCAACATGAGATCCGAAGAAGAGGTTGGGAAGTTCTTACCAACCCCATTCAACAAGTCGGAATCTTGATGGTTCAAGAGTTCTATGCCAATGCATGGATCACCAAGAACCATGACCAAAGTGTGAACCCGAATCCAAAGAATTATCTTACTATGGTTCGGGGGAAATACTTGGATTTTAGTCCGGAAAGTGTGAGGGTGGCGTTCAACTTGCCTATGATGCAAGGAGATGAACATCCTTACACTAGAAGGGTCAACTTTGATCAAAGGTTGGACCAAGTCCTCACAGTCATATGTGAAGAGGGCGCCCAATGGAAGAGAGATTCAAGAGGAAAGCCGGTTCAATTAAGAAGGCATGACCTCAAGCCCGTGGCTAGAGGATGGTTAGAGTTCATACAACGCTCAATCATTCCCACTAGCAACCGGTCCGAAGTTACCATAGACCGGGCTATCATGATCCATAGCATCATGATTGGAGAAGAAATAGAGGTTCATGAGGTTATAGCCCAAGAACTCTATAAGGTGGCGGACAAGTCCTCTACCTTGGCAAGGTTAGCCTTTCCTCATCTCATTTGTCACCTCTGTTATTCAGTGGGAGTTGACATAGATGGAGACACTCCCATTGACGAGGACAAGCCCATCACTAAGAAGAGGATGAAACACACAAGAGATCCCACTCATCATGAGATCCCTGAGATTCCTCAAGGGATGCACTTTCCTCCACAAAACTATTGGGAGCAATTGAACACCTCCCTAGGAGAGTTGAGTTCCAACATGGGACAACTAAGGGTGGAGCATCAAGAACACTCCATCATCCTTCATGAGATTAGAGAAGATCAAAGAATCATGAGGGAGGAGCAACAAAGACAAGGAAGAGACATTGAGGAGCTCAAGCACTCCATAGGATCTTCAAGAGGAAGAAAGAGCCGCCATCACTAAGGTGGACCCGTTCTTTGATTTCCTTGTTCTTTGTTCTTCTGTTTTTCGAATTTTATGCTTATGTTTATCCATGTTTGTGTCTTGTGATCATTAGTGTCTTAGTGTCTATGCCTTAAAGTTATGAATGTCCTATGAATCCATCACCTCTCTTAAATAAAAATGTGCTTAATTGAAAAAGAAAGAATTGCATGAATTTTGAATTTTATAACAGTTTAATTAGTGGTGGCAATATTTTTGCTTTCTGAATGTATGCTTAAACAGTGCATATGTATCTTGAATTTGTGGTTCATGAATGTTGGCTCTTGAAAGAATGATGAAAAAGGAGACATGTTACTGAGGATCTGAAAAATCATTAAAATGATTCTTGAAGCAAGAAAAAAGCAAAAAAAAAAATCGAAAAAAAAAAGAAAAGAGAGAAAAGAAAGAAAAATAAAGTTGTGATCCAAGGCAATAAGAGTGTGCTTAAGAACCCTGGACACCTCTAATTGGGGACTCTAGCAAAGCTGAGTCACAATCTGAAAAGGTTCACCCAATTATGTGTCTGTGGCATGTATGTATCCGGTGGTAATACTGGAAGACAGAGTGCTTTGGGCCACAGCCAAGACTCAATAAGTAGCTTTGTTCAAAAATCATCATACTTTACTAAGAGAATCATTAACACTATCTGGATTCTAAGTTCCTAAAGAAGCCAATCATTCTGAATTTCAAAGGATAGAGTGAGATGCCAAGACTGTTCAGAGGCAAAAAGCTAAAAGCCCCGCTCATCTAATTAATACTGATCTTCATAGATGTTTTTGGAATTTATTGCATATTCTCTTCTTTTTATCTTATTTGATTTTCAGTTGCTTGAGGACAAGCAACAATTTAAGTTTGGTGTTGTGATGAGCGGATAATTTGTATGCTTTTTGGCATTGTTTTTAGTATGTTTTTAGTATGATATAGTTAGTTTTTAGTATATTTTTATTAGTTTTTAGTTAAAATTCACTTTTCTGGACTTTACTATGAGTTTGTGTGTTTTTCTGTGATTTCAGGTATTTTCTGGCTGAAATTGAGGGACCTGAGCAAAAATCTGATTCAGAGACTAAAAAGGACTGCAGATGCTGTTGGATTCTGACCTCCCTGCACTCGAAGTGGATTTTCTAGAGCTACAGAAGCCCAATTGGCGCGCTCTCAACGGCGTTGGAAAGTAGACATCCTGGGCTTTCCAGAAATATATGATAGTCCATACTTTTCCCAAGATTTGATGGCCCAAACCGGCATTCAAAGTCACCCTCAGGAATTCCAGCGTTAAACGCCGGAATTGGCACCCAAATGGGAGTTAAACGCCCAAACTGGTATAAAAGCTGGCGTTTAACTCCAGGAAGAGTCTCTACACAAAAATGCTTCATTGCTCAGCCCAAGCACACACCAAGTGGGCCCGGAAGTGGATTTTTATGTCATTTACTCATCTCTGTACACCCTAGGCTACTAGTTTTCTATAAGTAGGACCTTTTACTATTGTATTTAAGGACTTTTGGTAGCTATCTTCATTTTTATGCTATCTTAGATCATTGGGAGGCTGGCCATTCGGCCATGCCTAGACCTTATACTTATGTATTTTCAACGGTGGAGCTTCTACACACCATAGATTAAGGTGTGGAGCTCTGCTGTACCTCGAGTATTAATGCAATTACTATTGTTCTTCCATTCAATTCCGCTTGTTCTTGTTCTAAGATATCACTTGTTCTTCAACTTGATGAATGTGATGATCCGTGACACTCATCATCATTCTTACTCATGAACAAAGTGACTGACAACCACTCTGTTCTACAAAGCAACAAGGCTCTAGTGTTTATCTCTTGGATTCCTGATTGCACGATGCATGGTTGATCGCCTGACAACCGAGTGCTCGTCTGACAAACGAGCCAACCATTCCGTGAGATCAGAGTCTTCGTGGTATAGGCAAGAACTGATGGCAGCATTCAAGAGAATCCGGAAGGTCTAACCTTGTCTGTGGTATTCTGAGTAGGATTCAATGATTGAATGACTGTGACGTGCTTCAAACTCCTGAAGGCGGGGCGTTAGTGACAGACGCAAAAGAATCACTGGATTCTATTCCGGCCTGATTGAGAACCGACAGATGAATTCTACTATGCTGTGACAGAGCATATGCAATCGCTTTCACTGAGAGGATGGGAGGTAGCCATTGACAACGGTGAAACCCTACACAAGCTTGCCATGGAAAGGAATAAGAAGGATTGGATGAAGACAGTAGGAAAGCAGAGAGACGGAAGGGAAGGCATCTTCATGCGCTTATCTGAAGTTCCTACCAATGAATTACATAAGTATCTCTATCTTTACCTTTGTGTTATTTTCGTTCATCACCATTACCATTTGAGTTTGCCTGACTAAGATTTACAAGATGACCATAGCTTGCTTCAATACTAACAATCTCCGTGGGATCGACCCTTACTCGCGTAAGGTTTATTACTTGGACGACCCAGTGCACTTGCTGGTTAGTTGTGCGAAGTTGTGTAATGCCATGGTATTGAGCTACCAAGTTTTTGGGGCTCATGATCGGGGATTATGAGAGTTGTGAAAAAGTATTGTTCACAATTTCGCGCACCACCCATCTAGCTTAGCAAATATAGTCTCTGATCTATCTAAGGCCACTCTCAGTTTTATGAATGAAACAAGGTCCTCCATTAGAAACTTGGAGGCACAAGTGGGTCAACTGAGTAAAAGGGTTACTAAAACTCCTCCTAACACTCTCCCAAGCAATACAGAAGAGAATCCCAAAAGAGAGTGCAAGGCCATAACCGTGACCAACATGGCCGAACCTGGAGAGAGTGAAAAGGCAGTGAGTCCTAGTGAGGAAGACCTCAGGGAACGTCTACTGGCCATTAAGGAGTACCCCAATGAGGAACCAAAGGAATCTGAGGCTTTTATAGAGACCATAGAGATTCCTTTGACCTTCCTTTTACCATTCTTAAGCTCTGATGACTATTAATCTTCTGAAGAAGATGAAGACATTGCTGAAGGGCAACTTGGCCAGTATTTAGGAGCAATCATGAAGCTGAATGGCAAGATATTTGGTAATGAGACTTGGAAGGATGAACCTCCATTGCTCATTAATGAACTGAATACCTGGATTCAGCAAACTTTACCTCAAAAGAAACTGGATCCTGGTAAATTCTTAATATCCTGTACCATAGGCACCATGACCTTTGAGAAGGCTCTGTGTGACCTAGGGTCAGATATTAACCTTATGCCACTCTCTGTAATGGAGAAACTAGGAATCTTTGAGGTACAAGCTGCAAGAATCTGACTAGAGATGGCAGACAAATCAATGAAACAGGCTTATAGACTAGTAGAGGACGTGCTAGTGAAGGTTGAAGGCCTTTACATCCCTGCTGATTTCATAATCCTAGACACTGGGAAGGATGAGGATTAATCCATCATCCTTGGCAGACCTTTCCTAGCCACAGCAAAAGCTGTGATTGATGTTGACAGAGGAGAGTTGGTCCTTCAATTGAATGAGGACTACCTCGTATTCAAGACTCAAGGTTCTCCTTCTGTATACATGGAGAAGAAGCATAAAAAGCTTCTCTCAATATAGAGTCAAACAAAGCCCCCACATTTAAACTCTAAGTTTGGTGTTGAGAGGCTCCAACCATGCTCTGATTATTTGTGAGGCTCCATGAGAGCCCACTCTCTAGCTATTAACATTAAAGAAGCGCTTATTGGGAGGCAACCCAATTTTTATTTATCTATGTTAAATTTCCATTATCCATTATTATTTCATGTTTTCTTTAGGTTGATGATCATGTGGAGACACAAAAATGAGTGCAAAAATCAAAGCAAATTCACAAACAGCATTAGAAACAGCACACCCTGGAGGAAAAACTTACTGGTGTTTAAACGCCAGTAAAGGTAGTAGGATGGGCGTTAAACACCCAGTATGGCACCATTCTAGGTGTTTAACGCCAGAAATGGGCACCAGACTGGCGTTTAACGCCATAAAGAAGCACCAGACTTGTGTTTAATGCCAGAAACAGGCTACAACTTGGCGTTAAACACCAGGAAAGGTATAAAAGCTGGTGTTTAATGCCAGAAACTGGCAGCAGTCTGGTGTTAAACACCAGAATTGCACTCTAAGGGCGTTTTTGCATGCCTAAGTAGAGTAGGGATGAGAAGTCCTTTACCCCTCAGGATCTGTGGACCCCACAGGATCCCCACCTACCCCATCTCTCTCTCCCCCTCACACATCTCTATAACACTCTACCCAAAACACCACTCACCTATCAAATCCTATTCTCTTCCCTATATTCTTTTCACCAATCACCTCCATCCCTCTTCCCCAAAAACCCTACCTACTTCACTTTTCAAATTCAAACACTTTTCCCTCTCAAACCCACCCAATTCCATTCGGCCACTCTCTCTCTCTTTCCCTATAAATACCCCTCTTCACTCCTTTATTTTCACACATTACAACCACTCTCCTACCCCCTTGGCCGAACCTATCTCTCCCTCCATCTCCTCCATTTTCTTCATCTTCCCCTTCTTTCTTTCTTCTTTTGCTCGAGGACGAGCAAACCTTTTAAGTGTGGTGTGGTAAAAGCACTGCTTTTTATTTTTCCATAACCATTTATGGCACCTAAGACCGGAGAAACCTCTAGAAAGAAGAAAAGAAAGGCAAAAGTTTCCACCTCCAAGTCATGGGAGATAGAGAGATTCATCTCAAAGGTCCATCAAGACCACTTCTATGAAGTTATGGCCAAGAAGAAAGTGATCCCTAAGGTTCTTTTCATGCTTAAGAAGAATGAGTATCCGGAGATCCAACATGAGATCCGAAGAAGAGGTTAGGAAGTTCTCACCAACCCCATTTAACAAGTCAGAATCTAAATGGTTCAAGAGTTCTATGCCAATGCATGGATCACTAGGAACCATGATCAAAGTATGAACCCGAATCCAAAGAATTGGCTTACAATGGTTCGGGAAAAATACTTAGATTTCAGTCTGGAAAATGTAAGGTTGGCATTCAACTTGCCAATGATGCAAGAAAACGCACGCCCTTAAACTAGAACGGTCAACTTTGATCAAAGGTTGGACCAAGTTCTCATGGACATATGTGTAGAAGGAGCTCAATAGAAAAAAGACTCAAGAGGCAAGCCGATTCAATTGAGAAGACTGGACCTTAAGCCTGTGGATAGAGGATGGTTGGAATTCATCCAATGCTCCATCATTCCAACTAGCAACCGATCGGAAGTGACTGTGGATCGGGCTATTATGATCCATAGTATCATGATTGGGAAGGAAGTGGAAATTCATGAGATCATACCTCTAGAACTGTACAAGGTGGCTGACAAGTCCTCCACTTTGGCAAGGTTAGCCTTTCCTCATCTCATTTGTCACCTATACAATTTAGCTGGAATTGTCATAGAGAAAGACATCCTCATTAAAGAGGACAAGCCCATTAGTAAGAAGAGGATGGAGCAAACAAGAGAGCCCACTCATGGACCTCAACAAGAGCATGAGGAAATTCCTCATGAAATCCCTGAGATGCCTCAAGGAATGCATTTTCCTACACACAACTATTGGGAGCAACTCAACACTTCTTTGGAAGGCTTGAGTTACAACATGGACCAACTAAGGGTGGAGAACCAAGAGCACCCCATCATTCTCCATGAGATTAGAGAAGATCAAAGATCTATGAGGGAGGAGCAACAAAGGCAAGGAAGAGACATAGAGGAGCTCAAGCGTTCCATTGGATCTTCAAGAGGAAGAACTAGCCGCCATCACTAAGGTGGACCCGTTCTTTGATTTCCTTGTTCTTATTTTTCTGTTTTTCAAATTTGATGATTTATGTTTGTCTATGTTTGTGTCTTCATTACATGATCATTAGTGTCTAGTGTCTATGTCTTAAAGCTATGAATAACTCCATGAATCCTTCACCTCTCTTAAATGAAAAATGTGCCTAATTATAAAAGAACAAGAAGTACTTGGATTTCAAATTTTATCTTGAAATTAGTTTAATTATTTTGATGTGGTGGCAATACTTTTTCTTCTCTGAATGGATGCTTGAACAGTGCATATATTTTATAGTAAAGTTTATGAATGTTAAAATTGTTGGCTCTTGAAAGAATGATGAACAAAGAGAAATGTTATTGATAATCTGAAAAATCATGAAATTGATTCTTGAAGCAAGAAAAAGCAGGGAAAAAATGGCAAAAAAAAGAAAAAGAAAAAGAAAAAGCAAGCAGAAAAAGCCAATAGCCCTTTAAACCAAAAGGCAAGGGTAAAGAGGATCCAAGGCTTTGAGCATTAATGGATAGGAGGGCCAAGGAAATAAAATCCAGGCCTAAGCGGCTAAATCAAGCTGTCCCTAACCATGTGCTTGTGTCATGAAGGTCCAAGTGAAAAGCTTGAGATTGAGTGGTTAAAGTCGTGATCCAAAGCAAAAAGAGTATGCTTAAGAACTCTCGACACCTCTAACTGGGCACTTTATCAAAGCTGAGTCACAATCTAAAAAGGTTCACCCAGTTATGTGTCTGTGGCATTTATGTATCTGGTGGTAATACTGGAAAACAAAGTGCTTAGGGCCACGGCCAAGACTCATAAAATAGTTGTGTTCAAGAATCAACATACTGAACTATGAGAATCAATAACACTATCTAAAATTCTGAGTTCCTATAGATGCCAATCATTCTGAATTTCAAAGGATAAAGTGAGATGCCAAAAATGTTCAGAAGCAAAAAGCTACTAGCCCCGCTCATCTTATTGGGACTAAGTTTCACTGATATTGTGAGATTCATTGTATATTCTCTTCTTTTTATCCTATTTGATTTTTAGTTGCTTGGGGACAAGCAACAATTTAAGTTTGGTGTTGTGATGAGCGGATAATTTATACGCTTTTTCGCATTATTTTTAGGTAGTTTTTAGTATGATCTAACTACTTTTTAGTATATTTTTATTAGTTTTTAAGCAAAATTAACATTTCTGGACTTTACTATGAGTTTGTGTGTTTTTCTGTGATTTCAGGTATTTTCTGGCTGAAATTGAGGGACCTGAGCAAAAATCTGATTCAGAGGCTGAAAAAGACTGCAGATGTTGTTGGATTCTGACCTCCTTGCACTCGAAATAGATTTTCTAGAGCTACAGAAGCCCAATTGGCACACTCTCAATTGCGTTGGAAAGTAGACATTCTGAGCTTTCCAGCAATATATAATAGTCCAATGTTTGTTCGAGTTTTGATGACGCAAACTGGCGTTTAAACACCAATTTTCTGCCCTATTCTGGCGTTAAACGCCAGAAACAGGATAGAAGCTGCAGTTAAACGCCCAAACTGGCATAAAAACTGGCGTTTAACTCCAAGAAAAGTCTCTACACATGAAAGCTTCAATGCTCAGTCCAAGCACACACCAAGTGGGCCCAGAAGTGGATTTTTGCATCATTTACTTATTTCTGTAAACCATAGTAACTAGTCTAGTATATATAGAACCTTTTACTATTGTACTCACATCCTTGGATCTTGACATCTTTGGATTATCCTTAGATCATCTTTGGAACATTTTTCCTTAGACTTGGAGGCTGGCCATTCGGCCATGCCTGGACCTTCATCACTTATGTATATTCAACGATGGAGTTTCTACACACCATAGATTTAGGTGTAGAGCTCTGCTGTTCCTCGAGTATTAATGCAAAATACTATTGTTCTTCTATTCAATTCAAGCTTATCCTTATTCTAAGATGTTCACTCGCAATTCAACATGATGAATGTGATGATCCATGACACTCATCACCATTCTCAATTTATGAACGCGTGCCTGACAACCACTTCCGTTCTACCTGCAAAAGCTAAAGTGTGTATCTCTTGGGTTTCTAATCAACGATTCACATCATTTCCCCTCTGACAATGGGGCATCTGAATCTGAGATTAGAACCTTTGTGGTATAGGCTAGAACCATTTGGCAGCATTCCTGATATCCAGAAAGTCTAAACCTTGTCTGTGGTATTCCAAGTAGGATCTGGGAAGGGATGACTATGACAAGATTCAAACTCGCGACTGTGGGGTGTAGTGACAGACGCAAAAAGATCATTGGATCTTATTCTGACACGATCGAGAACCGATAGCTGATTAACCATGCAGTAGTTGTGCCTGGTATTTTTAATCCGTGATGAGAAATCCGACAGTTGATTAGCCGTACAGAAACCGTAGAAGACCATTTTCACTGAGAAGACGGGAGGTAGCCATTGACAACGGTGATCCCCAACATACAGCTTGCCATGGAAAGGAGTATGAATGGTTGAATAAAGACAGTAGGAAAGCAGAGATTCAGAAGGAATAACGCATCTCCATACGCTTATCTGAAATTCCCACCAATGAATTACATAAGTATCTCTATCTTTATTTTATGTTTGTTTATCTTTTAATTATCAAAGCTCCCATAACCATTTGAATCCGCCTGACTGAGATTTACAAGATGACCATAGCTTGTTTCAAGCCGACAATCTCCATGGGATCGACCCTTACTCACGTAAGGTATTACTTGGACGACCCAATGCACTTGCTGGTCAGCTGCACGAAGTTGTGTATCGCGATTTCGTGCATCACCTACCCTTACCCTAAACCCCATTACAACCTTCTAAAGAACTCATGATACTTGCATTCTTACATCACACCTTTGTTGATTGTTAGATGAAAATAAAATCCTTGAAAGCATGATTAGAGGATATTTGAGTGAATTGACCCTAAACACTGAGTGATGAGAGTATATACACACCTAGTGAGGGTTCGATCACTCAACTATATGTTTCCATACTTCTTATCATGCATCCTTGCAAGTTGCTTTATTTTGAAACCTGAATCAATTCTCTAGATTTTGCTTGCATTGAGCTACTTCTTTGCTTTGCCCCAAATGTTTATACTCTTGCTTGGGAATTTGATTATTTGTCCTTACCAAATCAATAGGAAACTATAGATAGTATAGATAAATATAAATAGTATATAGTATACATACATGTAGGTTGATGAATTGAATAAGATGCTTGCCTTTTTATCCTTCTCCTTTGGATGTGATTAGCATGAGGACATGCTATTGTTTAAGTGTGGGGGAATTGATGAGTCCATATTTTCCGATATATTTTGGTTTGATTTGAGTCGATTTCATCATATAAACCCACATTTATTCACCTATATAGCATACTTTTGTGTTTTCTCTCTAGATTGTGCCTAAATGTGAAAACATACATTTTTGAGCTTAAATTAGTGATTTTAATCTCACTTTTATACTGTTCAATGCCATGACATATTTGTTGATGATTTTAGGTCCTAGAGGCAAGTTTGGCAAGGCAAAAGTGGAAGGAAGCATGAACAAAGGGAGAAAACATGAAGAAAACAAAGGAAGAGCACACAGTCATGTGTGCGTACGCACAACTCCCTGTGCGTACGCACAACTCCCTGTGCGTATGCACAAGTGCAGATTCAGCGACATGTGCGCGTGCACACATCTGTGCGTACGCACAGGTACCAGTGCATGCCTTCATTAAAAATGCACGTGCACTTGCATTTTGGGGCTCTTTTTGGCCCATTTCTGAATGCTTGAGGCTAAAATCAAAGGCTATATCAAGGGGGCAACATCTCATATGAAGACATTAGCTTAAGGAGCCATCTTTGAGTAGGAAAAGCACATAGTAGGAGTAGGAGTAGTATAGAGTAGAAAATTCTCTCTTAGGGTTTTAATTAGGGTTTGTAGAATTTTATAGTTCAAGTTTTGCTTTTGGATTTTGCTATTTCATTGTAAGTATTTCTTTAATTCCTCTTTTATTACATTACTTGTTCTACATTTCCTTACACTTTAATTTTCTTCGTCAATATTTACTTTCCTTTGCAATTTTAGATTTTTAGTTGTTTAATTTGATGTTTCATGGCTTTTATATGTTTGTTGAGTTTCTTTTGTTGCTTTTGATCATTTATGGTTCATAGCTTTTACCATTTTCCCAATTTTGCCATGTTTTATGTTTATGCCCTCTATGTGTTTAATGAAATGCCAATCTTAGTTATGGGTAGATTTCCACCCCTTGGCTTGGGGAAATGAGTGTATGGATTCCTAGAGCCATAATGTCCAATATTTAGTGATAATTCTTGGGTTGTTAGTTGTTATTGTTTCTACTAACGCTAGCGTTTTACCAATTAATTTGGTAAGCTAGCTAGGATTTGTGGATTAATAACAATTATGCTCAGTCGACTTATCCTTCGATGTAAAGGGTTGACTTAGTGAGATTAATCCATCATAATTATCATAGTTGTGGTTATGGCAAGGAAGGGATTCCATAACTCATCCCAAGCCAAGGTTTCATTTATGTTTTAAACCACTTTTCCATCAATTTTGAGTCTTACTTGTTTATATTACATACATAGTTCTTTTATTCCTTTATTGCTTTATTAATTGCAATTTTGTCTAGTTCTTTTATCTCTTTATTTTTGTTGCTTTCAATCATTGAAAACCCCTTTGCCTTCCACAACCAAAATTGTATGCACTTGTTGTCACTAGTTCCTAGGGAGAACGACCCGGGAGTCGAAATACTCTCAGTTAATTTTGTATTGAATTGTGACATCTTTTGGATTGAGTTTTGATTGTGAGATTTTATTGTTGATTTGGACTATACTACGAACGAAGGAATTCCATTTTGAGAAACTCTATATCAACTATAAAACACTCATTTATCACACACGTATCTGTGCGTACGCACACCTCTGTTTTATCACTATTATGCTTCTTTTCTCTTCCTCCCTCTTCTTCTCCTTTCACCCTATTTTCTGCTTGTTCTTGTCCATTTTGTTTGCATTTCATTTTCACTTTAGTGATTATATTAGATTTAGTTTATTTGTTTGTGAAGTAAATAAGTTGCAAATGTTTGTTAATGTTGATTGGGTTGCTTCTTGCTTGAATTTGGTTTCAAGTTTGATAAATGTGTGCACTAAGCATTAAGTCCTTAATTTGATTGCCTAATTGAATTGTGAGTTTGATTCATATGTTGTAGCTACCATATGCATTAGACTTTATCCTTGTTTGGCATCTTGAATTGTGCACTTTTACTTTAGTGAATTGAATTGAAATAACTTGCTCATCATGATCTTCATATCAAAATTCATCACATGTCCAGTACTTGTTCCTTGTTAATGCTTTGCATTTGTTTTAGTTATTTAACTTGATTTTTATCAAGCTTATCACTTTTTGTAACAAGTACCTTTCCATGTGACTATTGCATTATGTGTCATGATAAATAAGTAGTTTTTCAGTCATTAATGGATTGGCTATTGTTTATTGTGCTATTCTATACCAATTTTGCACTTTCACATTCACAATTTCAATAACCAATATCAAAAACTCAATTCACTTTTGTGTTACCCAGGGTTGCTTGTGCCTTAAGTTTATCTTCACTTGCAACCTAGGATACTAAATTGAGGAACGCATGCTATTTCTTTTGAATAGGTGGTTGTTGTTTTTACACCACCAACGTTTGCGTTCTAAATGTGCGTGCATTTAGAATACACACATTGCTTTTTATCATACCACACACATCTTACTTTACCTCAATTGTTGCTTATTTGTTTACAAAACAACTGGAACTCCCAAAGCCCACCAGCTACAGGTGGAGCCTCAAAGTCCTTCATCCCCCGGATTATGTGCTTGCACGGAGGACCGTGCACAATTTAAGTATGGGGGAGGATCGCTAACTTCGAGAGGGGTAAAATCCTTTTCTTAGACACTTTGCAATATTCTTTTTGTTCTTTTTCTTAAATTTTTGCAATTTTGTTCTTATTTACATTTTTGTTTTGTTTGTTTGTATATATTTCTTTAATGCTTATAGTTCTATGGGAGTAAATACTTGCATGTTGCATGTTAGATTGAATAAGTTTGGTAAAAACAACTAGAAATTTTCATGAAATCCCTTTTAGGGCATACCATTGATTGAATTGGAATTGTTTTCTTTCAACTTGCTTGAAGTATATTTTTTCATAGAACATGGAAAAAGAGCTAGAACAACAAACCTTGTGAGATTTGAGCCTTAATTGTATGGTTGCACATTTCCAACCATAAAGTTTGTTCTTGTGTGATAAACTCCTTTTATGATTGTAACCTTTGATTTTCATGAATCTATATGTCCATTATTTTGTGTATGCATGCATGTATATGATTGAGGCCATTGTTTCGAAGAGCTCACTTACCCAAATAGCCTACCCTTTATCATTCAAGTTTGGAAAGTTTGGGAACATTAGTTGGGATAAAAGGACGTTTCTTATTTTTTTGTCAAAATATTGGGAATTGGGTACATACTCATGTATGAATTATGTTAAACCATATGCATTGATGCTCTTGTATATATTTTAGTTTGAAAAATAAAAGAGAAAAGCAATAAGAAGGGGACAAAAATGCCCCAAAGTAAAGTAATAATATCAATACATATGGAATGTGATTGTAAAAGAATACATGAGTGTGTGAAAAAGTGAAGAATGGGTAATTAGGTTTGCATTAGAATTGAATATATTATTGTAGGTTAAGTGGGAAGCTTAGGTTAATCAATGATTCAAATTTCAAGCTCACTTGACCATATACATCCTACCTTGACCCTAGCCCCATTACAACCCATGGATAAGTCCTCTTGATATTTGTATGCATGCACCAAATAATTGTTGATTGTTAGATGACTTGCAAATATTTGAGAAACATGATTAAAGGAGAATTGAGTGATTAAGCCCTAAACACTGAGCAAATTAAATGAATACATATCCGGTGAGAGGTTCGATTGCTCAATTCTATATTCTTTTGCTCTATATTGTATCTTCTTGCAAGTTGTTTGTTGGTTAGTTTTGAAAATCTCAATTCAATTCTTTGGACTTTGATCATAGTGTATTGACTCTTTGCCTTGGCCCTAAGGTTTGTTTTGGATTGATTGGAATCCCTTATTTGTTCTTGCCAAACTCCATAGGAAATCATATTGTACATATATATAGATAGCATTTAGTGTAGTTGCATGCATGTAGTTAGTTGTATTGAATAAATTGTTTTCCCCTTTACCCTTCTCCTTTGATTGTGATTAGCATGAGGACATGTTATTGTTTAAGTGTGGGGGAATTGATGAATTCATATTTGACGATATATTTTGGTTTGATTTAAGTGAATTTCATCACTTAAACCCACATTTATTGATCCAAATAGCATAATTTTGTGTTCTCTCCCTTAATTGAGCTTAAATGTGAAAACATGCTATTTTGTGCTTACTTTAATCACTTTTATCCCACTTTTATTCCATTCGATACCTTGATGGTTTGATGAGTGATTTCAGGTGTAATAGGTTGGAATGGCTTGATAAGAGTGGAAGAGAAGCATGTATAAAGGGAGAAAATATGAAGAAAACAAAGGAGAAGCACACATTGGAGTGTGCGTGCGCACAACTCACTGTGTGTATGCACCAAAACCACAAAGCCATGTGTGCGTACGCACAACATCCTATGCGTACGCACGAGAGGAAAGCAGGAAGTGTGCGTACGCACAAGTCCCAGCACGTGACTCACTTAATGCAAATCGCTGGGAGCGATTTCTAGGCCTCCGGAGCCCAGTTTTGGACTTTCTGAAGCTGATTCTTCCTATATCAAAGAAGGCCTCTTTCCATGTGAAGGAGGGAGAAATTAGGTTTAATTTAGCATTATAAAGTTAACAATTTATATATAATCTTAAACGTGAAATGCATCACTATTTTAAAATAATTAGATATGCACAGGTATAATTCAAAAATCACAGCGTTCTACTAAATTCAAAGACCAATGCTTGCATTCATTCACATTGACACAATCCATACAAAAGGTGATTGTGGATTGTGTGCTCCTGCTCACAAGCGGGACCACGCTTTTCCACAAAACACAACAGCAGCATTTAAACTTGTTCCTAATTATGTTAACAAGGCATTCATATTATAACACACGTGGCATCTGAGCCACTTCCACTGTCTCGGACACAAAGAGCCGAGGATAACACATACATGCTTAACAAAACACAAGGAAGGAAAGGTAACATAACTTGTCATGACTTCCGAGCACGGGAAGATGTATGCCATGGCAAAAAGATAGAGACTTAAGTGGCAACGGCACAAGCTAGGCAACACTGCGAAGAACTTCGTGCCACACCATTTCACTGTTGACTTTGACTTCCAGCTTGTTCTGATTGGTTTCTGAATTCACAATGTTTGTTGCAGTCCTCATTCTAACTTTGCCTTCGTTAAGCTAATCACATGAAAGGGAGTGTTAGTGTTAGATAATGTGGTGGTGGCTGATGGGGCAACATGTTAAACTATGAGAAGATGACCAAAGTTTGCAAAATAATGGCATTTATACCTTCTTCAGAAGTAAGGCAGGGTTGAAGTTGCCATCATATTGTAGCCAATACAAGCACCAAATTGGAGTATCATCATCCCTTATAGTGAAAGGAGATATTTCCCAAAAGAAAATATCAGGCATTTGGCTAGTAAAGCAAAGTGAAAATAAAATTAAATTTGGGGGTTTATCGGAGAAAAGTTTCCTTACCTGTCCGGATGGAATGGAACTGTGGGTGGGTATTCTATGGCCCCTCAAGTAGTAGGATCCGGAGAGATCACATGGAAACTTGGCAAGTTCCTATCAAGTCTAAATATCTGGCCAAGCACGACAAGCTGCAAGAAGGCGAGAGAGATATGAATACCAAAATGATCATCTAAGTTACCAACAGTAATGAAATGCGTTGCAGGTAAGCATTGGTTTTCCAGGCAGACAACAATAACTCACTATAGTCCTCATGTTCCGCTTCCTTCTGGTTTTGTTCTCATTAGTCCTGCAAATATCAAGCGCTAACACCTTACCTTTTTTAACATCCAGGACCATCATGTACCAGCTATGAGAAGGCTCCAATATCGGCACGAACACCTGTGTAGTACAAAGTGAAGTTACTTTAGTTAATCCTCCTACAAGTTAAAATATAGTCATTACATTGTTATTACATATCCCAAAACAAGTAACTACTTACATGCTCCAGTTCATTTGTTTCTGGCATCCATCGGCCCAGATAAGTTTGAAGGATTGCCTCTCCGGGTTTTAGTTGGAGGATATGGTCCGCAAATGAGGAAGGCAAGAACCAATCACGCACAGGCTTGGTTCGATGTGCTCTAAGTGAGGCAAGCCATGCGATGGTGTTCACTATCTGGTATGCCAAAAAAGTAGTTGCATTATGCGTGTAGAACGGATTGGTGTTATGTCGGGACTCCAACTAAAATTCTATGATTGGAGAAAACTTACATCTGTGTGAGGAACGTATCTAGGGCATAGAGACAAGAACATCCCTCGAGGCATCTGTAACTCGAGGCACTTGTACAACATCTCTCTAACCAGTAAACAACTAAACTTGTCACAACCCATGGAACCCCCATTTTGTACCAAAGCATTCTACAGTTACAAAGCAACCAAAACTTACTCGTAATCTTCTTTTGACTTGGGCTTTTTGAATATGTAGGCAGCCATGACAGTCTCATCGTATGAGAGTGACATGCTGATCGTCGATCGAAACTCCATCTCGTACCCCTACACATGAAGTTAGCATGTTAATGCCCCAGTTAGTTTCTTAAACCATGCATGAAACAACATCATTTAGTTACATTTAGAAAATGAACTTGCCAGCGGGATTAGCATCGTTGGGGACTCCATGTTTCTTGTTAGTGTGTTCCGCGACCATGGCCTGGGTATAGGCTTGAAAGCCCCACCTCCAAGAGTTGCAGTTGGTGCAGAGGTTGTCTACGGGATATTGCATGTCACCGGCAAAGGGATCTTGCTCAAAATATCACATGTCTCCATCTTTGGGATCTTAGACGGTCCTTACGGAGCTAGTTCTGAGCTAAACAAGTTACAGACTTGACTTGTGGTGTCCACTTGGGAGACAGTTGGTAGATGTGCCATGACCTATTATATAAAGACTCTTGAGCATGCAATTTGTATAGTATACTGTGCATAACATTGCTATTAGTTGGACAAAGTCAGGAATAACTTGTCCCCATCTGTGCGGGCAGGAGCAATTGTGATTGGGGCCTGGTTGACTCCCACTTTAGGCATGCCAACGGACCAATAAGGAAACCCTCCACTTTGCAAATAAACAACAGTGCTCGGGCCACGTGGCCTAGGAGTAGAGAGGAATTTGTTAATGATGACATCATCGTCATGGCCAGGAGAATTTGGGACTGTTACGTCTAACAGGCCACAGACTTTGGAATCAAGCTGAGCTTTACCCTTTTTGGTATGGCTAATCAGGTGGGTATAGACTCCACATTCGCCCCTTATATCTGGTCTGGGAGGAGAGAAGCCAAGGTCTGCGGCAAGCCTCAGCGGTCCAGAAAGAACTGCAACCGTGCTACTGACATTGCTATGCCCGGCCGGAATAGCAAACAATGTTGGCGTCCATACCCCACTGCTACATCCTGCTGATCTAGCATAAACTTGATGCTATGCTTTTTGGAAATTGCACAATCAGCAAAATTCCTTCCGGCAGGTACACCGGTTCTCGTCAAGTAAAAACTCACAATAGAGTGAGGTCGAATCCCACAAGGATTGGTTGAGTGAGCAATTCGGATTAGAAGTGTGTTCAAGTTGAGCGGAATCAAGATTTAGATGAGAATTGCGGAATCTTAAATTGCATGAAGTTAAAGTGCTGAAATTAAAAAGGGATGGGGAAGAATTGCATGAATTGAAATTGCAGAATGTAAATAGAAAAGGGTAGATCAAAGATGGGGAGTTCATTGGGTATTAGGAGATATTGAGATCTCCGAATCAAAACATTTTATCTCTTCCTCAACCAATGCATTCATTGAATTTTGCTTGGCAATCTTATATGATTGGATCCCAATCCCTTGGCTCACCAATTCTCTCTAAAAACAAACAAATTCCCAATCCCTTGGTTTAAATGTTCATAAGAAGAGATGATGCTCGATCACTGATTATACCACACAGCTTCATGAACCACAATTTGGTAGGATTACATGTCACAATATCCATCCAAACCCCAATCCAATTCACTGTGAGAAAGCTTCTCTAGCATGAATCCTCCATTCCTTTCCCAAGGTTCCGAAGGATTCCAATTATGGGTAGTTTCTTTCCCAAGACAACTACCCAATGGAATTAAACCGAGAAGCTTTCTAACAAAATTCAAGAGAAAAGATTGAAGAAGAAGATAAAAACTATTATTGATTCATTGAATTACAATAGAGCTCCCTAACCCAATGAAAGGGGTTTAGTGAATCATAGCTCTGAATTCAATTACAAAAGTATGAAAATTCTAAAGTGTCAAAAAAGTTCCCATCAGGGGCTGGATTCCCCTTCAATCCCCCCTCTTTCAATTGCAGAAACTAAGGCCTTTAAATAGGCTCCCTAAATTACAAAATGAAAATGAAATTAAAAGCAAATGAAAATAAACTATTCTAGATGATTCTTGTGGCCTTGATTTGGTGTTGTTGATGGGCCTTGCTTGCTTGAAGGGTAGAGTGACATAATTGATCCAAAAAGGATAATGATCCATTAAACTACACTCAAACGTTGCACCCCCCTTTCTTGAGTCGTCACTTTGTTCTCTTGTCAACCTTGTCAATTTGATGCCAAATATAGACTATTATACCTCGTTGGAAAGCTATGGATGTCAGCTTTCTAACTCAACTGGAAGCACCTCAATTGGATCTCTATAGCTCAAGTTATGCTCCATGGAAGGTGAAGAGGTCAGCTGGCCTGATTGCATGTTGGTACTATGCTCTTCTATGCACATTACGGGGCTGTTTTCTCCCTCAATTTTTAGTATCCACCATGCATGCCATATATGCTTGGAAAGCTCTAGATGTCTTCTTTCCAATGCATTTTGAATCACCTCATTGGAGTTTTGTAGCTCAAGTTATTTATGTTTGAAGAAGGCATGGTCAAGCTGTTCCATATAACACGTTTAAGCTCCAGTTTAACCTTAAACTGGAGCTTAAACGTGGAATGCTCCCTGGTGAGAAATAGGGTCGAACACGTTTAAGCTCCAGTTTAAGGTTAAACTGGAGCTTAAACGTGGAAATGCTTCCTGGTGCAATTCTCATTGTGGCGTTTAACTTCCAGTTTAAGGTTAAACTGGAGGTTAAACGCCAGTTTCAGCATTCCTCAGCTTTCATGATTTTGGCGTTTAAGGTCCAGTTTAAGCTTAAACTGGAGCTTAAACTGGAGCTTAAACTCCACATTTGATATTCAAAGCTTCCTTTATTGATTTTGTTGCTTCCTTGCCTAGCCTCTTCTTCCCTGAAATCATCCAAACAACTGCATCAAAGTCTTGCAAAATTTCATGAGAAATCTTCCATTCATAGCATTCAAGTAATATAACTAAAAACTCATGGTATTTGCATCAAAATCTTCATGTTTGAATGATTTAAGACAAGCATGACTATTTGACCCAAATGATTACTTAAGGCTCAAGAGAATGCATAAAACAACTAAAAATAAAAGAAAAAGGCTAGTGAAACTAGCCTAAGATGCCTTGGCATCACATGCCTTGGCGGTGAGAATCTGCTTCAGATCCCCCAACGCTGATTGAGTACGCTCTACTCGGCTGGCAATGTCGAATAACCTCCTATCACCTTCGATGATCGTGGCTTCCACTCGCTGCAATAACCCACAACATAACAGGAAGACAATCGTTAGTCGTTATCACAAACAATATTTATTTTTCCATTAAACGCTGCAACAAGTCAAACATTTGTCCTTGGTACTATTGTTGGGTACGCCCTTCTATCCTTCAATGTTTTACTTGTGTTAAAAGAGTTTTAATGAGCATGCCTGACTTGGTTGGGTTCATTATGTAGGATTTTTACATTTTCAGTAAGGTTCCAGAAACAGGAACACCTTATGAACTGTAGTTGCAACAAAAAAGATCCTTCTATGTAAAACAAAAACATTTAGTTGAGTTATGCCAGTCCCAGCCACACTACATGCTTAGCTGAAGATACAGTACACGTATCGGATGAAAGATTTGGAAAGGGGTTGCAACTTGCCGGCACGATATTAAATATGCGATTCAGGAGGGTTTTCTCTCTCTCCACGAATCCCTCCGGGTCGACCTCCACCGTGACAGAAGGCGCAACCGCCTGATAAACGACGAAACCAACACTCTCGATTAGATAGTAAACTGATGCTATGTGAATTTAAAACTAAGTCGTTCCATTACTTACGACTTCAATAGACAGACCCAAGTTCAAGTTGGTGTCATTGGACACCGCCATAGAGCTTTCTAATGGTGTCATATGCAATGACGGTTCGACCCTGCATGATGAAAAAAAATGTTATCGCCGGAAACCCATTACTCATCTCCAAACATTTGAATGGCACTTTGAAATCAAGTGCAAGGAAATTTTTTGGGAATTCTCCAAAGTAAATACTTACCCATCCTCCTCAGTAGGCCCCTTGGATTCAATTAACGTCCCCCCATGGTCCGTCATTGAAGCACCCCTTCAAGATATTTATGCTGCAACTAAACACCCAAGTGTTCAGGATTTTTATGAAAGGAGAATGATTGTACGACTAGGTGGATTGTGATGCAAAGTGATTTGGGAGTGACCTTATATATAGCTGGTGTGGAGAGAGAACGAGAAGCTGGTAAAGACTTCCCAGTGCGTTCCCAAGTATCTCCCCACATGCCAATTTGCAAATAATCCCAACCATAGAACATCTTACTCTTGCCATTTGTATAGTCGGACCCCTTGCTTGGCTTCACCGACTAGATAATTGTTAAAAAAATAAATTCGCTTCTCAATTTGCAACCGCATGCCACGTTACCGAAGTCGAATGACTCCATCGCTATTGTGTAACACTTACGGATCGACCTAATACACTTGATAAATTGGGCCGAAAAAAAAAGTTATCTCCACCATAGGCGCAATTTACAACTTTGGCCTGCACCCTGAACCATCACATCAACCAATGTACTGAGTGGTCATAATTATTTAGGCACAGAAGCCAGACAAACCTGATCGACAATGGGGATCACCTCTGCAACTTCGCCTGCCATATCTCTTCCAGAAATCTGTACTTTTGGCGTTACGGTACCGAGGCAGAGGCGACGTGGAACGATCGAGCGCCCCATTTTCAGGAGACGACAATCCATTGCAAATAAGGGCTGTACTTGGATTATTATTTCCACAACATAGCGCAAAAAGCAACAGTTTCCGTAGTTGGCCATTACATCGAACGGGAAATGGAAACCTGCAGAATGGGCTCTTCTATATTTTCACCGGAACCAGAGGCATCCAAACGTGTTCAGAAGAGTTCATGGTGAGAAGATCTCTTGCAGAAATTGTTCGTGAGCCCATTGCCACGCACCCACAAACTAAATTCTCTTACAGTCACCCAAGGGTAAACGCGTGTCTCCTTTAGGGTTAGAGTTTCGCCAATGGCCAAATGAAACATCAATTGGAAAAATACCTATTTAGCTGAATACATAAATTTGTATGCTAAGGACAGAGTTGTATTTAGATTAACCAAAAATACCAACTATATATTGTGTGTGGATTGTTAATTGTCAAAATGTTTTTGTGAAAAATAGTTTTTTTACGAGATCGTTTTTGGGTTTAAGTTAGTGTGTGCCAACAATAGTTATGTCTTGCCTACTCTATAACAACATTTATTTTGATAAAGTAAATATTGATTCAAAAACATTAGTTAACATTACTTTTTGCTACATACTCACTAACCGCATTGAATTATTATATAGAATTTTTTGGGCATGATTATTTTTTGTTACGTTTTTTTGTTAAATGTTTTTTGTATATTACATTTTTGGCACTCTTAATACTCTTTTATATTACGCAAAACTTTGTTACTGTTATTATAATTTATGGACAATTTTTTGCTTTAATTTATTTTACATAACGAGATCAAATAATAGTGTTATAAAAATTTAATAATACATTTAATGCACACAAATTTTAAGTATAAAAATGAGTTTTTCGTACCAGCTTAATTGTAAATGGTTTTTTTTTTGGAAACATGTTTAATATTGTATGTTGTTTCTACGCTACGTACTCTTTTTTGGCATGTTACTAATGTATGTTTTCCTGCCATGCACGGAGTAATATATACAATTATATGAAATATTTTTATTAAATTTTAAATGAGAAATATATAGAGTACTTATTATTATAAATATTTTACAATTTGAAAATATTAAAAATAATTAATATTTATTTTAATTAATTTAGATTGGTTGAATGGTTAACTCATTTGTCTGCTTAAGCAAGTTTTTGGTGTTCGAATCTCACCCTTAATAAATAGAGGATCAATATGTGGTGGATTAATCCTGGACTTGCCAAGCTACAAAATCTGTAGACCATAGTTGTATGTGCCTTTAAAATTGATTATTTTTTCGTTAATAGCAATACTTATGGACTTTTGTCTTGGTTGAAATTTACTTAGGACAATTTAATTAGTTGGTATTGTTTTCATTCGTAAAGTCAAAACAACATTATCAACATTGTAACTTGTTGCCAATGAGTTATAGCTCAACCGCATAGTCTCTCCATAGTCAATTAAGAGGTTGCGGGTTCGAGTCTCCTATCTTTGGTTTTAAAAAAATATGGTAACTTGTTAAAACTTCAAATTTTATCAACCAATTTTTAAATTTTCAAATTCATAAACTTCTGTAATTACAAAAGTTGTTAGAGCAATTAAGTTGTTAGAGCAATTAATAATATTACCTCATAACATGGTGTACCAAAACATCATCGATGTGTTTTAGTTAGTGTGAGGAGAACCCAACAGTAGCTTTTGTTATTCAATATATAATTTACTCTATTGGAAAATAATTTAATATTTTCCAAATTTATGGATACATTACTTTTCTAACTTCGTACACAATTTTATTTGACAATACTTACCGGTAAAAAAATAGCAAATGATCATACTTTCCCACAATATATACATGATGTCCAAAGTAATTTCTTTTGTTGAAATTAATTCTGGTTAGTGAGATAAAATTTGACATATTTCTTATGTTGTTAATCAAATTTAAATATAAATTTAGAATTGAGTAATGACTCCTTTTTTTTAATTACAATAAAAAATAAGTTGGCTAAATGTAAAATATTTAGCATTTAATAATTTTGATCAGTTAAATTTTAATTACCAAAAATTTGATTAAATATTAAGAATAAACTTAATAATCAGTAATATATATTATATTCGTACATAAACAATAATATCCAATGTATTAATTATTTATTTTTTTGACAGCTTTACTGTATAATCTACAGAGGATTCATTTATTATCGAAAATTTTGTTCATAAATTTTGTACTATGTAAAAGTAGTGATCTTATTTCTTATTTTTAGTTAAACAGTTTTTCATAATTTTTTAAATAGGTGATTAACTTAATTAGTACTCTTTACTATTGCTTTTACACCAAAAAAATATCAGTTTAAACTACTTACATACTTTTCACTACTTACTAATGAATGAATAAATAAATATATGCACTATCATACATATGATCCTAGATAATGACTTAAGTTACGTATTTTGTATGTTCAATAATATTTTGTATGTATATTTATTAAATATAACATAAAGAAAATTATTCAAAAAATTACGTAAATAGTCATGAGAGGAAAAAAATTTAGTATATCATATATAATAATTCTTAATATGTATAGTGTCCCGTATATATTAAAATTATCTACTTTAATTATGTGAGTTATTGCTGTTTTCTTTAATGTTTCGTCACAGAAAAAAAATTCTTTACAATGGATATATTCATTGTAACAAATATTCTTCTATGTAATACTCTAAAAAATTACATTGGCCAACTAAATAACAAATGACACATTTGGTATGTATAATTAAATTTCAGTCCAACTTAAACAGCTGGAAATTGTAGCTATTGGTAAATGTTGGTTGAACGGTAGAATCAAATGTACGTTCAGTGAAATTAAATACAGCCCCAAAAGACAGTGAATTTTTCGGCAAAATTAAACGAGCTCTTGATACTCGAACCGCTAATCGAAATACACCCATAGAGTGTTAATGGTTAGAAGCCCAGAAGCGAAACGCAGAAGCTAAGAATGACTAATTCTTGCTATCGACAAAAGATGCATTCGAATAATTCAAGAATGCGACAACGACTTTCGGTAACAGTGACGGACCCAGAATTTTTTAAGACTGGGGGCAAAAATATATATTAAAATAAATTTTGTTAAACATTGTTAACTATATTAAAAATATAATAGAGATATAAAATTTAAAAAGAGTTACCGAACACTTTTATTCTTAAAATACTATTTATTATATATAATTTATAAAAGAATATGTTTTTATTTCTAAAATTTAAACTTAAAACATTTTAATCAAATTATAAATAATTTTTCATCATAACTAATTTTTTTATGTATTTTTATATAAATTTAATAATAAAAAAACTGAATCAATTAGCACGTTAGCGTCTATTAATACACTAGCATTTATAATTTGAAACTATAATTGTATATAAACACCATAAAAAAATAAACCTATATATGAAAAATATGTTTATATCAAATAATAAAAACTTAATTTACAATTATTTTTCTTTCTTTCTGAAATAATTAACTTTTTATATATTTTTTAATTTAATTTTGAGATACTGTTAGATTAAAAAATTTATATATCTATTTAATTATGTATTGTAATTTAAAGATATCTTTAACATTTATCACATAAATAATTATCTAAAAGAATAATTATAATCAAATAACTATGTAAAAAAATGAACATAATTTAATATATCAAAATTAACTTTCATGTTTTTAAACAATTGTTCTACTACTCATTATAATTTTCAAATATTAATTATCTCACGTTGAATTAGAAAGTTTATTTTTTATAATATTTATGACATAAGATACTTTTTAATCTAAAATAGTTATTACAAGCAAGATTATTTAGAAAATAAAATTAAAAAATATTATATCATTTTAAAATAAAGGATATTAATTAATAGATAAATACTATTTTTTATCTCAACTAATTTTTTAAGACTAAAAAAATACTGATAATTAAAAAATTATATGATCACTGTTTATTAATTTTTTTACTTATTTTTAATTTGGATATTAAATCAAATTTAACAAAATAAATATTATTACACGTTAAATTTAATAAAAAAAATATTTTTAACATGAATCTCAAAATAAAATTTTACAAATTTTTGTGGGATAAAAATTAATTACAATGAAACAAATATATTAATTTATATAGATTTATTTTTTGTTTAAACCTAGTGGGGGCAAGTGCCTCCTCCTCTAATGCCTGGGTCCGTCTCTCCCGGTAAATACGTGTTTTCCGAAAATACCTAAAAGATTACATTTTAAGTGAGCTTATTCAGATCTTTAAAGTTACAAAGGGTTACAATTTTTTCTTGTTCATCAGAACATAGTAAAATTTTGACGTTATTCAATCCCTTTACTAATACATTGGTATGACAAATAAGGTGTTGTGTTAAGAAATTAACTAAATTAATTGATCACGAAAAACGTTATATTATTGGGTTAATTACCCAATTAGTTTTGATTATTTTGTTTGAGTGATGCAGGCCACTACTCAATATATAGTTGCAACCCACTATGGAATAAATTGAACCTGCTGCTGAGGTGACAATCCAAAGGAAGCCCACATAACACAAAGCAAGAAATTCAGTTGGGTCAACTAGCAAACCGAAACCAGATTTCATCTCTCAAGCCAATCCCTCCGACTTACTTCCACAAAAGCAACGTTCACCTATTTTCATACGGTCAGAACTCAGAGAGGATACAGAAAGTTTTGTTCTTAAGCTATTCACCAAGGAAGAAAGAAAGAGAAGGTTAGGCAAGAAAGGTTGAGGTCTAATATTCAAACCACATCAAACTAAGGCAGAAGTTAAAGGTAACTTATTTCCTCCTGCATGCATCGTGTGTTATTCTCCTATTGACCAAGTCTCTGCCACTCCAATTTGGGATAGGTGGATGGTGCGCGAAATTGTGAACAATACTTTTTCACAACTCTCATAATCCCCGGTCATGAGCCCCAAAAACTTGGTAGCTCAATACCATGACATTACACAACTTCGCACAACTAACCAGCAAGTGCACTGGGTCGTCCAAGTAATAAACCTTACGCGAGTAAGGGTCGATCCCACGGAGATTGTTAGTATTGAAGCAAGCTATGGTCATCTTGTAAATCTTAGTCAGGCAAACTCAAATGGTAATGGTGATGAACGAAAATAACACAAAGGTAAAGATAGAGATACTTATGTAATTCATTGGTAGGAACTTCAGATAAGCGCATGGAGATGCCTTCCCTTCCGTCTCTCTGCTTTCCTACTGTCTTCATCCAATCCTTCTTACTCCCTTCCATGGCAAGCTTAAGCAAGGGTTTCACCGTTGTCAGTGGCTACCTCCCATCCTCTCAGTGAAAGCGATTGCATATGCTCTGTCACAGCATAGCGGAATTCATCTGTCGGTTCTCAATCAGGCCGGAATAGAATCCAGTGATTCTTTTGCGTCTGTCACTAACGCCCCGCCCTCAGGAGTTTGAAGCACGTCACAGTCATTCAGTCATTGAATCCTACTCAGAATACCACAGACAAGGTTAGACCTTCCGGATTCTCTTGAATGCTGCCATCAGTTCTCGCCTATACCACGAAGACTCTGATCTCACGGAATGGTTGGCTCGTTTGTCAGACGAGCACTCGGTTGTCAGGCGATCAACCATGCATCGTGCAATCAGGAATCCAAGAGATATTCACTAGAGCCTTGATCGCTTGTAGAACAAGAGTGGTTGTCAGTCACCTTGTTCATGGGTGAGAATGATGATGAGTGTCACGGATCATCACATTCATCAAGTTGAAGAACAAGTGATATCTTAGAACAAGAACAAGCGGAATTAAATGGAAGAACAATAGTAATTGCATTAATACTCGAGGTACAGCAGAGCTCCACACCTTAATCTATGGTGTGTAGAAACTCCACCGTTGAAAATACATAAGCATAAGGTCTAGGCATGGCCGAATGGCCAACCTCCCAATAATCTAAGAACTAAATGTCCAAAGATGATCAAAGGATCTAAAACAATCCAAAGATCGAAAGACCCCCCAATACAATAGTCAAAGGTCCTACTTATAGAAAACTAGTAGCCTAAGGTGTACAGAAATGAGTAAATGACATAAAAATCCACTTTCGGGCCCACTTGGTGTGTGCTTGGGCTGAGCAATGAAGCATTTTCGTGTAGAGACTCTTCTTGGAGTTAAACGCCAGCTTTAGTGCCAGTTTGGGCGTTTAACTCCCATTTGGGTGCCAGTTCCAGCGTTTAACGCTGGGATTCCTGAGGGTGACTTTGAACGCCGGTTTGGGCCATCAAATCTTGGGCAAAGTATGGACTATCATATATTGCTGGAAAGCCCAGGATGTCTACTTTCCAACGCCATTGAGAGCGCGCCAATTGGGCTTCTGTAGCTCCAGAAAATCCACTTCGAGTGCAGGGAGGTCAGAATCCAACAGCATCTGCAGTCCTTTTTGGTCTCAGAATCAGATTTTTGCTCAGGTCCCTCAATTTCAGCCAGAAAATACCTGAAATCACAGAAAAACACACAAACTCATAGTAAAGTCCAGAAAAGTGAATTTTAACTAAAAACTAATAAAAATATACTAAAAACTAACTATATCATACCAAAAACATACTAAAAACAATGCCAAAAAGCATACAAATTATCCGCTCATCACAACACCAAACTTAAATTGTTGCTTGTCCCCAAGCAACTGAAAATCAAATAAGATAAAAAGAAAAGAATATGCAATGAATTCCAAAAACATCTATGAAGATCAGTATTAATTAGATGAGCGGGGCTTTTAGCTTTTTGCCTCTGAATAGTTTTGGCATCTCACTCTATCCTTTGAAATTCAGAATGGTTGGCTTCTTTAGGAACTTAGAATCCAGATAGTGTTAATGATTCTCCTAGTGAAGTATGATGACTCTTGAACAAAGCTACTTATTGAGTCTTGGCTGTGGCCCAAAGCACTCTGTCTTCCAGTATTACCACCGGATACATACATGCCACAGACACATAATTGGGTGAACCTTTTCAGATTGTGACTCAGCTTTGCTAAAGTCCCCAATTAGAGGTGTCCAGGGTTCTTAAGCACACTCTTATTTGCCTTGGATCACAACTCTTATTCCTCTATTTTTTTTTCGTTTCCTTTTTCTCTTTTTTTTTCGATTTTTTTTTCTTTTTTTTTTTCATTGCTTTTTCTTGCTTCAAGAATCATTTTAATGATTTTTCAGATCCTCGGTAACATGTCTCCTTTTTCATCATTCTTTCAAGAGCCAACATTCATGAACCACAAATTCAAGATACATATGCACTGTTTAAGCATACATTCAGAAAACAAAAAAATATTGCCACCACATCAAAATAATCAAACTGTTATAAAATTCAAAATTCATGCAATTCTTTCTTTTATCAATTAAGCACATTTTTATTTAAGAAAGGTGATGGATTCATAGGACATTCATAACTTTAAGGCATAGACACTAAGACACTAATGATCACAAGACACAAACATGGATAAACATAAGCATAAAATTCGAAAAACATAAGAATAAAGAACAAGGAAATCAAGGAACGGGTCCACCTTAGTGATGGCGGCTCTTTCTTGCTCTTGAAGATCCTATGGAGTGCTTGAGCTCCTCAATGTCTCTTCCTTGTCTTTGTTGCTCCTCTCTCATCATTCTTTGATCTTCTCTAATTTCATGGAGGATGATGGAGTGTTCTTGATGCTCCACCCTTAGTTGTCCCATATTGGAACTCAAGTCTCCTAGGGAGGTGTTTAATTGCTCCCAATAGTCTTGTGGAGGAAAGTGCATCCCTTGAGGAATCTCAGGGATCTCATGATGAGTGGGATCTCTTGTGTGCTCCATCCTCTTCTTAGTGATGGGCTTGTCCTCATCAATGGGGGTGTCTCCCTCTATGTCAACTCCAACTGAATAACAGAGGTGACAAATGAGATGAGGGAAGGCTAACCTTGCCAAGGTAGAGGACTTGTCCGCCACCTTATAGAGTTCTTGGGCTATAACCTCATGAACCTCTATTTCTTCTCCAATCATGATGCTATGGATCATGATAGCCCGGTCTATGGTAACTTCGGACCGGTTGCTAGTTGGAATGATTGAGCGTTGTATAAACTCTAACCATCCTCTAGCCACGGGTTTGAGGTCATGCCTTCCCAATTGAACCGGCTTTCCTCTTGAATCTCTCTTCCATTGGGCGCCCTCTTCACATATGACCGTGAGGACTTGGTCCAACCTTTGATCAAAGTTGACCCTTCTAGTGTAAGGATGTTCATCTCCTTGCATCATAGGCAAGTTGAACGCCACCCTCACACTTTTCGGACTAAAATCCAAGTATTTCCCCCGAACCATAGTAAGATAATTCTTTGGATTCGGGTTCACACTTTGGTCATGGTTCTTGGTGATCCATGCATTGGCATAGAACTCTTGAACCATTAAGATTCCGACTTGTTGAATGGGGTTGGTAAGAACTTCCCAACCTCTTCTTCGGATCTCATGTCGGATCTCCGGATATTCACCCTTTTTGAGTGAAAAAGGGACCTCGGGGATCACCTTCTTCAAGGCCACAACTTCATAGAAATGGTCTTGATGCACCCTTGAGATGAATCTTTCCATCTCCCATGACTCGGAGGTGGAAGCTTTTGCCTTCCCTTTCCTCTTTCTAGAGGTTTCTCCGGCCTTGGATTCCATAAATGGTTATGGAAAAACAAAAAGCAACGCTTTTACCACACCAAACTTAAAATGTTTGCTCGTCCTCGAGCAAAAGAAGAAAGAAGAGAGTAGAAGAAGAAGAAATGAGGGGAAAGGGAATGGCTTTGTATTCGGATAAAGGGGAGAGAGATGGTGTTGAAGGTGTGTGAAAATGAGGAGTGAAGGAGGGTTTATATAGGAGAGGGGGAGAGGGATGTTCGGCCATTTGAGGGTGGGTTTGGGTGGGAAAGTGGTTTGAATTTGAATGGTGAGGTAGGTGGGGTTTTATGAAGGATGGATGTGAGTGGTGAAGAGAAAGATGGGATTTGATAGGTGAGGGGTTTTTGGGGAAGAGGTGTTGAGGTGATTGGTGAAGAAGAGAGAGAGTGGTAGGGTAGGTGGGGATCCTGTGGGGTCCACAGATCCTGAGGTGTCAAGGAAAAGTCATCCCTGCACCAAATGGCATGCAAAATCACGTTTTGTGCCATTTCTGGCGTTAAACGCCGGGCTGGTGCCCATTTCTGGCGTTTAACGCCAGCATCTTGCCCTTCTCTGGCGTTTAACGCCAGTCTGGTGCCCCTTTCTGGCGTTAAACGCCCAGAATGGTGCCAGACTGGGCGTTAAACGCCCAACAGCTAACCTCACTGGCGTTTAAACGCCAGTGGGTGCGTCCTCCAGGGTGTGCTATTTTTCTTCCTGTTTTTCATTCTGTTTTTGCTTTTTTCATTAATTTTGTTTCTTCTTATGATCATCAACCTACAAAAAAGATAAAATAACAAAAGAAAATAATTAATTATAAAACATTGGGTTGCCTCCCAACAAGCGCTTCTTTATTGTCATTAGCTTGACAGAGGACTCTCATGGAGTCTCACAGATACTCAGAACCGTGTTGGAACCTCCCAACACCAAACTTAGAGTTTGAATGTGGGGGTTCAACACCAAACTTGGAGTTTGGTTGTGGCCTCCCAACACCAAACTTAGAGTTTGACTGTGGGGGCTCTGTCTGGCTCTGTTTTGAGAGAAGCTCTTCATGCTTCCTCTCCATGATGACAGAGGGATATTCTTGGGCCTTAAACACCAAGGATTCTTCATTCACTTGAATGATCAACTCTCCTCTATCCACATCAATCACAGCCTTTGCTGTGGCTAGGAACGGTCTGCCAAGGATGATGGATTCATCCATGCACTTCCCAGTCTCTAGGACTATGAAATCAGTAGGGATGTAGTGGTCTTCCACTTTAACCAGAACATCCTCTACAAGTCCATAGGCTTGTTTTCGTGAATTGTCTGCCATCTCTAGTGAGATTTTTGCAGCTTGCACCTCAAAGATCCCTAATTTCTCCATTACAGAGAGGGGCATGAGGTTTACACTTGACCCTAAGTCACACAGAGCCTTCTTGAAGGTCATGGTGCCTATGGTACAAGGTATGGAAAACTTCCCAGGATCTTGTCTCTTTTGAGGTAATTTCTGCCTAGACAAGTCATTCAGTTCTTTGGTGAGCAAAGGAGGTTCTTCCTCCCAAGTCTCATTTCCAAATAACTTGTCATTTAGCTTCATGATTGCTCCAAGGTATTTAGCAACTTGCTCCTCAGTGACATACTCATCCTCTTCAGAGGAAGAATACTCATCAGAGCTCATGAATGGCAGAAGTAAGTCCAATGGAATCTCTATGGTCTCATTTTGAGCCTCAGATTCGCATGGTTCCTCATTGGAGAACTCATTGGAGGCCAGTGGACGTCCATTGAGGTCTTCCTCAGTGGCGTTCACTGCCTCTTCTTCCTCCCAAAATTCGGCCATGTTGATGGCCTTGCACTCTCCTTTTGGATTTTCTTCTGTATTGCTTGGGAGAGTACTAGGAGGGAGTTCAGTAATTTTCTTGCTCAGCTGACCCACTTGTCCTTCCAAATTTCTGATGGAGGACCTTGTTTCAATCATGAAACTTTGAGTGGTTTTGATTAGATCAGAGACCATGGTTGCTAAGTCAGAGGTATTCTGCTTAGAACTCTCTGTCTGTTGCTGAGAAGATGATGGAAAAGGTTTGCTATTGCTAAACCTGTTTCTTCCACCATTATTGTTGTTGAAACCTTGTTGAGGTCTCTGTTGATCCTTCCATGAAAGATTTGGATGATTCCTCCATGAAGGATTATAGGTGTTTCCATAGGGTTCTCCCATGTAATTCACCTCTTCCATTGAAGGGTTCTCAGGATCATAAGCTTCTTCCTCAGATGAAGCTTCCTTAGTACTGCTTGGTGCATTTTGCATTCCAGACAGACTTTGAGAAATCGTATTGACTTGTTGAGTCAATATTTTGTTCTGAGCCAATATGGCATTCAGAGTGTCAATCTCAAGAACTCCTTTCTTCTGACTAGTCCCATTGTTCACAGGATTTCTTTCAGAAGTGTACATGAATTGGTTATTTGCAACCATTTCAATCAGTTCTTGAGCTTCAGTAGGCGTCTTCTTCAGATGAAGAGATCCTCCAGAAGAGCTATCCAAAGACATTTTGGATAGTTCAGAGAGACCATCATAGAAAATACCTATGATGCTCCATTCAGAAAGCATATCAGAATGACACTTTCTGATTAACTGTTTGTATCTTTCCCAAGCTTCATAGAGAGATTCTCCTTCCTTCTGTCTGAAGGTTTGGACTTCCACTCTAAGCTTACTCAATTTTTGAGGTGGAAAGAACTTTGCCAAGAAGGCATTGACTAGCTTTTCCCAAGAGTCCAGGCTTTCTTTAGGTTGAGAATCCAACCATGTTCTAGCTCTGTCTCTCACAGCAAAAGGGAATAGCATTAGTCTGTAGACCTCAGGGTCAACCCCATTAGTCTTGACAGTGTCACAGATTTGCAAGAACTCAGCTAAAAACTGATGAGGATCTTCCAATGGAAGTCCATGGAACTTGCAATTCTGTTGCATTAGAGAAACTAATTGAGGCTTAAGCTCAAAGTTGTTTGCTCCAATGGCAGGGATAGAGATGCTTCTCCCATAGAAGTCGGGAGTAGGTGCAGTAAAGTCACCCAGCACCTTCCTTGCATTGTTGGCATTGTTGTTGTTTTCGGCTGCCATGAGTTCTTCTCCTTTGAAGAATTCGGTCAGGTGCCCTAAAGAGAGTTGTGCCTTGGCTTCTCTGAGCTTTCTCTTCAAGGTCCTTTCAGGTTCAGGATCAGCCTCAACAAGAATGCCTTTGTCTTTGCTCCTGCTCATAAGAAAGAGAAGAGAACAAGAAAATGTGGAATCCTCTATGTCACAGTATAGAGATTCCTTTAGGTGTCAGAGGAAAAGAAGAGTAGAAGACAGAAGTAGAAAATTCGAACTTAACAAAGAAGATGGAGTTCGAATTTTGCATTAAGGAATAGTGTTAGTCCATAAATAGAAGGATGTGAGAAGGAGGGAAGTAATTTTCGAAAATTAAGTGAAAAATTTTGAAAACATTTTTGAAAAACATTACTTAATTTTTGAAAATGAAAATGGAAAAGAAATCAAGTGATTTTTGAAAAAGATTTTGAAATCAGAAATCAAAAAGATTTGATTGAAAACTATTTTGAAAAAGATGTGGTTAAGAAGATATGATTGATTTAAAAAAATGTGATTGAGAAGATATGAATTGAAAAACATTTTAAAAAGATTTGATTTGAAAATTAAAAACTTGACTAACAAGAAAAGATATGATTCAAACATTAAACCTTTCTCAACAGAAAAGGTAACATACTTGAAATGTTGAATCAAATCATTAATTGATAGTAAGTATCTTTGAAAATGGAAAGAAATTGATTTTGAAAAAGATTTGATTGAAAAAAAATGATTTGAAAAAGATTTGATTTTGAAAAGATTTTGAAAACTAAAAAAAAATTTGATTTGAAAACAAAATCTTCCCCCTCTAACCATCCTGGCGTTAAACGCCCAGAATGGTATCCATTCTGGCGTTTAACGCCCAAAATACTACCCTTTTGGGCGTTAAACGCCCAACCAGGTACCCTGGCTGGCGTTTAAACGCCAGTCTGTCCTTCTTCACTGGGCGTTTTGAACGCCCAGCTTTTTCTGTGCAATTCCTCTGCTGTATGTTCTGAATCTTCAATTCTCTGTATTATTGACTTGAGAAGACACAAATTAAAAATATTTTTGGATTTTTAATAATAAGGAAAAATCAAAATGCAACAAGAATCAAATAACAATGCATGCAAGACACCAAACTTAGCAGTTTGTATACTACTGACATTAACAAAATGAAAATGCAAATGAGACACACAAGACACTCAAGTCAATAGAATTCAAAGATTAGAGCAAGTAAATTATCAAGAACATCTTGAAGATCACCAAGATACATGAATGAATGCATGCAATTGACACCAAACTTAAGATGAGACACTAGACTCAAACAAGAAATTTTTGGGTTTTATGATTTTTTTTTTTTGATTTTTTTTTTCGTGTTTTTCGAAAATTAGATGGAAAAAGATATCAAAATTCTTAATGAGAATTCCAGGAATCAGTGCAATGCTAGTCTAAGACTCCGGTCCAGGAATTAGACATGGCTTCACAGCCAGCCAAGCTTTCAAAGAAAGCTTCGGTCCAAAACACTAGACATGGCCAGAGGCCAGCCAAGCCTTAGCAGATCACTGCTCCAAAAGCAAGATTGATAAAAATCAACAAGCTTTTGTGGTGATAAGTTGAAACCTCGGTCCAATGAAATTAGACATGGCTTCTCAGCCAGCCAGATTTCAACAAATCATCATGAAACTCTAGAATTCATCTTCAAGAATTTCGAAAAAAATAAATACCTAATCTAAGCAACAAGATGAACCGTCAGTTGTCCAAACTTGAACAATCCCTGGCAATAACGCCAAAAACTTGGTGTTGTTGCCGGATCTTGGCACTGATGTTACCAAAAGCTTGCTCAAAACTTGAACAATCCCCAGCAACGGCGCTAAAAACTTGGTGCGCGAAATTGTGAACAATACTTTTTCACAACTCTCATAATCCCCGGTCATGAGCCCCAAAAACTTGGTAGCTCAATACCATGACATTACACAACTTCGCACAACTAACCAGCAAGTGCACTGGGTCGTCCAAGTAATAAACCTTACGCGAGTAAGGGTCGATCCCACGGAGATTGTTAGTATTGAAGCAAGCTATGGTCATCTTGTAAATCTTAGTCAGGCAAACTCAAATGGTAATGGTGATGAACGAAAATAACACAAAGGTAAAGATAGAGATACTTATGTAATTCATTGGTAGGAACTTCAGATAAGCGCATGGAGATGCCTTCCCTTCCGTCTCTCTGCTTTCCTACTGTCTTCATCCAATCCTTCTTACTCCCTTCCATGGCAAGCTTAAGCAAGGGTTTCACCGTTGTCAGTGGCTACCTCCCATCCTCTCAGTGAAAGCGATTGCATATGCTCTGTCACAGCATAGCGGAATTCATCTGTCGGTTCTTAATCAGGCCGGAATAGAATCCAGTGATTCTTTTGCGTCTGTCACTAACGCCCTGCCCTCAGGAGTTTGAAGCACGTCACAGTCATTCAGTCATTGAATCCTACTCAGAATACCACAGACAAGGTTAGACCTTCCGGATTCTCTTGAATGCTGCCATCAGTTCTCGCCTATACCACGAAGACTCTGATCTCACGGAATGGTTGGCTCGTTTGTCAGACGAGCACTCGGTTGTCAGGCGATCAACCATGCATCGTGCAATCAGGAATCCAAGAGATATTCACTAGAGCCTTGATCGCTTGTAGAACAAGAGTGGTTGTCAGTCACCTTGTTCATGGGTGAAAATGATGATGAGTGTCACGGACCATCACATTTATCAAGTTGAAGAACAAGTGATATCTTAGAACAAGAACAAGCGGAATTGAATGGAAGAACAATAGTAATTGCATTAATACTCGAGGTACAGCAGAGCTCCACACCTTAATCTATGGTGTGAAGAAACTCCACCGTTGAAAATACATAAGCATAAGGTCTAGGCATGGCCGAATGGCCAGCCTCCCAATAATCTAAGAACTAAATGTCCAAAGATGATCAAAGGATCTAAAACAATCCAAAGATCAAAAGACCCCCCAATACAATAGTCAAAGGTCCTACTTATAGAAAACTAGTAGCCTAAGGTGTACAGAAATGAGTAAATGACATAAAAATCCACTTCCGGGCCCACTTGGTGTGTGCTTGGGCTGAGCAATGAAGCATTTTCGTGTAGAGACTCTTCTTGGAGTTAAACGCCAGCTTTAGTGCCAGTTTGGGCGTTTAACTCCCATTTGGGTGCCAGTTCCAGCGTTTAACGCTGGGATTCCTGAGGATGACTTTGAACGCCGGTTTGGGCCATCAAATCTTGGGCAAAGTATGGACTATCATATATTGCTGGAAAGCCCAGGATGTCTACTTTCCAACGCCGTTGAGAGCGCGCCAATTGGGCTTCTGTAGCTCCAGAAAATCCACTTCGAGTGCAGGGAGGTCAGAATCCAACAGCATCTGCAGTCCTTTTTGGTCTCAGAATCAGATTTTTGCTCAGGTCCCTCAATTTCAGCCAGAAAATACCTGAAATCACAGAAAAACACACAAACTCATAGTAAAGTCCAGAAAAGTGAATTTTAACTAAAAACTAATAAAAATATACTAAAAACTAACTATATCATACCAAAAATATACTAAAAACAATGCCAAAAAGCATACAAATTATCCGCTCATCAGTGGAGAAAGTGACTTCTGTTAACAATTGCTGCAAATCAATGGCCAAGATTGTTTCTTGCAGACCAAGTAGCTATTCTCAAGGGTTCAAATCTGGGTTTACCATTGAAAAAGTTTTTCTTTGCTTCCCTGAGGCTTCTGGTCAAGCAAGCGTATGTCAGACTCAAATTTTTAATTCGGGGATTAACTGAAAAAGGTGATGTCATAAGTTGGTAGCACAAAGATCACAGAGTTGACCTAAGAGACAACAACTCAACAACATGCAAGGACACATAAAAGAAAGGTATGGAGTTTTTCTGAGGTAAGGAGAGATAACTAGTTTTTGGAAGTTTATGTTCCGAGAAGAGTTCTTTGAAGAAGTTTAGTAAACTTGGACAGCGTTTTCTGGTCAAAGGAGCATTACGCCAGAATGAGGAACCAAATCAAAGGAAAGCTAATCTTGTATCTTGTACTAGTGACGTACCCCTTTCCTAGTTAGGTGAGCACTAAGAGTGAAGAGTTAGGTATTAGCATAACCAAGTCAAGTTAGGCTAGAACTTGAGAGTGTAAGGATTCTGCTTCGTATGTGCTTCGTAATGCGACCTCCAAAATATATGACTCCCCATTCACCGAACTATTTAGACACTGCAAGCTTGTGGACATAGAGATTGACGAGTTCGAGGCGCAATGGGAGACGTTGCTGGAGGTGTGAGGGTTCAGGAAGTCGAAACGTGTGAAGGAATTGTGCCGCAAAAAAACCGCATGGGCGGCAACCTGCATCAGAGGCCCATTTTTCGCTGGTATAACGACAACGTCCCGTTGTGAATCTCTACATGCCAAGTTGGTTGGGTTTGTGGAGAGTAGATATGAGAAATCCCAATGCCTTGAGTTCTTCCCCCAGTTTAATTTTGATTTAATTTAATTTCATAAACTAATCATATTAAAAGTTAATTAAGACCTGAAAGTGTGTATCGAAGTGTCATTTCATGTGTCACATTAGTAAATTTTGATAACATCAATGAATAAAGCGACGGAATGACTAACACGACTAATTTAAAATCTTTAAATGACAAAATAGATTAAAAAAAATCTTTCATGCACCAACTTATAGAATGAATGATCTTTTTAAGAACTAATCCGACTATTTACTAATAATAATAATAATAATAATAATAATAATAATAATAATAATAATATAATTTATTATTATTATTATTATTATTATTATTATTATTATTATTATTATTATTATTATTATTATTATAACACTAATAGTAACTATAACATCTAATAGTAACGAGTACTATTATTTAAATTATCAATAATTTGAATCACAAAAAAAATTATCAATAATTTAAACAATACGGTTTAAATTAACAAATAATAATATTTATTTATTATACGAAAAATACATCAACACAATGTGTATTTTCATTTTTAATTAAATGCGCAAAATAATATGCTGCTCATCTATGCAGTTACCATGTTGCTTAACAAATGTTCCCCTATTTTTTTGGGATTTGGATTCTTTAAAGTTTGAATTTCACTTCAGACAGTAAAGCGTGATCTCTCACCATTTATTTTATAGGTGGAATCAACAATAAATATGAGAGAAAAATCATTTAAGAGTAGAAGATCACACTTTATCCTCGAAAGTACAAATTTAAAATTTAGAGCATCCAAATTCATTTTTTCGTACCCCTACATTGTTCTCAAATTATTCCAATCCTGGAATTTTTTTTAGAAATAATGGAACCATCTCAGTTGTGCCTCTTGGTCTCCTCCACCATATATATACGGGGTAAATGATTGACGTATTTGAAACTTAATAAAAAAATGGGTGAAAATAAAATATAGCATCTTATTTAGTGTTATCAAAATCGGACCGGACTCGCCGGTTCAACCAAAAAACCAGTAAATCGGATTTTTTACCGGTCCGGTCCGATATATGGACCGAATAAGGTATAAACCTGCTGGAAATCAGTTAAACCTGGTGCGAATCGGTAAAAATCGGTCGAATTCGATAAAGATCGGTTTAACCGAATCGGTTAAGAACTAAATTTTAACAAAATGTTACATATGGGGCTTGAATCCCTCTCCTCTTGAGAAGAGGTGCTATGCATAGCCACCAGGCTGTGATGATTTTCATTATACTTTATACAAATTATAATATATATGTATATATCTTTTATCAAATAACTTACTTCTATATACTTTATTTTAAATTTAGTTATAAATTTACTCATTTTTAAATTAATTATATTTTTATTTAATAATAATTATAAACTCATTTATTTTTTATAATTATATAATGAGAAAGTCTAGGGGCCAGCAGAAATTGTGATATATAGCCATCAATTAGCCATCAAAAATAAAATGAGTAATCCTGCACTATTGGATATAATCTCTCACAGTTAAACACACCTATGATGGCTAATTGATGGCTATATATCACAATTTCTGCTGGTCCCCTAGCACTCCTCTTATATAATATCTATTAGTATTATTTTTTAATAAATATTTGTCATATATAATAATAACAATATAATAGATATAAAGTAATTAATAAATTATTAAAATTTAAAAATAATAGTTATTTTAATATGAAAACAAAATAAAAATATTTATGATTTAATAAAAATAACAAAATACTTATTATTTTTGGTCCATATTATTTTAAAATAACTTGATATTTTTAAAATATTAGTATAAATATGTATTTTAAATTATAATTTTAAACTTATGACTATTTTTATTTTTTATTTACATAGTACCGAATCAACCGGTTCAACCAGTGATCCACCGGTTGAACCAGTGACCCAGTAATCTAATAACCTGATCGGTTCGATCACCGGTTCGATTCTGACAACTATGATCTTATTTCTCAACATTTATTTCGTACTTTATTTTTTAATAATTTTTAACCTTCTAAGATCTTACAAAAAAATTAATATGCTAATTGCATCGATCCATTAAATAATATGTCCATCACCTATCACTCTTAATTGATCATCACAATTTGTAACACAAAATTTGTTTAATTATCTATTAAATTTTTAAATTTATATTTAATCATCAGCTCATATTCTCTTTGGAGGATTCGCAGTTCCGCACAAAATCGTTCTAGATAAATACATATCTAGAGTAATTAAAAAACGTGTTTGGTTGACTAAAACAAAATTAAAGATACCAACCATAATAACAATTAAAGATTTAAAGATGTATCATAATAATATTTTAAAATAAAATTTTTCAATTCTTCCTTTTAAAAAATTTAAAATATAAATTTAAATGTCGACTGAAATAAAAGTTAGTGGGTCTTTTCAATTACAAATTATTCATTATATAGTTAAAATTTATCATTATAACAATTTGGACTTAAACCGACCACAATTATCCAACTCTATCAATTAAATCAATCAAATTTTGATTCTTTTTATAACAAAACTTTAATTCCCTATCATAAAATGTTAACCATAACTCGTCGTACTAATCCCTCACATCCTAAATCAGACTAACGCTTGCTTTGGTAACATTTTTATTTTTTAAAAATTACTTATAAAAAATAATTTCTTAAAATATGATTTTTAGAAGTTGAAACATTTATGTTTTTGTAAATCAAATTAAAAATAACTTTTAATAAATACGAGCAACAACAATTACATTTAGTAAAATAATTTACAAAATTTACAAAATTTTTAACAAACATAAATGCATGACTTAAATTTAAAATTAATTCATGTATGAAATCATTTTAGGCTTTAGAATTTTGATAAGTTCCTCCTTAGATACTTTTAAAACCATCCCCGATTTTTATAAACCATAAGCATAAGCACATAAATCCTTTTATTTACGAAACACAAAATGAAATACTTGTACTTTTGATAGAAAAATTTTATCAAACTAAGGCTAAATATACCTTAGCATAATTGAAGTAGTTTCAAATTTTTACAAAAATTCTCCTGTTCAAAAAATTATAAATTTTTTTTATGTTTGGAATTTAAATTAAAACTTTTGAACTGTGAACATAACTGGATCATCAATTCTTCCTATTCAACCAATATTAGGCACTCGAAATTTTAAATTTTTCACTATAACACCAGTCCAGCATTTTTCATAATGCACTTGAATATTTCTAAATAGTCCTATACCCTCTCCCAAGGCCTAGCAACTTTTTGTTTTAAAGATCAGTACCAAAGTCTTCAACTCTTGCCAACAATTTTTTCTTCACATATTATGAAGCCCACAAATTCCAACAAAAATGCATAGCCCAATTTTTGCCTTGGCTACAACTGTCAGCTGACGGCTCCCCTTTAGCATCGGCTTACCAAAATGACAATATCCAATGTAAGGACACACAACAGGTCATTAAATTTATCTGCCAAGATCATGAATTCCACCGGTTTAAGGAGCACCCTGCACCATTCCTATTGAAATTTACATCACAACCTTAACACAAAATCTACATCATTCAAATTCTTTAATGTATATCTGAATGGCTCTGCACACTTACATAGCGCTATGCCAGTAAAGTGGCTTGTCACACCTGAAAACTTTCCTAACATTTTACCATAAAAAAGAAAGTGTACTAGCTATAGTACTATTGTACAGAATTTCAAGACAAGTGAAGAATGTGATTCTACTTCTGCGTTTTGGAGTTAATCAACAAATTCACAGTCACATTCGCATCCGGACAAAAAGCTAACAACTCTTCAAATCACACAATGCATGTGATTAGCTTTGAAAACCGCATACGGTAATTTCTTGGTGTAATGCATGTGTTTCTTGAATATGACAAATGGAAGCAGCAGGTTTGCTAACCTTATCACACATTCGAATATAATCTAGCTAGTTCCCACTTCTTTTCTATAAAAATCATAAAACCTATGTAGCTAGTAAGTAATAGCTTTTTCTTGGCTCGCGTGAATGTCGGTCAACTTGGGTACATTTAGGGCTTTGAATAGGTGACGTGCTTAGGAATGACAACAACAATTCTATCCCATCAATCCGTAATATATATATATATATATATATATATATATATATATATATATATATAATTTTCTTTAACTTTCTCTAAATAATATGTAGTTTATTTTTTATAATATGTCAATTTTTAATTAAATATTATTGATAACTAATTATAATTATAACTTGAATTATTTCAATTTCATTAAAATTAATATTTTAATCCTAATAAAATAATTTTATATTAAATTATTATTTAAAATAGGTAATTATATAATTTTTTAAAGTACTAATAATTAAAATTTTTTTTCAAATTATTCTTTTTTAACAAAACATTTATGAGTTTCTCTTATTTTTAAGTAGCGAGTATCTCATATTTATCATAAAATATTAGTACAGTGACTAAAATTTGACATTTTGTCACAATCAACACTTTTCATGGCCTTTGAATTAGAAGTTTATAATATTTATTTAACATAATCATTTTTTTTCAAAACTCTGTACCAGAATCCCTTATTAATATTTTAAAAAATTATATAATCACCCATTTTAAATAATAACTTAATTACAAAATAATTCTATTATCATTAAAATATTAACTCAAATTGAAGTAACTCAAGTTATAAGTACAGTTAGTTATCAGATTAAAATAACATTCAATTAGCAGCTTACACATCATACATGTTATTAGAAAGAATTAGATAGAATTCACCATACATACATACATATATAAGATGTGTGAGTATCAAATCAAAAGCCTTTCATTTATATAAAAAAAATTTAACCATTAAGTCAAGATCTTGAATGGAAAGTTTAACACTTTTGTTTATATAAAAATCAAATCTATTTAATAATATATAAATATCAAATTACAATCTCAAAATCTCATTAGAATATTGAATATTGTATTTTTTTATAATCTGCAGGTAGAGCCGGATACCAGCGAGTTGACGACGGATAGGATTAGGGTTGACATATTAAAAATTCACAGGTAGAGTAGAATTAAGTTTTAGTGAAAAATCAATTCATGAATACAGTTAGAGTTGGGTCTAAATGCTACCATACTCTATTCATTACCACCCATAGATGTGTTGCCGAATGAGAATCTGCTTTTTCCAACATGCAGGAAATGCGTTGCTCAACACACATATCGCATGTATGTTTAAAATTGGGTGGGGTGAGGCTTAGTATTCATCCAAGAGAGAGTGAAAGTGAAAGCTAGTATAGTAGAAGGGTTTAGGATTTTTGAAGAAAAGAATTTTGTTGAAAGTGTATTTATCCAAGTGGGAGTGAGAGTGAGTTTGTTGAAAAAGATAGTGTATTTTAATTTAAAAAGAGAAAAGAGTGTGCTATTTTAAGAGTGTTTTTTGATAAAAACAAAGAGTGATTATGATTAATTTATAGGAAAAAATTAGTAGTAGTGTATAATTGTATAAATGATAGATGACTATACAACAACAGCAGAACGTCTTATTAATTATTTGAATCATCCAAAATATATAATATATTATTTTACTTATTTAGAGCTTGTTACCTGACGAGGCAGAAAATTGTCGATTAAGAATTTATAATGAACTGACGTTGCGAGTATAGCTCTTAACCATTGAAGATTCTGCGTATCAATTTAGAAAGGGGTTTTGTCACAATTTAAGAATAAAATACTGGGAGTATGAATCCCAAGTTGTCCCCCAATGAGTTGCTAAGAGAGTGCTATTTATTGATCAGGAGGTTTCTGAGAAATTTGAAGTTAGAGAATAGAATCAAAGCGAAGAATATGAACGAGAGATTTATGATAAAAAGCCTTGACTGGGAGAAGATAAATCGGAAGTTCTATCCTTGTTGAATTTTCCCAGGATTAATTAATTATGGGTTGTTGTTTTTACTTACTTAGCCTTTACCGAATAAAGAAAAGTCAAGTAATTGAGCTAACTTCTATTCACAAGTCCTAATCCTCTCCCCTGGGAAGGATTAGCATTAGTAACTAGAGAGCTAGCCAACAACTTGCAATTACCAATTAATTCTTGAGTATCTCAACTCAAGGGTCTCCTATTAATCAACTCCCAAGTCAAGTTGGGAGTCTACTGACGATCGAATTTCCTATCGGTAAAGAAATTCACAAATATAATCGCGTTGTAAGTATAGCTTCTAAACCAACAGAAAATCCTTTCGTACAAATGTTTGGTTGTCACAAGAAACAAACCCAATAAAATTTATAAACCGAAGTATTCAAACCTCGGGTCGTCTTCTCAAGGAATTGCAGGAAAGTATGATTTATTATTGGTTATGGAAAACAGTATTTTTGGGTTTTGAAAAGGTTTTGAACAAGAGAAATAAATTGCAGGAATTAATAAATTAATAACTAATAAAACTCTTGGCAAGATATGAAAACTGGAAGTCCTATCCTAGTTATCCTTATCAATGGTGATGAGAATTATATTTTTGCTCCCACTAAGTTAACCTCTAACTATGAAGGTAAGTCAAGTGGACAAATCAATTTAACACCTAAAGTCCCAGTGAACTCCTAAGGAAAGACTAGAGTTATAGGAATCTAAATCAATCAACAAAGATAACAATTATCAATCACGATGAGTTTGATAACTCAAGAGTCACCAATTAATCAACTAGAACCAAGAATATAGGAAACTAAATAAAAATCATATGTCTGAAATACCTTAATGATTAATAAAAGAAATCACATCCAACATGGGAAGAGTTCATAAGTTAAATTGAGAAAATAAATAAAAGAAACATTGAACCTGTGATGAAAAAATAATCCCAACAAGATAAATCCCAATCCTAATCCTAAGAGAGAGGAGAGAACCTCTCTCTCTCTAAAAACTACATCTAGATCCTAAAAGTATGTATGTTTGTATGTTGTATCATCTCCCTTGATGAATGGATGGATTCCTCAATTTATAGCCTTTAATCTGTTTTCACTGGGCTTGGATCTGGACCAAAAAGGGTCTAGCAATTGATGGGGCCGACTTCTGTAATTTCTACAGATCGTGCACGTCACAAGGTCACGCGGTCGCGTCATTTGGAGTGTTGCTCTTCCCCACGGTCGCGTCAGTCACGTATCCGCGTCCTCTGTGTTTTGCATGAGCCACGCGTTCGCGTCATGCACGCGTTCGCGCAGATGCCACTTTTCGCAAAGCACGCGTTCGTGTCGTCCACGCGGACGCATCACTGCCAGTTTCTTCAATAACTCCATTTTGTGCTTCCCTTCCATTTTTGTATGTTTTCTTTCCATCCTTTAAGTCATTTCTGCCCTATAAAACCTGAAAGTACTCAACACACAAATCACGGCATTGAATGGTAATAAAGGATAATTAAATTTAAATTTTTAAAGCATAGGAAACATGTTTTCTCATATGTCATATCATAAGGAAGGAATTGTAAAACCATGTAAATTCATATGAATAAGTGGGTGAAGAGTTGATAAAAACACTTAATTTAAGCACAAGATGAATCATAAAATAGGGGTTTATCAACCTCCTCACACTTAAATATTAGCATGTCCTCATGCTAAATCCAAGAGAAAAGAGTAAAGGTAAAATGGTGGAATCTTATGCAATGCAATCTATTCTAAATGCAAGCTACCTAAATGAGTCATGCAATTCTAGTTATTATTCACTTGTATATAAGGCTTACATGTAGTCAAATTAATTCATATCTTCAAGGAATCATATATGTACAATTAGGGCCAAATCATATTAAAGCACAGTCACAATTGAGTTGAGTTAAGATAGTTCACAACTTGCAAGACAATTAATAATTAAATATGGATATATGAGAATGAGCTGTTGAACCCTCACTGGATTTTGTGTTTACTTTTCTAATCACTCAGTGTTTGGGGTTAATCACTCTCTTCTTTTCTAGTCATGCTTTCTAAAACTTTGTTTTTCATCTAACCAATCAACAAATATGGAATATAGACATACAAAAATCATGAGGTCTTTTCCAGGTTGTAATGGGGCTAAGGTAAGGGTAATGGTGTACATATAAGGCTAAGTGAGCTAACAAAGTGAATCCTTGATTAGTCTAAGATCTCACTTAACATACATACTTTATAATTTTCAAAATTCTTTACCTAGCTATCCAAATTTTTTCACTTTTGTATTGCATACTCATGTTCAAAATTGCTTTTGAATTTTGTCCCATGTGCATTAATTCTTTTTATTTTGCGTTGGGGGAATTTTTTTGTATCCCCTTATTTAATTACTAAATTTTTTTTAATGCACATGGTAATTTAATTATTTTGATTTTACATGAGCATGCTTCCCAAATTTTTCAAATAACTTATTCAATTTAATTCCCAACTTTTTCTATCATCCCATGTTCCCATAAAATTCTCCACACTTAAATTATACACAATATCTATCTTAAGCTAACCAAGGATTCAACTTGGGATTTTCATTTTGTTTTTCTGCTTAAGGCTAGTAATGTGGTTATGAAATAGAAGGGGGTTAAAAGGCTCAAAGGGGCTAACAAGGATGGCATAGAAGGTAGGTTTATTTGGGACAAGTGAGCATAAATACAAATAATGGCCTCAATCATCTCTTGGTATGTATCTATATTCTATAATTGGACATACAGATTAAAACAAAATAAAGATTGCAAACATAGAAAAGAAGTGCGAAACACACAGGAATGAAATTTATGGTTTGATGTAACCATACAATTAAGCTCAAAACTCACGGGTTGTGTGTTCTCAAGCTCAGAAATCATATATCAGTTATGTATGTCATGCAAGTAGGAATCAAGAGTTTCCATTCAACTCAATGTAAATCTTAAGGTGCCCCTTAAAATCTTAGTGTTCCTTCTTGAAGAAATGTTGTTAACTAACTAACATGTAGTGCTATATATACAAGGTGTGTGGATTGTTTTAATTTACTAAAGTTCCTAGTTTACTCTTTTATTTTCAATTAAACCAACTTATCATATGCTAAAAGGGTAAACTATACTAATTAATCCACTTAATATATAACTAGTAAACTGAAAGTGCAAATTAAGCTAAAATATCTAAGATATATACAGCCCAAAGTGCAGAATGCAAAAATACAACAAAAGCAAAAAAAGAGAAAAATGTGCAAATAAAATACAGAAAATGAACAAAATAAGATAAGAGTCTGTAGTGGTTCACCAAAAAATATATGCCAGAGATGGCGACCTCCCCACACTTAAATAATAGCATTGTCCTCGATGCTCACTCAAGCTGGGTGTGAAGAAGTGTCATCTCCGAAAGGATGAGCTGCTGGTGTCTCGGTGGTAGGCTGAGGGTCTACAGTCTCTGTGAGTGTAGGAGGAGCAGTCTGTTGAAGCAGAGGCTCTGTCTGTAGAGAAATCTCCGGATCTGTGGCTCTATAGGTGGCGGTGCTCCTCATGGTGTGGTGCAGCCTGCTCAGGTCCTGCCTACTCAGCCCGGGTATGTGCCTCCTCTTCAAGATTGCTCGCCTCCTCCTCAGATGTCTCTGATGGTGTGTCGGGCTCGGAGGGGATGTCGCCACCAGATCGGATCATCAGCTTGAGGTGCTTATTACGTCGCTTGTGGCGACGCTCAGACCTCTCATAATGTCACCTGTTGCAACGTTCAGACCTCTCAAATTGCTGCTGGTGGCGGCGCTCCATCTGGTCTAAGCGGTCAAAGAGTCGGTGAAAGGGCAGTGGATGGAGCTGGGGCAGTGGATACTGAAAGGGCAGCTGAAGATGTAGCTGCCTCAGCAAAGTCAGTGAAAAATGGAGGTTGGTAGCCAAGAGCCTGAAACTTCCTACTGTGAGGGATGATCTTCCTACAGTCCGCGGCGGATGGCTTTTCATCAGCAATTTTCCAAGGTACCTCAGCTCGGCGACCCAACTGAGTAATCAGGAATGGAAAAGGGAGGGTGCCTCTGACATGGACCATGGTCATGTAATGCCGGATGAAGCGGGGCAGATATAGGTCCTTACCTTCCATCACACACCAGATGAGGGTAATCATAGCAGCTCGGCATTACATAGTTACTCAAAATCTGCTGCCATAGTCGAGCCTCATCGTTCAGATATATTAGCCTGATTCCCTTGGGTACCACTGGTAAACCACTATTTTATGGTTTATCTTGTGCTTAATTAAGTGAATTTTATCGATCTTTCATACACTTATTCATACTAAATGCATGGGTTTACATTCTCCTTCCTGATTTTGTGCTATGATTGAAAACATGCTTCTTTAGCCTTATATTTGCTAATATTAATCCTCTCTTATTACCATTAGATGCCGTGATATGTGTGTTAAGTGATTTTAGGGATTACAGGGCATGAATGACTCAGAGGATGGAAAGGAAGCATGCAAAAGTGGAAGGAATACAAGAAGTTGAAGTAACTGCAAAGTTGTCAGCCTGACCCTCTCGCACTAAAACAACCATAATATGAGCTACAAAGATCCAAATGACGCGGTTCCAGTTGCGTTGGAAAGCTAACATTCGAGGCTTCGCAACGATATATAATTTGCCATAGCTGCCTCAAAGTTAGGCGACACAGACGCGTGAATGACGCGCCCGTGTTGCATCTGCGAATCTCAACCCACGCAAACGCGTGGATGACGCCTCCGCGTCACTTTCTCGTGATCTGTATGCACCAGATTTCGAAATTAGCAATTTTTGGGTTGTTTCTGACCCATTTTTGGCCTAGAAAGCACACATTAGAGGCTATAAAGTGGGGGAATGCATCCATTCATAATCATTCATTCAAAAAAAGCACTTTTCATAGTTTAGATGTAGTTTTTAGTGAGAAAGGTTCTCTCATCTCTCTTAGGTATTAGGATTAGGATTTTTAGAAATTAGGAATATTTTCATCTTCTTTAATTACAGGTTCAATGTTCCTTTTATTTGTTTTCTCAATTTAGTTTATGGATTTCTATGTTTAACTCAACTTCTTTATTTGGCTATAACTGCCCATGTTACATTTGATGTCTTTATCAATTCATGATTTTTAGGTATTTCAGTTTATTATTACTCTCTTTTATTTATGTTACTGTTGCTCCCAATCCAAAGACATTTTTATTCCAGTAGATTTACTTTTCTCCTTTTGGTCTTGGTTAAGAAATCAGTAACTCAGGAGTTATTAGACTCAACGTGATCGATAATTGCTATCTTTGCTAATTAGCTTGAACTTCAATAATCCCAATCTTTTTCTAAGAATTAACTAGGATTTGAAGATAAGACTAATTAGTCACTTGACCTTCCCTTGCACTAGCAAAGGTTAACTAAGTAGAACTAAGATTCAATTTTCATCATCATTGATAAGGATAACTAGGATAGGACTTCCAATTTCTCATACCTGGCCAAAAGTTTATTTTACAGTTATTTATTTATTCTACAGTATTTTATTTATTTTAATTGCAATTTAAATGACTTGTTCCTCATTTTTAAAACCACGATTTATAATCTTCATAACCAATAATAAGAATATACCTCCCTGCAATTCCTTAAGAAGACTACCCGAGGTTTAAATACTCGGTTATCAATTTATTTAGGGGTTTGTTACTTGTGACAACCAAAACGTTTGTACGAAGGGATTTTCTGTTGGTTTAGAATCTATACTCACAACGCGACTATGTTTTATAAAATTCTTTACTAGCAAAAATGTTAACGTCAAAATGGCGCCGTTGCCGGGGAATTGCAAACGTGTGCCTTATTATTGGTTATTGTAAATATTTTTCTTTTACTTGTTTATTTTTTTCTCTCTTCCCTCTTATTTCTGATAGCTATTATGAATTCTCACCCCTCTCACTTTGAGTTTGGTTCTAATTTTGTTGCAAGGAATGGAAGCTATAACAGGACTATGCATCAAGGTCTAAGCAATCAAAGATGGATGGAGCCACGAGGATCTGATCACCCCTTTAGGCAACAACATCCTCCTAGATATCATGGACAAAGACCATTTTACAATGCATGCCCAACTGATAGATTTGGTGGACCACCTCGTAGCTACCAACAAGCCCCACCCTATGCTCAGAGACCATCCTTTCAACACAACCTCAACCCACCGTACTCAAAAACTTCTTTTCACCATTTGCCACCATATGATCCTTATCCGCCCCAACGCCAATCCAATTACTCCCAAGAACCACCACACACCTATGCACCATGTCCATATCCATCAAGCCAAGAATCACAGGTTCGCCTCGAAGAATCAGTAAAACAATTTAATGCAACCTTCATCAACTGGAGCAAGCAATAAGTCAATTATCTTCCAGACGTTCAGACACTCAACAGACTCCCATGGCTTCATGTGGGGAATCTAATGAAGAACGCAGCACGGAAAAGTCACTAGAAGCTCCAGTGGATAGCATAGAGCATAACTTCGTATTGGAACAAGTAGAGGACTGACGTTAGGATTTTTGCTAGTAAAGAATTTTATAAAATTGCGTTGTAAGTATAGATTCTAAACCAACAAGAATCCCTTCGTACAAACGTTTTGGTTGTCACAAGTAACAAACCCCTTTAAAATTGATAACCGAGTATTTAAACATCAGGTTGTCTTCTCAAGGAACTGCAGGGAGGTATGTTCTTATTATTGGTTATGAGTTTGTAAATTAGGGGTTTTAAGAATGAGGAACAATTATGATGAATGACAAGTAAAATAAATAATTGACTGTAAAATAAACTCTTGGCAAGGTATGAGAACCGGAAGTCCTATCCTAGTTATCCTTATCAATTGTGATGAGAATTGGATTTTTCCCCCACTTTGTTAACCTCTAACTATGAAGGTAAGTCAAGAGAATGAATTAATTCGAATCCTCAAGTCCAGTCTTTCCTTAGGAAAATTTAGAGTTATTGGATCTCGAATCAATTCTTGAAGAATTCCAATTTTCAGTCAACAATAAGTTTGATAACTCAAGAGTTACCAATTAATCAACCAAAGCCAAAAGGGAATAAAACCTACTTGAATGAAAATAATTTGGATGGAGCACAAGCATCAATAACATAAATTAGAGAAAACAATCATAAATCTGAAATACCTCAATTGCATTAATAAAATAAAATCAATCCAAATATGAAGAGTCATAAGCCAATGAAGCAACATCAATAATCAACAATTAAGAGGAGTCAAAATAAAAAGATATTGAACCTGATGAAGAGTTAAAATAAATCCTAATTTCTAAAAATCCTAATTTCTAAATCCTAAGAGAGAGGAGAGAACCTCTCTCTCTAAAAACCTAAATCATGGAAAGTGACTAAAAATTTGTGACCCCTCGAATGGATGCATTTCCACACTTCATAACCTCTGGTCTATGCCTTCTGGACTTGGATTTGGGCCAAAAAGGGCTTCAGAATCCGCTATGAGCGTTTTCTGTAATTTCTGGTGCGTAGCCTCTGTCATGCATCCGCGTGGGTCACGCGGTCGCGTCAATTGGAGTTTTCCTTATCGCGCGGTCGCGTCAGTCATGTGGCCGCGTCGTAGATGTTCTTCTTTAGGTGCACGGTCGTGTCAGTCATGTGGCCGCGTCGCTGCTTCTTCGCTTTTGGCACGCAGTCACGTCGTCCATGCGATCGCGTGGATGCCAGTTTCTCTAAAACTCCGTTTTACGCTTTCCTTCCATTTTTGTATGTTTCCTTTTCCATCCTTTAAGTCATTCCTGCCTTAGAAGATCTGAAACTACTCAACACACTAATCATGGCATCGAATGGAAATAAAGGTAATTAAAATAATTAACTTTAAAGCATAGGAAACATGTTTTTCACATACATCACATAATAAGGAAGGAAAAGTAAAACCATGCAATTAATATGAATAAGTGGGTGAAGGATTGAATAAATCACTCAAACTAAGCACAAAATATATCATAAAATATGGGTTTATCAACGTCCCCACACTTAAACAATAGCATTTCCTCATGCTAAATCCAAGGAGACCAAATAAATGAGTAGGGAAATGCAAGACTCATGCAATGCAACCTATGAATGTGAATGAAACTACATGCTAAAATGATTCTACCTACTTGGTGAAAAAGTAAATAAATCTTTCAAGAATAAATATGAACTGGGTTTCACTAATTCAAATCACAAAATACAATACAAATAATTCGCAAGAAGAAGATAGCTCATGAAAGCAGGGAACATAGAATTAAGCGTTGAACCCTTACTGGTAGTGTATATCACTCTAACTCTCAAGCATCTAGGGTCAATTCTCTCAATTCTCTACTAATCTTACTTTCTATAGCTTGCTCTTCATCTAACAATCAACAAAAATTCAATGCACCAATACACAAATCAAGAGGTCTTTTAAGGGTTGTAATGGGGTTAGGGTCAAGGTAGGATTGTATTTGGCCAAGTGGACTAAAATCTGAATCCTTAATTAACATAAACTTTCCACCTAACTCAAGACAATTCATTTAATTAAAATACAAAATCCAACTTCCCATTAACTGTGTTTACTACATATTTATGCATTCCAAGTTTTGAGTGCAGCTCATATGCATTGATACCAACACTTACTCTGGGCATTTTGTCCCCTTTTATTACTTGCTTTTTTTTCTTCTCAATGCATATGATTAAGGTTTTGAATGCATAAACATGTTCTTAACATTTTTCATATTTTCACACAAAATCTAACATACTCAATTCCCAAACCAAACGTTTCCAAACCCACTTTTCCCCACACTTAATTCATGAGCATTCTCACTAGTCTAAGATAATCAAGGATTCAAATTAGGGACATTATTGTTTTTCGCTTAGAGTTAGTGATGAGCTAAAGTAAAGAACAAGGGGTAAAATAGGCTCAACATGGGTTTGCAAAGGATAATAAAAGGTAAGGCCATAAGGGTATGTAAGCTCAATGAAACAAGGCCTCAATCATATAAGTGCATGCATACATCAAATAATGGAAATATAGAATTAAGCAAGACAAAGATCACAATTTTAGAGAGAGAAACACACACAAAAAATAAAATATTGGTTGATAAAATACAACCAATCAAATAGGCTCAAAATCTCACTGGTTTTGTGTGTTCGAGCTCTAAACTATGTTCCAAAATTAGATTTCTTCAAACAAGTTTTTCAAAAGGTTTTATTCAAATTAGTGAAATATTATAAAAATTTCTTGAAAAAAAAAATATTACTTTAACCAAGTGGTAAAATATGCACAAAAAGAAACAAACATGCAAATGCAACAATGAAAAACAAAAATTAGTGTTGAGAAAGGACCAACTAACCTGTAGAGATCGGTATCGACCTCCCCACACTTAAAGGTTGCACCGTCCTCGGTGCATGCTGAGATGTACAAGTGGGCAGGGGTTGTTCCAACTGATGCTTCTCTCCAAATATTGTGCAGATGGATGACAAACCCCAATTTGACGGTTTGTTTTGTATTGAATTTAGAGCATCTTGATAGCCTTTTGTCACATTTAGCCTAGAAATTAGCATGGTTTTGTTATCTCTCCCATATTTGTGCTTAAGTGTAAAAACATGATTTTTTAAGCCTTATCTTGATGAATTCTAATTCCTCTTTGATTCCATAAGATGCCTTGATGTGTTTGTTAGTAATTCCAGGATTGAAATAGGCTAGGCATGGATCAAAGGAAGCAAGGAAGGAAGCATGCAAGTGGAGAGAAGCACAAAAAGCCAAAGAGTTGATCTCGGCCAAGCACGCGTACGCACACAAGGCGCTCGCGCGCACATCGCAGAATTAGCCAAGGACGCGCACACGTACCGTGCGCGCACGCGTCGTAGCCCGCACGTGATTCTTTTATTACAACACGTGTCTGGCGATTTTGGAAGGTTTTAGCAACCAACTTTGGCGCCAAAATGCATATAAGAGCCAAGGATTGAAGGGGATTGACATACATACACACATTCACATCCATAGACTAATTTTAGATCATTAGGTAGATATTTTAGTTAGTTACATTTGTAGAGAGAGAAACTCCAACTTCTCTCTAGGATTCATCTTCATTTTCTCAATTCTCAACCATTCCTTGGTGAGATCTATTACAACACTCAATTTACTTTGTTCATGTTGTAGATCATCTTCTCTAATCTCATTAGTGTTTGTAATTGTTCAAATCTCATAGATCTTAGGTTTAACTTTGTTGTTTTGGATTCTATTGATTCATTGAAGATTTTATTTTCATTGTTGTTCATTGTTGATTGTTGTTAATCTCTTGTGTTGAATTGCTTTGATTCTAATTCTTTTCTCAATTTTACTATGTCTTTCATTCTTGCCCTCCAAGTGTTTGAGAAAATGCCAACTTTAGATATGGAGTAGTATTCCCTCACTTGGCCTAGTGGTTGAGTCATTGGAGACACTTGAATAAAGGATGTCAATTGTTGATTAAGAATTGAGAATTGCTAATTGACTTGGAGTGCACTAAAGCTAGACTTCCTTAGGGTAAGACTAGGACTTGTGACTCAAGTTAGTTACTTTTACTTGACTTTCCTCTATAATTAGGGGTTGACTAGGTGAAGCAACACTCCTTTGTTATCACAATTGAAGGAAACTATAGTGATGGAACTTCCAATGTTCAACCTTGGCCAAGGCTTTTAATATTGATTGATTGTTGTTTTCTTTTATTCACACTTTTATGCTACACTCTTTAAACCACAAAAGACCACTTAACCAATAGCATGCATCCTTGTAGCATTCCTAGGGAAGAACGACTCGGGACTAATACTCTCGGTTATAGATTGTAGATTTGTTTGATGATGGATTTTGCGTCGGTTTAGACTATACTACGATTGATTACTTGATAATTTCTATACCGGCAAAAATTCAATCGTCAATGGACTTGTCTTGTCTTCCCATGTAAACGTCTTCCGGTTTCCCTCCAGGTGGCCATCCTGAAAGAAAAAGGGAAGAAAAGTAACCTAGAAATAAGGATAAAAAAATAAATGAAGTATGGATGGGTTAATACCAAATGATAAGGGTCTCATTTACATGGAAGCTTCAACATGTACGTGAGAAAATAATAGAAGCCATGGCATGCCAGTGGTACAAAAGGTACAACAATGGGGAAGATAGTGGATAATGAAAGATAATGTAAGTTCATGTCAATGCAAAAGGAATACAGGTATCATAAAAGATTGACATTGACAGAAAAATAGCATCACCCAACATTGTAAAACAAGTCACTAAAAATTATACCAGAGAAGATGCAACAGTTAAATAAGAAAATCAACACCAAAGGAAAAATAAAAAAATTTAGAAAAGAATAGAAAAATATGCACTAAATTAAAATGCAATGAATGAAATATGCAAATAAATAAAATGAAAGATAAGAAGAATGAGAAGGGAAAGAAGTGAGTAAGAGAGGAGGGAGGGAAAAATTAGGATTGGGGGAAGAAAAGATAAGATATTTGGCGAATTAGGATTGAGCTATGCGGCGTAAGCGACGCAGCCGCATGGAGCACGCGTTCGCGTGATTGCGCTTTAATTCAGTCGACGCGGTCGCGTCGGTCACGCGGACGCGTGACTCAGGTTATCCTACTGGCGCGAGGGCAGCCTCGCGCTCGCACTACTCTCTGTTCGAATTTGTATTTTTGCCAAATTTGGGGTGAAGCGATTGCGTCGGGCATGCGATCGCGTGAGTGGGCTTCAGAAAGGAATGACGCGGACGCGTCGGCGACGCGGTCGCGTGATAGGGATTGTGCGTCTAGCATCAATCCAGCACCACTCTCGCACAATAATTTGTTGTGCACCCTTTTTACGTCGAAAATCAGGGCACGCGGTCGCGTGGAAGGCCATTATGCCCATGTGACGCGGACGCGTCAGCGATGCGGTCGCGTGGGACGATTTGTGCCACTGGCACGGCTCCAACCACGCTCTCGCGTGACTCTCTGTTCAATTATTTTCTACCCAATGCACTGGTGACGCGGACACGTCAGCGACACTATTGCGTCGTGTGCGTATATTTTTTTATGCAAAATGCAGAATGCAATGCTTAATGTGAATGCTATGTATGATTCCAGGTTCAATGAAGAATAAAATAAAACTTGAAAACAAATAAAACTAAAGAAATATAAAAAAGGAACGATCATACCATGGTGGGTTGTCTCCCACCCAGCACTTTTAGTTAAAGTCCTTAAGTTGGACATTAGATGAACATCCTGTTATGGCGGCTTATGTTTAAATTCATCCAAAAATCCCCACCAATGCTTGGAATGCCAATAGCCTCCGGGGTCCCAAACTAGGCGTGTAAAGCTTCTGAGCAGTTGCAAACAGATTCTCACGCTCCCGGAGTGACGAATGTCAGCATAGAATCCATGATCCCAAGCTTTGCTTTTAAATCCGCCTCCGTCTTGATCTACATGTTTCCATCCGGGTGGTTTAAAAAGTAGATTCTCACCACATCGACCAAACGTTCTCTGTGATCCATTCAATTGAGCATGATACCAATCCTTGCACTTCGAGTTGAAGCGTGGAACCTTATTGAACCTTGTGCACCCGCTTTGAGTACGAGCCATTTCCCTCTTACTCTTAAAGACGTAGAGAGCTCTAAGCTGGCCATCTGTTTCAAGCAAACCATATTCAAGTGGAAGATTGAAGATAAAAGGCAAGGATTTTACCCACTTGTAGTTTGTGTTGGGCAGTAATGGCCTTGGGATAGGTGTTTCCAGTGGTTCTGTAAGTTCTACTCCCTTATAATCTTCTATGAATTCTTCCACTTCAACCATATCTTGATCAGAGTCTTCAATTTCTCCCTCATCATCGCTCAAGTCATATATTGGAGGTTAAGAAAGATCTACCTCAGCATCATCTTTATATTCACTCGGGCAAGATTCTTCTGTCTCAAAGAAATCATTTGCGGATGCAAGTTCGTCACTAAGAGAACAGGACTCGTGATCATCATCATCAAGGAAACCTATGTCCTGGGTTATTCCATCCAGTTCTTCATAAGATATTTGCATTGGAGGCGGTGCAAAATCCTCTTGAGCATCAATTGTAACCTCCCTGACGGAATTCTTTACAACTTTGGATTCAGGTGGTGGTTTGGCATCTCCTAAATCTTCAACCAACTCTTCTTCTTCTACCATGACAGCTTCCTCTAATTGTTCCAGTACGAAGTTATGCTCTATGCTGTCCATTGGAGTTCCTTGTGTCTTCTTCATAATACATTCTTCATTAGATTCTCCACATGAAGCCATGGGAGTCTGTTGAGTGTTTGAACGTCTGGAAGATAATTGATTTATTGCTCGCTCCAGTTGATGAAGGGTTGCATTGAACTGATTTACTGATTCCTTGAAGCGAACCTGTGATTGTTGGTTTGGTGGATATGGACATGGTGCATAAGGGAGTGGTGGTTCGTGGGAGTAATTGGATTGGCGTTGGGGTGGATAAGGATCATGTGGTAGTGAATGGTGAAAAGAAGCTTGTGAGTGTGGTGGTTCAAAGTTATGTCGAGAGGATGGTCTATGAACACAGGGTGGGGCTTGTTGGTAGCTACTAGGCGGCCCACCAAATCTTTCAGCTGGGTATGCATTGTAGAATGGTCGTTGTCCATGATATCCTGGAGGGTGTTGTTGCCTAAAGGGTTGATTAGATCCTCTTGGCTCTATCCATCCTTGATTGGTCTGACCTTGATCCATATTCCTGCTGTGGTTTCTATTTCCTTCAACAAAGTTAGAACCAAACACAAAGCGAGAGGGGTGAGAATTCATAGTAGTTATCAGAAATAAGGGGAAAAAGGAGAAACAAATAAACAAGTAAAAGAAAAATATTATTTATTTTTTTCTTTGAAAAATATTTACAATAACCAATAATAAGGCACACGTTTGCAATTCCCCGGCAATGGCGCCATTTTGACGTTAGGATTTTTGCTAGTAAAGAATTTTATAAAAATGTGTTGTAAGTATAGATTCTAAACCAACAAGAATCCCTTCGTACAAACATTTTGGTTGTCACAAGTAACAAACCCCTTCAAAATTGATAACCGAGTATTTAAACCTCAAGTCGTCTTCCCAAGGAACTGCAGGGAGGTATGTTCTTATTATTGGTTATGAGTTTGTAAATTGGGGGTTTTAAGAATGAGGAACAATTATGATGAATGACAAGTAAAATAAATAATTGACTGTAAAATAAATTCTTGGCAAGGTGTGAGAACCAGAAGTCCTATCCTAGTTATCCTTATCAATTGTGATGAGAATTGGATTTTTCTCCCACTTTGTTAACCTCTAACTATGAAGGTAAGTCAATTGAATGAATTAATTCGAATCCTCAAGTCCCAGTCTTTCCTTAGGAAAAGTTAGAGTTATTGGATCTCGAATCAATTCTTGAAGATTTCTAATTTTCAGTCAACAATGAGTTTGATAACTCAAGAGTTACCAATTAATCAACCAAAGCCAAAAGGGAATAAAACCTACTTGAATGAAAATAATTTGGATGGAGCACAAGCATCAATAACATTAACTAGAGAAAACAATCATAAATCTGAAATACCTCAATTGCATTAATAAAATAAAATCAATCCAAATATGAAGAGTCATAAGCCAAATAAGCAACATCAATAATCAACAATTAAGAGGAGTCAAAATAGAAAGATATTGAACCTGTTGAAGAGTTAAAATAAATCCTAATTTCTAAAAATCCTAATTTCTAAATCCTAAGAGAAAGGAGAGAGCCTCTCTCTCTAAAAACCTAAATCATGGAAAGTGACTAAAAATTCGCGACCCCTCGAATGGATGCATTCCCACACTTCATAACCTCTGGTCTATGCCTTCTGGACTTGGATTTGGGCCAACAAGGGCTTCAGAATCCGCTATGAGTGTTTTCTGCAATTTCTGGTGCGTAGCCTCTGTCACGCGTCCGCGTGGGTCACGCGGTCGCGTCAATTCGAGTTTTCTTTATCGTGCGGTCGCGTCAGTCATGCGGCCGCGTCGCTGCTTCTTTGCTTTTGGCACGCGGTCACGTCGTCCATGCGATCGCGTGGATGCCAGTTTCTCTAAAACTCCGTTTTACGCTTTCCTTCCATTTTTGTATGTTTCCTTTTCCATCCTTTAAGTCATTCCTGCCTTAGAAGATCTGAAACTACTCAACACACTAATCATGGCATCGAATGGAAATAAAGGTAATTAAAATAATTAACTTTAAAGCATAGGAAACATGTTTTTCACATACATCACATAATAAGGAAGGAAAAGTAAAACCATGCAATTAATATGAATAAGTGGGTGAAGGATTGAATAAATCACTCAAACTAAGCACAAAATATATCATAAAATATGGGTTTATCAAGGACGCTGTCATTGTAGAAGAAGAAGAGTTTGTTGAAGATTTAGGAGAATAGTTGTGGAGAATTCCATCGAAGACGTTACAGTTAATGCTAAGGAGGATAGTGCACAAACCTCAAGGCAGGTATCTTATGAGGAATTAGACAAAATAACCCAAGACTCAAGTTTTCCTGATGATGATAGTCACCACTCAAGTTCTCCTAATAATGAACTTGCATCCGCAAGTGAATTTTCTGAGACAGAAGATTCTTCCCCAAGTGAATACGAAGATGATGCAGAGGTTGACTTTTCTCAACTTCCCAATTATGACTCAAGTGATGAGGAAGATATCGATGACTTTGATCAAGACATGGTTGAGATTGAAGAAATTTGCAAGGAAGTGGAGGAATTCACAGAAGACCACAAGGGAGTAAAGCTTGCAGAACCACTGGAAACACCTATCACAAGGCCACTACCACCCAACACAAACCTCAAGTGGGTAAAATCCTTAGCTTTTATCTTTACTTTTCCACTTGAATATGGTTTACTTGAAATAGATGGCCAGATTAGAGCTCTTTGCGGCTTTAAGAGCAAACGGGAAATGACTCGCACTCAGCGCTGGTATGCAAGACTCAATGAGGCTTCGCACTTCAATTTAAGGTGCAAGGATTGGTGTCAAGCTCAACTGAAAGGATCTCAGAAGCAGTTTGGTCACTGCAGTGAGAATTCAGACTACTCACCACCCGGCTGGAAAAATAAAGATCAAGACAAAGACGGGCGTAGAAGAAAAGTTTGGGATCCTGGAGTCTGTTCTGACATTCAACACCCCGGGAGCCTTGAAGCCTGTTTGAACTCACCTAAGGGCTTTACATGCCTCGTTTGGGACCCCGGAGGCTGTTGGAATTCCAAACATTGGTGGAGATTCCTAGATCAGTACAAGCATAAGCCACCATGACAGGAAGCTCATCAAATGTCCAACTTAAGGACTTTAACTGAAAGTGCTAGGTAGGAGACAACCCACCATGGTATGATCGTTCCCTTTCCATTTTGCTTTGTTTTCGAATTTTGTTTGAACCTGAAATTTCTGCATAACATTCATTGCATTTTTCAGTCTGCATACTACATAAAAAAAACACACGCACGCGACAGCGTCGCCGACGCGTCCGCGTCATAGGTGCGTTGGGAAGAAAACAAATTGAACAGAGAGTCACGCGAAAGCGTGGCTGGAGGCGTGCCTTTGGCACAAATTGGTCGACCCGACCCCGTCGCTGACGCATCCGCGTCATGTGGAAAAAATGCCTCCCACGCGTCTGCGTCACCCGCGAACGCGTGCCTCAAAATCGACGTAAAAAGGATGTATGGCCGAAAGTTGAGGTGGAACGTGGCTGGACTCGTGCTGGAAGCACAAGCCCTACAATGCAAACGCGTGCCCCATGCATTCGCGTCTTTTTTTCAAAATAGGCCATCTACGTGATCGTGTCCTCCACGCGACCACGTCACCCAGATTTTTGGCAAAATGCATTTAAACAGAGAGTTGTGCAAACGCGAGGCTGCACTCGCGCCACCAGCACAAATTAAGTCACGCGTTCACGTCACTTCATCAAAGCGTGACCCACGCGACCGCGTGCCTTACGCGCTCGCATCACCTGTGCCGCACAACTTATCCAGATCAGCGCCAATTATCTTATTTTTTTTCTCTAATCCTAATCTCTTCTATCTTTTCTTCTTTCTTCCTCTTTTTCTTACTTTCTTCTTCTTCATCTCTTTCACTTCTCATCTCTCTTCACTTCCATTCTATTTCATTCAATTTATTTGCATACTTTCATTCATTGCATTATCTTCATTGGTGTTGAAAAATTAATTTGGGTCATTATTTTGCTTGTGGATTGTTAAGAGATTGCTTGATAATTATATATTATTTTTTTTAGGGTGTTTGCATGTTCAATTTAATACCTTCCATACCTTATTTAATATGCATGCTTTGTATTTGTGAAAAATCCCGTATGGCATTGTGCATTCTTAATTATTCTATCCTTCTACTCTAATGCCTGCTTTTCACAAAACCCTTTTCAATATTTTACTAATTAAATATAATTGTCAATACAAACGTTATTGTTAGTTTCTCACGACTATAATACATTAAGGCTTTTAATGCTTGATTTACGCTACTCATGCCTTTGCCAGCATGCCAATAAACATCTTGCATTTATTTGCCTCAATTTATCATGCCCTGTTTCCATTGTTGTCCTAATTTCATGGAGTCGCGACCATGTGTTAACGACATTCTTCTTTTTGGCATGATTATTACTCATATTGCCATCTCCCTTGCTCTATACCTTTGACTTCATGTCTCTTTCTCTTCACCCTTTTCAGGATGGCCACCAGGAAGCATAAAGAGAAAGACTCTACAATAAGCACCGACTGAGGAACCACAACCCCGTCCACCTGCACATCTTTGCATGCACCGAGGACGGTGTAATCTTTAAGTGTGGGGGGGTTGATACCGATCTCCACAGGTTAGTTAGTCCCTTCTCAACACCAATTTTTGTTTTTCATTGTTGAATTTGCATGTTTGATTGCATGTTTGTTTGATTTTGTGCATGTTTTACCACTTGGTTGAAGTAATGTTTTCTTTTTCAAGAAACTTTTTATAGTATTTCACTAATTTAAATTAAAAACATTTTGAAAAAACTTGTATGAAGAAATATTATTTTGGAACATAGTTTAGAGCTCGAACACACAAAACCAGTAAGATTTTCAGCCTATTTGATTGGTTGCATTTTATCAACCAATATATTTTATTTTTGTTTGTTATTCTCTCTAAAATTGTAATCTTTATCTTGCTTAATTCTATATTTCCATTGTTTGATGTATGCATGCACTTATATGATTGAGGCCTTGTTTCACTAAGCTTACATACCCATATGGCCTTACCCTTCCATTATCCTTTGCAAACCAATTTGAGCCTATTTTACCCATTTGTTCTTTACTAATTCTAAGCGGAAAACAATAATGACCTTAATTTGAATCGTTGATTAGCTTAGACTAGTAAACGTGCTCATGATTTAAGTGTGGGGAAGTTGGATTTGAAAATATTTGGTTTGAGTAATTGGGTGTTGTATATTTTAGTAAAAATGTGCAAAATAATAGTTGAGCACATATTATTGAATTCAATACTTTAATCATATGCATTGAGAAAAATAAAAGAAAAATAATAAAAAAAGAGAAAAATAAAAAGAAAAAAAAGTGAAAAAGAAAAGAAAAAAAGTAAATAATAAAAGGGGACAAAATGCCCCAAAGTAAGTGTTGGTATCAATGCATATGTACTGAACTCAAATTTAGGATGCATGAATATGTGGAAAACACAGTTAATGGGAAGTTAGATCATGTATTGTATGGATTGTCTTAAGTTAGGTGGGAAAAGTTTATGTTAATTAAGGATTCATATTTTAGTCCACTTGGCCAAATACAATCCTACCTTGACCCTAACCCCATTACAACCCTTAAAAGACCTCTTGATTTGTGTATTGGTGCATTAAATTTTTGTTGATTGTTAGATAAAGAGCAAGCTATAGAAAGCAAGATTAGTAGAGAATTGAGAGAATTGACCCTAGACACTTGAGAGCTAGAGTGATATACACTACCAGTAAGGGTTCAATGCTTAATTCTATGTTCCCTGCTTTCATGAGCTATCTTCTTCTTGCAAGTTATTTATATTGTATTTTGTGATTTGAATTAGTGAAATCCAGTTCATATTTGTTCTCAAAAGATTTATTTACTTTTCTACCAAGTAGGTAGAATCATCTTTGCATGTAGTTGCATTCATATAGATAGGTTGCATTTCATACATTCTATCATTCCTCTTCACTCCTTTATAGTTTCTCATGAGCTTAGCATGAGGACATGCTAATGTTTAAGTGTGGGGAGGTTGATAAACCACTATTTTATGGTTTATCTTGTGCTTAATTAAGTGGATTTTATCGATCTTTCATACACTTATTCATACTAAATGCATGGGTTTACATTCTCCTTCCTGATTTTGTGCTATGATTGAAAACATGCTTCTTTAGCCTTATATTTGCTAATATTAATCCTCTCTTATTACTATTAGATGCCGTGATATGTGTGTTAAGTGATTTCAGGGATTACAGGGCATGAATGCCTCAGAGGATGGAAAGGAAGTGTTCATACCCTGACCGGGGTCCTCCAACTCGGTAAATCCGCAAGAGGTCCGACCTTGTCCTAAAGCTCACACCTAAAGGTCGGACCTCGGACAAAAAGCAAGGAAGGCCCATCAAAAGGAACGCAGCCCAAAACCTAAAGGCCAAAAAGGCCTGGAAAAGGCGGTTCCACAAAGATAGAGATAAACTCCCAAAGATAAGATAAGATAAAGATATCTTATCCAGGGAAGATCACTGCCAACTACTATAAATGCACTGGAGCACCCAGGTATGGCATTCATTCCAAATCTACACATATATCTGCTTGGACCCATGCTAACTTAAGCATCGGAGTGTCATTGCAGGTACAACCACCAACCGTTCTGTATACCTAGCTCAGGTCACCGAACCTCCACCACGGGCCTCTCCAGACGACCGAGCTACACGTTTCAGGCAAACCCTCGGAACATTGGCGCCGTTGCCGGGGACCCTGGAAGTCATCCCTCTACCATGGCGGACAACCCTCTCAACGATGAGCGCGCTGCGTCTGAACAAGAGGACGAAATTGACACCGGAGAACGACCGGACAGCCCTCTATCACCACATACTCCAGGAGGAAACAAACAGAATCGCCCAAAAACATCCTCCCTAAACAAGGATCCACAAAAATCCGAAAGAGAGAAGAGCTTGGAAATTCTAGAAGCAGTCCGGGCACAACAAGACCGACTAAAACAACTCGAAGAGGACATAAAGAAGCAGAAAGAAACTGAACAGGATCTGAGAAGAGAAACTCGAAAGCGCAGAGAATTAGAAGAAAAACTGCAGAAAATAGAGGCCAACCTGAAAGACCGGACAGAACGCGGCACCACCACCGAAGACAACCATGATCCCTTCACGCAAGAGATCATGAAGGAAAAGGTACCGCGAAACTTCAAACCGCCCGATATAGACCTCTACGACGGCACCACCGATCCAAGTCATCACCTCAGCAACTTCAGAAGCAGAATGTACCTAGTCGACGCCTCCGACGCGACTCGGTGCAAAGCCTTCCCCACCACTCTCACCAAGTCGGCCATGAAGTGGTTCGACAACCTGCCACCAAGATCAATCACCAGCTTCGAAGACCTAACCAAAAAATTCCTAACACGATTCTCTATTCAAAAGGACAAGGCAAAACATGCCCCCAGTCTGCTCGGGATCAAACAAGGTGACCAAGAAACTCTCCGAAAATACATAGAGCGATTCAACAAAGCCTGCCTGGATATACAACACTTGCCCACTGAAGCAGCCATCATGGGACTAGCAAACGGCCTAAAAGAGGGACCGTTTAGCCAATCCCTATCCAAACGATACCCGACCTCCCTATACGAGGTACAGGAGCGGGCATAAAAATATATCAACATGGAGGAAACCTCCCAGCTAAGAGACTCTCCTAGGAAAGAATCAACCTACCCACTCCGAAATCGGGATCGGGAACAGAAAAAGAAAGAAGAGCCCAACGCAGACAAGCCACGGAAGTACCACAGCTACACCCCCCTCCGAGTCTCCCTGGTAGACGTCTACAGAGAAGTATGCCACACCGAAAAGATCCCACCGCCCCGACCGCTAAAACACAAGAAAGCAGGGAGAGATCGGTCCGAATACTGTGAATATCACAAGCTCTACGGTCATTCTACTAACGATTGCTACGACCTAAAAAATGTTATAGAAAAGCTAGCCAGAGAAGGAAAACTCGAAGATACATAGCAGAGAAAGGAGAAGAGACCAGGAAGAGAAGGTGGGGGGACAACGAAGATCGGGCCGAACAAACCCCACGAACCCCTGAAAGACATGTTCACATGATAAATGAAGGTTTTGCGGGCGGAGGAACATCCAAATCCTCACGAAAAAGACACCTCAAAGAAGTCTATCACATCCGAGAAGACAGTCCCCTGCCCGAATTACCTACTATTTCATTCACCCGAGAAGATGCTCAAGGGATAATTCCCGGACTCGACGATCCAATGGTAATCACCATTATCCTAGCAAACGCCAACTTACATCGAACCCTGATTGACCAGGGAAGTTCAGCAGATATCCTGTTCAAAACGGCCTTCGACAAACTCGGACTCGAAGAAAAAGAACTAAAGGCCTACCCCACCGACCTATTTGGACTAGGGGACACTCCGATCCATCCCTTAGGATACGTCTCGCTACACACTACCTTTGGAAGAGGCGAGCAATCTAAAACATTAAGCATCGACTACATTATAGTCGACGTCACTTCAGCATACAATGCCCTCATCGGGCGACCAACCCTAAACAGACTGGCAGCCATAGTCTCGACCCCACACCTCTGTATGAAGTTCCCTACCACAAAGGGAATCGCTACTCTAAAAGGCGACCAAAGACTAGCACGACGATGCTACAACGAAAGCCTGAGCCTAAGAGGGAAAGAGGTCAACACAATAGAACTCGGACGAGTTCAACCTCGAGAAGACCTCCGGCCACAGCCAGAGGGAGAAACCGAAAAAGTCCAGATTGGGAACACACCTGAAAAAACAACAAGCATAGGAGCAAACCTCGAAACGGGCCTAAAAGAGGAACTCATAGCCCTCTTAAGAGAGAATTCCGACCTCTTCGCCTGGAAAGCCTCCGACATGCCAGGCATAAGCCCCGACCTGATGTGCCATAAGCTATCGGTTTACCCGGGATCCCGGCCTGTCCAACAAAGACGCCGGAAGCTCGGACCCGAGCACATGCAAGCAATAGAAGAACAAGTACAAGCACTGCTAGACGCAGGGTTCATTAGGGAAGTAAAATACCCCCTATGGCTCGCGAACGTGGTCCTGGTAAAAAAGCCCAACGGAAAATGGAGGATGTGCGTCGATTACACAGACCTCAACAAAGCTTGCCCCAAAGACCCATATCCACTACCAAACATCGATGCATTAGTAGACGCAGCCTCAGGCTATAGATATCTCTCCTTCATGGACGCATACTCAGGATACAACCAAATCCCAATGTACAGACCCGACCAAGAAAAGACCTCGTTCATAACCCCGAGGGCAAACTACTGCTACGTGGTAATGCCCTTCGGGCTAAAGAACGCAGGAGCAACTTACCAGAGGCTAATGAACAAAGTGTTCTCAGAACACATCGGACTACAGCTGGAGGTGTACGTCGACGACATGCTGGTAAAGACACAAGAAGACAGAAACTTGCTGACCGACCTCACCAGTGTTTTCGGCACCCTCAGAAAACACAACATGAGACTTAACCCGACAATGTGCACCTTCGCCGCAGAAGCCGGGAAGTTCTTAGGCTTCATGCTGACTCAAAGGGGCATTGAAGCAAACCCAGACAAATGCCAAGCAATACTCAACATGAAGAGCCCGACGTGTGTCAAGGAAGTACAACAACTGAATGGAAGGCTAGCCGCCCTATCAAGGTTCTTGGCGGGATCAGCAATAAAGTCACTACCTCTTTACTCACTCCTAAAGAAAGGGAAACCCTTCTCATGGACCCCGGAGTGCGAAAAGGCCTTTCAAGACTTCAAAGAATTCCTCGGGCAGCCACCAATCCTAACCCGACCTCTAAAGGGAGAAGAACTCGTACTATACCTCTCGGTTGGAAGTCGAGCAGTCGCTTCAGCGTTAATACGAGAAAATGACCAAGGACAACACCCCATATACTTTGTAAGCAGGGCACTACAAGGGGCCGAATTAAACTATCAGAAGATAGAAAAGTTCGCTTACGCCCTAGTGTTCACAGCCCGGAGGCTCCGTCCCTACTTTCAAGCCCACACCATCAAAGTCCGGACAAACCAACCAATGAGACACATCCTCCAAAAAACAGACCTGGCAGGACGAATACTGCAATGGGCGGTGGAGCTGTCCGAATTCGACCTCCACTATGAAACTCGGACTGCCATAAAATCCCAGTATCTAGCCGACTTCATCGCAGAATACACTGAGACCCCTGGAACCCCACTCTCGTGGAACCTGTATGTCGACGGGTCCTCAAACAAAACAGGAAGCGGAGCCGGGGTTATACTCGAAAGCGACCAAGGAACACGGATAGAACTATCCCTAAAATTCGAGTTCCGGGCTTCGAACAACCAAGCCGAATACGAGGCCCTACTAGCAGGTCTAAAGCTAGCCGGAGAGGTCGGAGCCCAAAAAATCACGATCTTCAGCGACTCTCAGGTCGTCACATCACAAGTAAATGGAAGCTACCAAGCCAAAGACCCCACTATGAAAAAATACCTGGACCAAACACAGGCACAACTACGCCACTTTTCAGAAATACAGATTCAGCACATACCTCGGGAACAAAACGCCCGGGCAGACGCCCTCTCAAAGCTTGCCAGCACCAAGCCCGGAGGCAACAACAGAAGTCTCCTCCAGGAAACCTTACAATCTCCCTCCGTGCTAAGAGAGGAAGAAGCGCTAAACATATCCAACCAACAGCAAGGATGGATGACCCCCATACTCAACTACCTGAAATCGGGAACTCTCCCCGCCGAAAGGAAGGAAGCTAGAAGACTCACGAAAGACGCCCAGAATTATACACTAATTCACGACATACTATACAGAAGAGGATTCTCAAACCCCCTCCTTAGGTGTGTCCCGACCTCAGAAACAAAGAGCGTCCTCGAAGAAGTCCACGGAGGCATGTGTGGGAACCACCTCGGAGCTCGAGCACTAGCCAAGAAAGTAGTCCGAGCCGGATTCTACTGGCCGACCTTGCAAAGAGACGCAACGGAATTTGTGAAAATATGCCCCCTGCCAAAAACACGCCAATTTTTCACAAAGCACCACCTGAAGACCTTATCAGCGTCACCGCACCATGGCCCTTCGCAAAATGGGGACTTGACCTACTCGGCCCGTTCCCCCAAGGACCGGGGCAAGTCAAATACCTCATAGTAGGGGTCGACTACTTCACAAAGTGGATCGAAGCTGAACCCTTAGCCACCATCACAGCTCAGAAAAGCCGCAAATTCCTATACAAAAACATCGTCACAAGGTTCGGAGTCCCCTATTCCATCACCACAGACAATGGAACACAGTTCACAGACACAAGTTTTCAGAACTTGGCGGCCGAGCTAAAAATCAAACAGCAATTCACCTCAGTCGAGCACCCACAAGCCAATGGACAAGCAGAGGCCACAAATAAAGTCATCTTGGCCGGGTTAAAACGAAGACTCCAAGAGGCCAAAGGGGCATGGGCCGAGGAGCTCCCCCAGGTGCTATGGGCATATCGGACAACCCCACACTCTACAACGGGAGAATCGCCATTCCGACTAGCTTACGGGATGGAGGCAATGATTCCTATCGAAATAGATGAAGGGTCACCCAGAGTCGTCTTCTACAACGAAGAAGGTAACCCACAGGCACAAAGGGAAGAACTCGACCTCCTCCTCGAGGTCCGAGAAAAAGCCCGGATCTGAGAAGAAGCCTTAAAACGGCGAACGGCCCTCAGATACAATCAGAAAGTAATAAAACGAAGCTTCTCAATTCACGGCCTGATTCTGATCCGAAATGACATCGGAACACAAAAGTCGGGGGAAGGAAAGCTAGCTGCAAATTGGAAAGGACCCTACAAGGTAACAGAAGTCTTAGGAACAGGCTATTACAAAGTATCCGACCTAGAAGGCAATGAGTTGCCCAGGGCCTGGCACGCCTGTAATCTAAGACGATACTACAGCTAGAAAAACTTAACCCGAGGTGTACTCTTTTTCCCTACAAGGGTTTTTTAATGAGACACCCGGACAAGAAAAAGCACCCGACCTAGCCAAGGGTAAACACTCTGTAAATATTCTTTTTTTTTTAATACTAATCGAATTTTTCTCTTTTCCTTCTCCTTCTTCTCCCTCATGATGAAACAAATCCTGAAAAGTATCCCGCCAAGGCGCATTAATTTATGCTCGGCAAAACGCAAAAAATCATTGCCAAAAGACCGCACAAGGTCGGCAAAGATAAAGCGACGAGGTTCAGATTAATGTGAGAAGTTATAAAGCAACTCTGAAAAGGCTCAAAAAGCCAAATAAAAGAGGTTACAAAAATAACTTAAAAGGCCGACCAACAACAAGGTCGGACCCAACAAAGGGAAGAACTCGACCTCCTCTCCGAAGTCCGAGAAAAAGCCCGGATCCGAGAAGAAGCCTCAAAACGGCGAAAGCAAAGATTTCGAAAACGCTTACTAAAAGGTTGCTATACAAAAACAACTAAAAAGTACAAGCGAAGAAACGAAATCAAAGGGAAGGATAAAACAAAGTTCCAAAAAGCGCTAGCTAAAAAGGTTGTTGTCCAAAAACAACTAAAAAGCATAAAGCGGAACTAAAAGTCAAAACACGAAACAAACACCACATAATAAGCTAAAAAAGTTACTACAAGTAGCTAATAGCAAAGAGGTGTTCAAAAGCATTAACAGGTAGTAAAAACCATCCAAAAAAGAGCCCACAGGCCGGGCAAAAAACCAAAGACAAAGGATTACAGGGGATCAAGATCCTTTCCGGACTCCACATCGGTAGAAGGCTGCGGAGGAAGAACCACAGAAATCGGGACAGCCTTGACAGCACCGTCATCTCGGTTTAAAACCTCCACACCAGACTCCTCCCTGGCCAAAGGTAAGGTCGGGTTCGCAACCGGAACTTTGGGGTCGGACACCGGAACCTCATCATCATTGGGAGCAGGAACAATCTTTCCCTCCACGACAACATTTTCCATACTGAATAAACTCAGATCCAGGTCAGGAGCAAGAACCCGGACCTGAGCTTTCAAATTTTCAAACATAGCATCCATACCCTTAGCCACATGTCCTTCTAACTCGTAAAAATCATCCTGAGCGGATTGCAACCTCTCCTTTGTCTCCACAAGCTCGGCATATGTCCGAGTATAACTCTCCTTCGCCGCCTTCGCCATCTCCTCGGAGGCATTCGCTGCCGCCACAGCCGCGGTAGCTTTAGCTTTCTCCTTCTCCAAAGACGCCTCCAGCTCAACAATCCTAGCAGCCTTCAGTTCACTAATCCTCTCGAACTCAGACTGAGCTTTCTCAAGTCGGGAACTGGTCGCACCAATAGGGGATTTCTTGAACTCTCGGGCAATAGCGGCATGAAGACTAGCCATCCGGACACAGCTCCGCGCCATATACTGAAAATGGTGCTCAATAGACACATCATCAGTAGAAATAAAAGTCTGAGGGAGGACATGCTGTTCAACCCAACCAAGAGCATCAAAATCCTTATCATTAAAGCCCGCAAACTCTTGAGAGGTCTTCTGCTTTTTAGGAGGAGGGCCTGAGGACGAAGGAGGAGAAGAGTTACCAGGTCCAGAGGTTGGAGGATCCTGATTTATAGGTCGAAACTGGGGAGTCGGAATAGTCTTCGACCGAGTAGTGACACCCACAGTAGTCTTCTTCGGAGAAGATCGGGCAGAAGCCTCCCCAGCCTCGATATTTCGAGCAGCCACGGACTTCTTTGTCCGACGTAGGTACTTCATGGAATCCGCCTGAGAAGACATCTCTGCAAAAATAAAAGAAAAGGATCACCAAAACAGAAATTCCACCAAAACAAAAACAAGCAAAGCCAAAATACTAAAAAGATAATCTCGGAGGGTCGGGAACTACCTAACTCGGAACGGAGAAGGCTTGGATCCCCCAACATTTTCTTCGTGTCCAAGTGAGGTGCCCGACCCCATAAACTGCTTACCACACCCACAAAAGCCTGCTCCACCTCATCTAGACTCTCAAGGGTATACTTAGTAGACACTACTTTCTCCTGCCAACAAAGAGGAAAAGAAGGCTCCCCACTCTCATCTAAAAAGAAGGGTCGGACATCTCCAGTAGCCCGAACCTTGAAATAGAAGTTCTTAAAATCATGAAAGGACTCATCATACAGGGTGCAAAACTTCCTTCCCTAGTTAGCCCTAAAGGAAACCCAAGATACCTTCCCTCCACCCGACCCTGGCTTCGTCAAAACAAACAAGTAGGAAAAAAGAGAAATAGAGGGAGCAACGCCCAAGAACTGACACAAAAGTTGAAACAGCTTTAAAAACGCCCAGGAATTTGGATGGAGCTGCGTAGGAGCAAGATTACAAGACCATAACACCTCGGACTCCAGATCGGTAAAGGGAAGTCGGACGCCCAGCTTAGAGAAAAAACAATCATAAGCATAAAAGAAAAGCTTCTCGGAACTATCTAGGGGCGGGAAGCACACTCTCTCCTCGGAATCCGGGGCCACCAGTTCGTAATCCCTCTCAGACTCCCTATTTTCACATATGCTACAATGCCTACGGAACCTAACTAAATACTCAGAATCTACCACGGTAGGGACTCTTAGAGGAAGAGGGTCTACCCAATCAAGACCACACGGAATTTTAGTCGACATCGCTTGAAGAACCTTTCGAGACATAAAATTCTTACCTACAAAGAGGAATACAACAGCAAGCAAAAAATCACATAAAGAAGACGAGCACGAAAACCCATTCAGCAAAAGCAAAGAAACAAAGACCTCACGAATAAGTGGGGCAACACAGAAACACCAGGGAACAAAAAAGAGCCCCCCCATATAAAGACAACAGCAATGGCGGCACCTCTTTTGGGGCAACCCAGGCATAAAGAAAGAGAAACAAACAAAAGCCACACAAAGAGCAGAAGCGTAAAAGAGAAACACGGAAACAAACCTGGAAGAAGAAGCGAAGGCAAAGAGCTCCGAAGCAAAACGACGGCACAAAGGAGACGCCGGAAATTTAAAAAGAAGCACAAAGAAAGATTCTGGAAAGCAAAACAAAGGGAAAGAAGAAGCGGCGCTTTTGAAGGCATAAAAAGAAACAAACGCAGAAAGGAGAAAAGGAGCAAATAAATAAAGCCTTCACAGAGCCCGAACGGAAATCGAGGAAAAACGGTAAAAAGCAATAAATGCGGGAACGACCATTTTTGAATTTTGAAAAACAGACTACTATGCCCGAGCACGACCTCCCAAAAAGGACGAACTCGGGCAGGGGCACTGTTCATACCCTGACCGGGGTCCTCCAACTCGGTAAATCCGCAAGAGGTCCGACCTTGTCCTAAAGCTCACACCTAAAGGTCGGACCTCGGACAAAAAGCAAGGAAGGCCCATCAAAAGGAACGCAGCCCAAAACCTAAACGCCAAAAAGGCCTGAAAAAGGCGGTTCCACAAAGATAGAGATAAACTCCCAAAGATAAGATAAGATAAAGATATCTTATCCAGGGAAGATCACTGCCAACTACTATAAATGCACTGGAGCACCCAGGTATGGCATTCATTCCAAATCTACACATATATCTGCTTGGACCCATGCTAACTTAAGCATCGGAGTGTCATTGCAGGTACAACCACCAACCGTTCTGCATACCTAGCTCAGGTCACCGAACCTCCACCACGGGCCTCTCCAGACGACCGAGCTACACGTTTCAGGCAAACCCTCGGAACAGGAAGCATGCAAAAGTGGAAGGAATACAAGAAGTTGAAGGAACTGCAAAGCTGTCAGCTTGACCCTCTCACACAAAAATAACCATAACTTGAGCTACAGAAGTCCAAATGATGCAGGTTCTAGTTGCATTGGAAAGCTGACATTCGGGTCTTCGTAACGATATATAATTTGCCATAGCTGCCCCAAAGTTAAGTGACGCGGACGCATGAATGACGCGCCCGCGTCGCATCTGCGAATCTCAACCACGCAAACGCGTGGATGACGCCTCCGCGTCACTTTGCCGCGATCTGTACACACCAGATTTCAAAATTAGCGATTTCTGGGTTGTTTCTGACCCAGTTTTTGGGCCAGAAAGCACAGATTAGAGGCTATAAAGTGGGGGAATGCATCCATTCATAATCATTCATTCAAAAAAGCACTTTTCATAGTTTATATGTAGTTTTTAGTGAGAGAGGTTCTCTCCTCTCTCTTAGGTATTAGGATTAGGATTTTTAGAAATTAGGAATATTTTTATCTTCTTCAATTATAGGTTCAATGTTTCTTTTATTTGTTTTCTCAATTTAGTTTATGGATTTCTATGTTTAACTCAACTTATTTATTTGGCTATAACTGCCCATGTTACATTTGATGTTTTATCAATTCATGATTTTGAGGTATTTCAGTTTATTATTACTCTCTTTTATTTATGTTACTGTTGCTCCCAATCCAAAGACATTTATATTCCAGTAGATTTACTTTTCTCCTTTTGGTCTTGGTTAAGAAATCAGTAACTCAGGAGTTATTAGACTCAATGTGATCGATAATTGCTATCATTGCTAATTAGCTTGAACTTCAATAATCCCAATCTTTTTCTAGGAATTAACTAGGATTTGAAGATCAAACTAATTAGTCACTTGACCTTCCCTTGCACTAGCAAAGGTTAACTAAGTAGAACTAAGATTTAATTTTCATCATCATTGATAAGGATAACTAGGATAGGACTTCCAATTTCTCATACCTTGCCAAAAGTTTATTTTACAGTTATTTATTTATTCTACAGTCTTTTATTTATTTTAATTGCAATTTAAATGACTTGTTCCTCATTTTTAAAACCCCGATTTATAATCTTCATAACCAATAATAAGAACATACCTCCCTACAATTCCTTGAGAAGACGACCCGAGGTTTAAATACTCGGTTATCAATTTATTTAGGGGTTTACTTGTGACAACCAAAACGTTTGTACGAAGGGATTTTCTGCTGGTTTAGAATCTATACTCACAACGTGACTATATTTTATAAAATTCTTTACTAGCAAAAATCCTAACGTCAACCACTGTGCTCTTTCCCATGACCCATGGAATAGTAGGATCAAGCGCTATAGCCCATTTCATTGCATCCCAGTGAAATCTCAGGAATCTCATATCCTCGTTAGACTTTTGGTAACTGTCTGGCTGATCTGATTTAGGTGGGAGCTGGAGGATGTCTTCTATGGCTTCATCAGTAACCAGAATTTGCTTGCACTTGAGTTGTACTGCATCCAGGGATGTTTTAAAGTAGTTACAGTAGAATTATCTGACCCAGGATGAGTTGATCTCAGTCAAGTTTCTTTCCAGGAAGAACCAGCCTCTCTGTTTAATTTGGTCTGAAGTGTACTGCTTGAGTTCTTCTAGAATTTTGAGTGTCCTTTCCAGGTATAGGTTCCTAGATGTGGCAAAAACTGGGTACTTCAGCTCACAGTATTTGTTTGCAAATTTTACCGGGTCAGCTGCAGGTACCAACTAATCAGCTTTTTCTTGCAGGGTAATGTTCTTCTCCCGCCAGGAATCATCATGTACGATGCCAAGGATGGACATAAAGGATTCACCTCTTTTCCTTTTGCTAGTGGTTTCTTTGCCCTTTCCTTTGCTTTGAGGGTCAGACATCCTGAAAAAATAGGAATTCCAGCATATAATGGAAGAATAAAAGCAGGAAAACAGGTAGGCAAATAGAATAATAGCAATATAAGCACAGAGTGGCAAAAGAGTAAGAGAAGCATGAGATGAGTTAAATATATGTGCATTGTGGATTGTATGCAAGTGGAAAAGTCTGAAAATAGAAATCACAATCCAAAATATATGATAAGTGGAAGTCATGTTAATTAGGAAAAAACAATGATCATGTCCTGGGTTAGAAAGTTAAAGTAGTCAGGTAAAAAGAGAAGTTGGGAAGTTAAAATGGTTAGTAGGTAAAAAGGGAGTTAGAAAGTGAAAATAGTGAGTTAGTAAAAAGACAGTTAGGGTAAGTGGCATGATGATAGGTTTCCTAGTTAACAATAAATCCACAAAGTTAAAGAACAATCAACTCATATTCAAGCAAAGATATCATTTTATTGATGATAATTCAGATATGTGCAAGAGTTGCAAGATAGAAATGCAGTCATCAATAATGCAATTTTAATAACCAGGGAATCAAAAGGGATGAGAATGCTAGCCCGTGCAGTCATGAATCGGCTAGGTTGAAATCAAGTAATGCAAAATAATAAGTTTCCAAACTCAATACATGAAAACAGGTTGCAGAAAATTGGGCAGCATTCTGGCTAAAATTGGATTTTCCCAGGTAATAAATAGCAAGAAAAAACAGTTCATATGAGAATAAAAGGTGCTGCAAAGAATCACAAATACAAGAACAGTAAAGATCAGTGTAATAGCAGCATGAAGCATGAAGAACAGCATATGAACAGAATTATTATCACAGCCAGATAAAAAATTATGAAATAGATAAAACAGATAATCAAGAACGGCACAATTATCAGGCTTAAATCCACTAACCACATCCTAGCTACCTAACCACCTAGAATCCACTACAATCATGCATCTCTAACTATCCTAATTTGAACAGAATCTGAAAAAATGCAACTAACTACGAATGATAGAGAAATCGGTGTACAACGGAACCTAGTGTCGGTAGGACCAGAATTTGAGACAGAGAGGGGAGTAGTGGTGCTGGTGGCTGCTGATGAGCGGATAATTTATACACTTTTGGCATTGTTTTTATGTAGTTTTTAGTAGGATCTAGCTACTTTTAGGGATGTTTTTATTAGTTTTTATGCAAAATTTACATTTCTGGACTTTACTATGAGTTTGTGTGTTTTTCTGTGAATTCAGGTAATTTCTGACTAAAATTGAGGGACCTGAGCAAAAATCTGATAGGAGGCTGAAAAAGGACTACAGATGCTGTTGGATTCTGACCTCCCTACACACGAAATGGATTTTCTAAAGCTACAGAACTCCAAATGGCGCGCTCTCAATTGCGTTGAAAAGTAGACATCCAGGGCATTCCAGCATTATATAATAGTTCATACTTTATTCGAGTTTAGACGACGCAAACTGGCATTCAACGCCAGTTCCGTGCTGCATTCTGGAGTAAAACGCCAGAAACACGTCACAAACCAGAGTTAAATGCAAAAAACACATTACAACTTGGCGTTTAATTCCAAATAAAGTCTCTACACATGAAAGCACAAGGCTCGCCCCAAGCACACACCAAAGTGGGCCCCGGAAGTGGATTTCTGCACTTAAACTTATTTCTGTAAACCCTAGTAACTAGTTTAGTATAAATAGAACTTTTTAGTATTGTGTTTTCATCTTTGAATTAGTCTTTTGATTAATCTCTTGATCACGTTTGGGGGCTGGCCATTCAGCCATGCCTGGACCATTATCACTTATGTATTTTCAACGGTGGAGTTTCTACACCATAGATTAAGGTGTGGAGCTCTGCTGTACCTCGAGTATTAATGCAAAGTACTATTGTTCTTCTATTCAATTCACGCTTATTTTTATTCTAAGATATCCATTTGCACCCAAGAACCTGATGAATGTGATGATTATATGACGCTCATCACCATTCTCACTTATGAATGTGTGCCTGACAACCACTTTCGTTCTACATGCAAATAAGCTTGAATGAATATCTCTTGGATTCCTGAATCAGAATCTTTGTGGTATAAGTTAGAATCCATTGGCAGCATTCTTGAGAAATCGCAAAGTATAAACCTTGTCTGTGGTATTCTGAGTAGGATCCAGGGATTGAATGACTGTGACGAGCTTCAAACTCGCGACTGTAAGGCGTGGTGACGACACAAAAGGATAGTAAATCCTATTCTTACATGATTGAGAACTGACAGATGATTAGTCGTGTGGTGACAGCGCACCTAGACCATTTTCACTGAGAGGACGGATGGTAGCCATTGACAACGGTGATCCCCCAACATACAGCTTGCCATGGAAAGGAGTAAGAATGATTGGATGAAAGCAGTAGGAAAGCAGAGATTCGGAAGGAACACAGTATCTTCATGCGCTTATCTGAAATTCCCACCAATGAATTACATAAGTATCTCTATCTTTATTTTATGCTTTATTTATCTTTATATCAAAAACCATTATAACCATTAGAATCCGCTTGACTGAGATTTACAAGATGACCATAGCTTGCTTCAAGCCGGCAATCTCCGTGGGATCGACCCTTACTCACGTAAGGTTTATTACTTGGACGACCCAATGCACTTACTGGTTAGTTGCGCGAAGTTGTGAAAAAGAGTTGAGATTACAATTGTGCGTACCAAGTTTTTGGCGCCGTTGCGTATCACAATTTCGTGCACCATGTTTTTGGCGCCGTTGCTGGGGATTGTTTGAGTTTGGACAACTGACGGTTCATCTTGTTGCTCAGATTAGATAATTTTCTTTTCAAAAAGTTTTCAAAAATATTTCAAATTTTTTTATTTGTTTTCGTTTTTCCAAAAAGAAATTTTCAAAAAATCCAAAAAAAAAATTTTGTGTTTTTTCTTTGAGTCTAGTGTCAATTTTTAAGTTTGGTGTCAATTGCATGTTTTTAAAATTTATGCATTTTTTCAAAAAGTTCATGCATTGTATTCTTCATGATCTTCAAGTTGTTCTTGGTAAGTCTTCTTGTTTGATCTTCATATTTTCTTGTTTTGTGTCTTTTGTTGTTTTTCATATGCATTTTTGAATTCATAGTGTCTAAACATGAAAAATTTTTAAGTTTGGTGTTTTGCATGTTTTTCTTTTCTTGAAAATTTTTCCAAAATAAGTTCTTGATGTTCATTATGATCTTCATAATGTTCTTGGTGTTCATCTTGACATTCATAGTGTTCTTGCATGCATCATTGGTTTTGATCTAAAATTTTCATGTTTTGGGTCATATTTGTATTTTTCTCTCTCCTCATTAAAAATTCAAAAATAAAAAAATATCTTTCCCTTATTTTACTCATAAATTTTGAAATCTTTGTGTTGACTTAGTCAAAATTTTTTAAAATAAGTTGTTTCTTGTTAGTCAAGTCAAGATTTCAATTTTAAAAATCTTATCTTCAAAATCTTTTTCAAAATGAAATCTTTTCTTTTTCCTTTTATTATTTTCAAAAATTTTTTAAAATTGATTTTCAAAATCTTTTTCTTATATTTATTTCATGATTTTCAAAAACTTTACTAACAATTAATGTGATTGATTCAAAAATTTGAAGTTTGTTACTTTCTTGTTAAGAAAGGTTCAATCTTTAATTTCTAGAATCATATCTTTTACTTTCTTGTTAGTCAAGTCATCAATTTTAAAAATCAAATCTTTCTCAACCATATCTTTTCAATCATATTTTTCAAATCATATCCTTTTCAAAATCAATTTCAAAATCTTTTCTAACTTCTTATCTTTTCAAAATTGATTTTCAAATCTTTTTCAACTAACTAATTGACTTTTGTTTGTTTTACTATTTCTTATCTTTTTCAAAACCACCTAACTACTTTCCTCTCTCTAATTTTCGAAAACTCCTCTCTCTCATCTTCTTCTATTTATTTATTTATCTACTAACACTTCTCTTCTACTCAAAATTTGAACCCTCTTCTCCCCTCTACCCGTGTTTGAATTTTCTTCTTATTTTCCTCTACTCACGTAAAAGAATCTCTCTACTGTGGTAAAGAAGATCCCTATTATTATTTTTTGTTCCCTTCTTTTTCATTTGAGCAGGAGCAAGAACAAGAACATTCTTGTTGAAGCAGATCTTGAACCTGAAAGGACTCTGAAGAAGAAACTAAGAGAAGCTAAAATACAACAATCCAGAGAAAACCTTACAAAAATTTTTGAAAAAGAAGAGGAGATGGCAGTCGAAAATAATGACAACAACAATAATGCAAGGAGGATGCTTGGTGATTATACTACACATACTTCCAATTTTTATGGAAGAAGCATCTCAATCCCTGCCATTGGAGCAAACAATTTTGAGCTGAAGCCTCAAATAGTTGCTTTAATGCAACAGAACTGCAAGTTTCATGGACTTCCATCAGAAGATCCCTATCAGTTTTTAACTGAGTTCTTGCAGATCTGTGATACTGTTAAGAGTAATGGAGTAGATCCTGAAGTCTAAGGCTCATGCTTTTCCTTTTTGCTGTAAGAGACAGAGCTAGAACATGGTTGGACTCACAACCTAAAGATAGCCTGGACTCTTGGGATAAGCTGGTCACGGCCTTCTTGGCCAAGTTCTTTCCTCCTCAAAAGCTGAGCAAGCTTAGAGTGGATGTTCAGACCTTCAGGAAAAAAGATGGTGAATCCTTCTATGAAGCTTGGGAAAGATACAAGCAGTTGACCAAAAAGTGTCCTTCTGACATCCTTTCAGAGTGGACCATTTTGGATATATTCTATGATGGTCTATCTGAGTTCTGCAAGATATCACTGGACCATTCTGTAGGTGGATCCATTCACCTAAAGAAAACGCCTGCAGAAGCTCAAGAACTCATTAACATGGTTACAAATAACAAATTCATGTACACCTCTGAGAGGAATCCTGTGAGTAATGGGACACCTCAGAGGAAGAGAGTTCTTGAAATTGATGCTCTGAATGCCATATTGGCTCAGAACAAAATGTTGACTCAGCAAGTCAACATAATTTCTCAGAGTCTGAATGGATTGCAAAATGCATCTAACAGTACTAAAGAAGCATCTTCTGAAGAAGAAGCTTATGATCCTGAGAACCCTGCAATGGCAGAGGTGAATTACATAGGTGAACCCTATGGAAACACCTATAATCCCTCATGGAGAAATCATCCAAATTTCTCATGGAAGGATCAACAAAAGCCCAAACAAGGCTTTAATAATGGTGGAAGAAACAGGTTTAGCAATAGCAAGCCTTTTCCATCATCTTCTGAGGCTCATATAGAGACCATAGAGATTCCATTAAACTTCCTTCTGCCATTCATGAGCTCTGAGAACTATTCTTCCTCTGAAGAGGATGAAGATGTAACTGAAGAGCAAGTTGCTTAATATCTAGGAGCCATCATGAAGCTGAATGCCAAGTTGTTTGGTAATGAGACTTGGGAAGATGAACCTCCCTTGCTCATTAGTGAACTAAATACATGGGTTCAGCAAACTTTACCTCAAAAGAAACAAGATCCTGGTAAATTCTTAATACCCTGTACCATAGGCACCATGACCTTTGAGAAGGCTCTGTGTGACCTGGGGTTAGGTATAAATCTTATGCCACTCTCTGTAATGGAGAAACTGGGGATCTTTGAGGTACAAGCTGCAAGAATCTCATTAGAGATGGCAGACAAGTCAATAAAACAAGCTTATGGATTGGTAGAGGACGTGTTAGTGAAGGTTAAAGGCCTTTACATCCTTACTGATTTCATAATCCTAGACACTGGGAAGGATGAGGATGAATGCATCATCCTTGGAAGACCCTTCCTAGCGACAACAAGAGCTGTGATTGATGTTGACAGAGGAGAGATAGTCCTTCAATTGAATGGGGACTACCTTGTGTTTAAAGCTCAAGGATCTTCCTCTGCAACCATGGAGAGGAAGCATGAAAAGCTTCTCTCAATACAGAGTCAAACAAAGCCCCCATAATCAAACTCTAAGTTTGGTGTTGGGAGGCTACAAACAAACTCTAAGTTTGGTGTTGAACCCCCACATTCAAACTCTAAGTTTGGTGTTGGGAGGTCCCAATAATGCTCTGAACATCTGTGAAGCTCCATGAGAGCTCACTGTCAAGCTATTGACATTAAAGAAGCGCTTATTGGGAGGCAACCCAATTTTTATTTATCTATATTTCTATTGTTCTTTTATGTTTTATTAGGTTATGATCATCTGGAGTCACAAAACAATTGCAAAAATTAAAAATAGAATAAAAAATAGCAGAAGAAAAAACACACCCTGGAGGAAGAGCTATCTGGCGTTTAAATGCCAGAAACAAGCATCTGTCTGGCGTTTAACGCCAGAAACAAGCACCAAGCTGGTGTTTAACGCCAGAAATAAGCATCAGGCTGGCGTTAAACGCCAAAAACAGGCTACATTTGGGCGTTTAACGCCAGAAACAAGCTACAACCTGGTGTTAAACACCATGATTGCATACAGAGGGTGTTTTACACGCCTAAAAGGTATAGGGATGAGAAATCCTTGACACCTCAGGATCTGTGGACCCCACAGGATCCCGACCTACCCCACTTCTCTCTTCTTCACACAATCCAATAACACTATACCATTCACCAATCACCTCAATCTCTCTTTCCCATTACCCCTTCACCAATCACATCCATCCACTCTTCCCCATAAACCCCACCTACCTTCAAATTCAAAATCTCTTTCCCACCTAAACCTACCCTAAATGACCGAACCCAAACCCCTCTCCCTCTACTATATAAACCCCTCCATCCTTCTTCATTTTTACATAACACTACCCTCTCTTCTCCCCCTTGGCCAAAACCCTCACCTCTCTCCCTCTCCTCCATATCTTCTTCTTCTATTCTTTCTTCTTTTGCTCGAGGGCGAGCAACATTCTAAGTTTGGTGCGGTAAAAGCATAGCTTTTTTGTTTTTCCATAACCATTGATGCCACCTAAGGCCAGAAAAACCTCAAGAAAGAGGAAAGGGAAGGCAATTTCTTTCACTTCTGAGTCATGGAAGATGGAGAGATTCATCTCAAAAGCCCATCAAGACCACTTCTATGAAATTGCGGCCAAGAAAAAGGTGATACCTGATGTCCATTTTAAGCTAAAAAAGGGCGAATATCCAGAGATCCGACAAGAGATTAGAAGAAGAGGATGGGAAGTTCTCTCCAATCCCATTCAACAAGACAGAATCTTAACGGTTCAAGAGTTCTATGCAAACGCATGGATCACTAGGAACCATGATCAAAGCATGAACCCAAACCCAAGAATTGGCTTACAATGGTCCGGGAAATGCTTAGATCTCAGTCTGGAGAACGTAAGGTTGGCGTTCAACTTACGCCCCTACACTAGAAGGGTCAACTTTGATCAAAGGTTGGACCAAGTCCTCATGGACATATGTGTGGAAGGAGCTTAATGGAAAAGAGACTCAAAAGACAAGCCAATTCAATTGAGAAGACTGGACCTTAAGCCTGTAGCTAGAGGATGGTTGGAGTTCATCCAACGCTCCATTATCCCCACTAGCAACCGATCCGAAGTAACTGTGGATCGGGCCATCATGATCCATAGCATCATGATTGGAGAGGAAGTAGAAGTTCATGAAGTCATCTCTCTATAACTCTACAAAGTAGCCGAAAAATCCTCCACCTTGGCAAGGCTAGCTTTTCTTCATCTCATTTGCCATCTATGCAACTTAGCTGGAGTTGTCATAGAAGGAGACCTCCTCATTAAAGAGGACAAGCCCATCACTAAGAAGAGGATGGAGCAAACAAGAGAGCCCATTCATGGATCTCAAGAGACGCATGAAGAAGCTCATCATCAAGAAATCCCTGAGATGCCTCAAGGGATGCATTTTCCTCCAAACAACTATTGGGAACAACTTAACACTTCTCTAGATAGATTGAGTCATAACATGAACCAATTAAGGGTGGAACACCAAGAGCACTCCATCATTCTCAATGAGATTAGAGGAGATCAAAGAGCTATGAGGGAGGAGCAACAAAGGCAAGGAAGAGACATAGAGGAGCTCAAGAACACTATTGGTCCTTCAAGAAGAAGGCACCACCCTCACTAAGGTGGACTCATTCCTTAACTTCCTTGTTCTTATCTCTCTGTTTTTCAGTTTTATGTTATATGTTTGTCTATGTTTTGAGTCTTTACTACATGATCATTTGTATTTAGTAACTATGTCTTAAGGCTATGAATAATTCCATGAATCCTTCACCTTTCTTAAATGAAAAATGTTTTTCACAAAAAAAAAACAAGAAGTACATGAGTTTCGAATTCATCCTTGAAATTGGTTTAATTATATTGATGTGGTGACAATACTTTTTGTTTTCTGAATGAATGCTTGAACAGTGCATATTTTTTATCTTGTTATTTATGAATGTTAAAATTGTTGACTCTTGAAAGAATGATGAAAAAGAGAAATGTTATTGATGATCTGAAAAATCATAAAATTGACTCCTGAAGCAAGAAAAAGTAGTGAAGAACAAAGCTTGCAAAAAAAAAGAGATGTGGCGAAAAAAATTTAAAGAAAGAAAAATAAAAAGCAAGCAGAAAAAGCCAATAGCCCTTAAAACCAAAAGGCAAGGGTAAAAAGGATCGAAGGCTTTGAGCATCAATGGATAGGAGGGCCCAAGGAAATAAAATCTAGGCCTAAGCGGCTAAATCAAGCTGTCCTAACCATGTGCTTGTGTCATGAAGGTCCAAGTGAATAGCTCGAGACTGAGTGGTTAAAGTCATGCTCCAAAGCAAAAAGAGTGTGCTTAAGAGATCTGGACACCTCTAACTGGGGACTTTAGCAAAGCTGAGTCACAATCTGAAAAGGTTCACCCAGTCATGTGTCTATGGCATTTATGTATCCGGTGGTAATACTGGAAAACAAAGTGCTTAGGGCCACGGCCAAGACTCATAAAAGTAGCTGTGTTCAAGAATCAACATACTTAACAAGGAGAATCAATAACACTATCTGAACTCTGAGTTCCTATGGATGCCAATCATTCTAAACTTCTAAGGATAAAGTGAGATGCCAAAACTATTCAGAAGCAAAAAGCTACAAGTCCCGCTCATCTAATTAGAACTAATATTCATTGATATTTTGGGATTTATAGTATATTCTCTTCTTTTTATCCTATTTGATTTTCAGTTGCTTGGGGACAAGCAACAACTTAAGTTTGGTGTTGTGATGAGCGGATAATTTATACATCTTTTGGCATTTTTTTAGGTAATTTTTAGTAGGATCTATCTACTTTTAGGGATGTTTTTATTAGTTTTTATGAAAAATTCACATTTCTGGACTTTACTATGAGTTTGTGTGTTTTTCTATGATTTCAGGTAATTTCTGGCTGAAATTGAGGGACCTGAGCAAAAATCTGATAGGAGGCTGAAAAAGGAATACAGATGCTGTTGGATTCTGACCTCCCTGCACTCGAAATAGATTTTCTAGAACTACAGAACTCCAAATGGCATGCTCTCAATTTCTTTAGAAATTAAACATCCAGGGCTTTCCAGAAATATATAATAGTCCATACTTTATTCGAGTTTAGATGACGCAAACTGGCATTCAATGCCAGTTCCATGCTGCATTCTGGAGTAAAACGCCAGAAACACGTCACAAACCAGAGTTAAACGCCAAAAACACGTTACAACTTGGTGTTTAACTCCAAAAGAAGTCTCTACATGTGAAAGCTCAAGGCTAACCCTAAGCACACACCAAAGTGGGCCCCGGAAGTGGATTTCTTCACTTAAACTTATTTTTGTAAACCCTAGTAACTAGTTTAGTATAAATAGAACTTTTTAGTATTGTGTTTTCATCTTTGAATTAGTCTTTTGATAATCTCTTGATCACGTTTGGGGGCTGGCCATTCGGCCATGCCTGGACCATTATCACTTATGTATTTTCAACGGTGGAGTTTCTACACACCATAGATTAAGGTGTGGAGCTTTGCTGTACCTTGAGTATTAATGCAAAGTACTATTGTTCTTCTATTCAAATCATGCTTATTCTTATTCTAAGATATCCATTCGCACCCAAGAACCTGATGAATGTGATGATTATGTGACGCTTATCACCATTCTCACTTATGAACGTGTGCCTGACAACCACTTTCGTTCTACATGCAAATAAGCTTGAATAAATATCTCTTGGATTCCTTAATCAGAATCTTCATGGTATAAGCTAGAATCCATTGGCAGCATTCTTGAGAATCCGGAAAGTCTAAACCTTGTCTGTGGTATTCCGAGTAGGATTTAGGGATTGAATGACTGTGACGAGCTTCAAACTCGCGACTGTAAGGCATGGTGACAATGCAAAAGGATAGTAAATCCTATTCTTATATGATCGAGAACCAACAGATGATTAGCCGTGCGGTGACAGCGCACCTGGACCATTTTCACTGAGAGGACGGATGGTAGCCATTGACAACGGTGATCCCCCAATATACAGCTTGCCATGGAAAGGAGTAAGAATGATTGGATGAAAGCAGTTGGAAAGCAGAGATTTGGAAAGAACACAGTATCTTCATGCGCTTATCTGAAATTTCTACCAATGAATTACATAAGTATCTCTATCTTTATTTTATGCTTTATTTATATTTATATTCGAAAACCATTATAACCATTAGAATCCGCCTGACTGAGATTTATAAGATGACCATAGCTTGCTTCAAGCCGACAATCTCCGTGGGATCGACCCATACTCACGTAAGGTTTATTACTTGGACGACCCAGTGCACTTACTGGTTAGTTGTGTGAAGTTGTGAAAAAGAGTTGGGATTACAATTGTGTGTACCAAGTTTTTGGCGCCATTGCGTATCACAATTTCGTGCCCCAGCTGCGCGGCGATGGCACGGTGGTGGCACGACAGCGGTTCGGATGGGGGCAGAGGCGTATAGTTGTGTGGTGGTGTTGGGTTAGGTTAAGGGGGGTTAGGGAAGGAAGAACGGGGCAAAGGTTGTGGGGCTGTGGTTGTCGGCGGTAATGGGAGGCGGCGCGGTGGTGGTTGTTCAGGTAGTGGCAGTCGTGGAGGGTAGTGGAGGAGAAGGAAGAAGGGAAATGGGGGTGCGACGGGTTAGGGTTCGCGTGATTTGGGTTTAGTGGATTCAAATCCACGCGAACGTGTGAAGTACGCGATCGCGTGATTAGGGTAAAAGGGGTATGATGCGGTCGCGTGATTGACGCGATCGCGTAATTCGGGTAAAAGATGAGTGACGTGGACGCGTGCAGCACGCGAACGCATCGCTGTGAATTGTGCTAGACGCACAGTTCTAGTATCATTTTGGCGCAACTCTTTGTTTCCATTTAGGGGCCATAAAATCCACGCGACGCGGACGCGTCGCTCACGCTTTCGTGTGGGATGAGTGTTGTGCAAGTGACGCGTTCGCGTCAGGGACGCGAATGCGTGGGCCATTTTGTGCTAAACGCACACGATCCGCACGACTCCAGCCCAACCTTCTGGGTGTTGGATCGTTATGCCGATTTCCATTCGACGCCCACGCGTGGCCTGCGCCCTCGCGTGGGGTGACATTTTTTTTAAATGCAGTATACAGAATGCAGAATGCAATGAATGTTAAGCACAATTTCAGGTTCAATCAAAATTCAAAAACAGACTAAAATGGAAGAAGAACAATCATACCATGGTGGGTTGTCTCCCACCTAGCATTTTTAGTTAAAGTCCTTAAGTTGGACATTTGATGAGCTTCCTGCTATGGTGGCTTGTGCTTGAATTCATCCAAGAATCTCCACCAATGTTTAGAATGCCAGCATCCTCCGGGGTCCCAAACAAGGCACGTAAAGCCTTTGAGCAAGTGCAGACAGGTTTCCAGGCTCCAAGGGTGTTAATGTCAGAACAGATTCTAGGATCCCAAACTTTACTTTTACACCCGTTTTTGTCTTGATCTACATTTTTCCAGCCGGGTGGTGAGCAATCTGAACTCTCACTGCAGTGACCAAAGAGCTTCCGAGACCCATACAATTGAGCTTGACACCAATCTTTGCACCTCAAATTGAAGCGTGATACCTCATTGAATCTCGCATACCAGCTCTGAGTGCGAATCATTTCCCTTTTACACTTAAAGCTGTAAAGAGCTTTAAGCTGGCCATCTGTTTCAAGTAAACCATATTCAAGTGGAAAAGTAAAGATAAAAGCTAGGGATTTTACCCATTTGAAGTTTGTATTGGGCGGTAATGGCCTTGGGATAGGTGTTTCCAGTGGTTTTGCAAGCTCTACTCCCTTGTGTTCTTCTGTGAATTCTTCCACTTCTTTGCAAACATCTTCAATGTCGACCATGTCTTGATCAAAGTCCTCGATATCTTCCTCATCATCACTCAAGTCATAACTTGGAGGTTGAGAAAAATCTACCTTAGCATCATCTTTGTATTCACTCAGGAAAGATTCTTCTGTCTCAAAGAATTCACTTGCGTGTGGATGCAAGTTCATTACTAGGGGAACCTGACTTGTGATTATCATCATCAAGGAAACATGCATCTTGGGTTATTCTGTCCAGTTCTTTATAAGATACCTGCTTTAGGGGTTGTGCACTATCCTCCTTAGCATCAATTGTAATGTCCTTGACGGAATTCTCCACAACTATGGATTCCCATGGAGGTTCAGCGTCTCCTAAGTCTTCAATAAACTCTTCTTCTTCTATAATGACAGCTTCCTCTATTTGTTCCAGTACAAAGTCATGCTCCTTGCTGTTCACTGGAGTTTCTAGTATTTCCTTCGTACTACGTTCTTCATTAGATTCTCCACATGAAGCCATGGGGATTCCTTGAGTGTCCAAATGTCTAGAAGATAATTGATTTATTGCTTGCTCCAGTTGATGAAGGGTTGCATGAAATTGATCTACTGATTCTTTAAAGCGAGCCTGTGATTCTTGAGGTAATGGATATGGACATGGTACATAGGGAAGTGGTGGTTCTTGGGAGTAATTGGATTGGAATTAGGGCGGATAAGGATCATACGGTGGTGAATGGTGAAAAGGAGCTTGTGAGTGTGGTGGTTCGAAGCTATGTTGAGAGGATGGTCTATGAGCACAGGGTGGGGCTTGTTGGTAAATACAAGGGGTTCAACCATATCTATCAGCCTGGTATGCATTGTAGAATGGTCTTTGTCCATGATATCTTGGAAGGTGTTGTTGCCTAAAGGGCTGATTATATCCTCTTGGCTCCATCCATCTTTGATTGCTTAGACCTTAATACATATTCTTATTATAGCTTCCATTCCTTTCAACACAATTGGAACCAAACTCAAAGCGAGAGGGGTAAGAACTCATAGTAGTTGTTAGAATTAAGAAGGGAAAACAAAAACAAATAAACAAGTAAAAAAAATATTTACAATAACCAATAATAAGGCACACATTTGCAATTCTCCAGCAACGGCGCCAGTTTGATGATCGGATTTCCTATCGATAAAGAAATTCACAAATATAATCGCGTTGTAACTATAGCTTCTAAACCAACAGAAAATCCTTTTCGTACAAACACTTGGTTGTCACAAGTAACAAACCCAATAAAATTTATAAACCGAAGTATTCAAACTTCGGATCGTCTTCTCAAGGAATTACAGGGAAGTATGTTTTATTATTGGTTATAGAAAACAGTATTTTTGGGTTTTGAAAAGGTTTTGAACAAGAGAAATAAATTGCAGGAATTAATAAATTAATAACTAATAAAACTCTTGGCAAGATATGAAAACTGGAAGTCCTATCCTAGTTATCCTTATCAATGGTGATGAGAATTATATTTTTGCTCCCACTCAGTTAACCTCTAACTATGAAGGTAAGTCAAGTGGACAAATCAATTTAACACCTAAAGTCCCAGTCAACTCCTGAGAAAAGACTAGAGTTATAGGAATCTAAATCAATCAACAAAGATAACAATTATCAATCACGATGAGTTTCATAACTCAAAAGTCACCAATTAATCAACTAGAAACAAGAATATAAGAAACTAAATAAAAATCATATGTCTGAAATACCTCAATGATTAATAAAAGAAATCACATCCAACATAGGAAGAGTTCATAAGTTAAATTGAGAAAATAAATAAAAGAAACATTGAACCTGTGATGAAGAAATAATCCCAATAAGATAAATCCCAATCCTAATCCTAAGAGAGAGGAGAGAACCTCTCTCTCTAAAAACTACATCTAGATCCTAAAACTATGTATATTTGTATGTTGTATCATCTCCCTTGATGAATGGATGGATTCCTCAATTTATAGCCTTTAATCTGTGTTCTCTGGGCTTGGATCTGGACTAAAAAAGGTCGAGCAGTTGCTGGGACCGACTTCTGCAATTTCTACAGATCGCGCACATCACGCGTCTGCGTGGGTCACGCGGTTGCGTCATCTGGAGTGTTGCTCTTCCACACGGTCGCGTCAGTCATGTATCCGCATCCTCTGTGTTTCGCATGAGCCACGCGTTCGCGCCATGCATGCGTTCGCGCAGATGCCACTTTTTGCAAAGCACGCGTTCGCGTCGTCCACGCGGACGTGTCACTGCCAGTTTCTTCAATAACTCTATTTTGTGCTTCCCTTCCATTTTTGTATATTTCCTTTCCATCCTTTAAGTCATTTCTGCCCTATGAAACCTGAAAGTACTCAACACACAAATCACGGCATCGAATGGAAATAAAGGATAATTAAATTTAAATTTTTAAAGCATAGGAAACATATTTTCTCATATGTCATATCATAAGGAAGGAATTGTAAAACCATGCAAATTCATATGAATAAGTGGGTGAAGAGTTGATAAAAACACTCAATTTAAGCACAAGATGAATCATAAAATATGGGTTTATCATCTACTCCATTGAAATGATACAACGTTCACAGGCATATGAAGGCAATAAAAAGAAGACGTGATAAGCTAAATAAAATTATAATTGAAAATTAATTAAAGGTAAAAATAGTACTTTGCATTAATAAATCCCAAAATCATAAACATATGTATCTGAACAGGGTTAATGGGCAATAAAAGAGTAGGGAATAAGGAAACAAACTAGAATAATGGAAACTTCAATGGAGGTAGTAACTCTTCTCAATATCCAAATCAAAAGCACAGAACTCTAAAACTATGAATGCGAAGAACCCTAGAGGAAATCATAGAATTCTATCTAACATTCCAAACTAAAACTAAAATTATGTGTATATGAGAATGTGTCTTGAGTCTCTACTTGTCCCCTGGCTCTAGTCTGTGTTTTTGGGCCAAAAACTGGGTCCAAACTCGGCCCAAAATTGTCTCCAGCATTTTCTGTGATATCTACAGGTAGCGTATGTCATGCGTACGCGTTATTCACCCGTACGCATCGTTGGTCATCCTTGCGTGTCACGCGTACGCGTCAGGCACACGCACACGTCGCCGTGCGAACTCCAATCCACGCGCACGCATCAGGTACGCGCACGCGTCGCTTCTCGCTGGCTATCTTCTTTAATTCTTGTGCTCCTTCCGTTTATGCAAGCTTCCTCTCCATCCTCTAAGCCATTTCTACCCTATAAGCCTGAAAACACTTAATGCACAGATCACGGCATCAAATGGTATAAAGGGGAATTAAAACACACAATTTAAGGGCTTAGGAAGCAAGTTTTCAATTGTAGAACAAAACTAGGAAGGAATTGTAAAACTATGCAAATTGTATAAATAAGCGTGCAGAGACTTGATAAAAACCACTCAATTGAGTACAAGATAAACCATAAAATAGTGGTTTATCATTACCTAATTAGTATTGTTATTATTGTGTAATTTATAACATTTTGCACTACAAAAAAATATTGAGTATCGTCGGATTTATCGTTGTAGAGCAACGGCGGATTTACCAACGGTAAAACCATCAAATTCGTCAAGTTAAATTATTACAGACGGATTTAGGTTTCTAACCGTAAATTTTCCAGTAACAATTGGAGGGAAAAAAATAAATAGGTGCGTAATGTAGAATCAGATTTACAGTTGAAAAAATCCGCCGGTAAGTCCATTTAGTGAAATGCTGTGTTTTGGTGACCGCAATGGTTTACCATAAGATAAATCCAATGGTAATTTCGCCCTAAATTCAAAGCACAAACACTCTCCCTCTTTATTTCGAATTGAATATGTCTCTCTCCCTCTCTCTACCCTTTCTTCTCTCACTTTCTCTTTAACCCTCTCCCTCCTTCGCTCCATCAGCCTCGCCGTCTAGCCACTGTCAGCCTTGCTGCAATAACACCCTAACTATTAAAGCTCACGCTTCTGGCTGTGCGACTTTGATAGCTCGGACTTTACAACGACTCTCATACTATTTAATACTAAAATATGAGTCTGTTTAAAACTTTAAACCACAATACCACTCCAAGATACTTTTGTTATGTAACATACATCCATACATACAACTTACAAAAACTCACAAAGAGTGCATATGTGCATATATATATATATATATATATATATATATATATATATATTATAGTTTTACAAGAATTAACCACTACAATTTCCTATCCCTCTTATAGAATATATAAAGATAAAGGCGAGGGAACAATAAGCAATAACTAACGCAATACAAAACGTTACGATAACAACTAGATAAACTCTTCGTCACTTCTACGTCCATATACTGAAAAGGAAAATTTGTAGGGGGTGAGAACATCATCCTCGAGAGGGTTCTCATTAGAGGATTTTTGAGAATTACTATAATAGGATATGCGAGATAAAATCATTTCAGTGATTAATAACCGCCTTATGCATCTTTTCAAAAGCAAAGATTTACTATCAAGAAAAATCTAAAATCTTTTCTGAAAGAGGAAACTGTTCATGAAAAAAAAAATAAAATTCAAAAGCCTTTCAAAAGGTTTATCTATGCTAAACCAAAATAACCTTTCATACTCTTCCAAACCAGAAATATCAACCTGACATGGCCTTCGGCTGACCTCATGATCAACCACAGCTCTAGGCCCAAACAACCCAAACAAAACAGAGTCTCAGTTGCAAACACAAATAGGAAATTTCAAGCACAAACAAACAGTTACTGCAAGTAGAACAATTAGCAGATAATCACAGGTAATCACAAGGGCAAACCAAGTAAAATATGCACACCCAAACAATGTCAAATAGATGCATATAATGCATGCCTGTCCTAGTGGCTGATGATATTATCTGTCAGTTATAAAGCCAACCCGACAAGTCCTGGTAGCTAACCATTGGATTGTCCCTCTGTCGTGCATCCCCAACTCGAGTTATTCACAAGAGATAATCATAATTCACATCCAACACCCTCACTGGTGTATATTCACGGGGGCGAGCTCATCCAGGACTTTCACAGTGTCCGGCCACACTTACGACATAGGGTTAGCAGAGTATCAAGTCTCAACCTGGAGCACATGGTGGCTAGCCACTGCTTCTACCTAGGAAAACTCGTATCTCAGATAGTTGGAAGTGCAAAATCACAATATCAATAACTCAGCATATATGCATTTATTCTCATCCATAAATCAACATTCATTTTAGCCATCTGGCTTAAATTCATGACTCATTGTCAGCTATCCGGCTCATAACATATTCCGCAATCAGCCATAATTCATTATCATACACAGCCATTCCGGCTCATAACAAAATAGCACTTCCACCATCCAACATCATCAAATTCATAAAATCATTATTCAAAACCATAAACCACTTTTTCCCAATTCACTTCACTTTGAAATCAAATTTCAACTCTTTTTAGCCTTGGCTTTAAAGTTCCCATTCCTCAAATCATCTCAGGCTCATAAGCCACTCTTACTCAAAGTAATTTCCCTTTTTAAAAAAAAGCCACCCTTGGCATCCTCTTTTTAAAACTTACAAAATCATGGCAATTTAAAAGATTTATTTTGAAATATTCAAAATCATCCATCCAACAACGGAATTTTATAACAAAAGTCCCTAGGCAGAGTCTTAAGTCTTTAGGGAAGGACAAACTATCTCAATTCCTTAAAAACTCATTAAAACTCTTAAAATCATAGATTCTTGGTTCAAGTAAATAAAAACTGAATTTATTATGAAACCGAGTCATACAAAATCACAAGTTCCAACCCAATCCAAAAATCAATTCACTTGAAACGGAACCAGTCCATTTAAATTAAACCATTTTCAGAATTTTTCTTTAAACCAATTCCCTAACCTCTTCCAAAATGTCTCAAACGTAATTATTCAATCAAAAGTCCAATTTTCTTTAAAATCAGTAAAAGCTCCTCTGAATGAAATCTTTTAAGTCCATCCAAGAGCAAAAGTCCTTTTTATATTAAAATTAATATTAGAATATAATTCTTTCCTTCAGTGGTTCAAATGGTAAAATAATTCATTTCTAAATAAGTGGAACTCAAGACACATAGTTTTCTTAAATAAATTACGCTCGAAAACATAAAGATTTTCTTAATAAATCAAATAATACATTTTCTCAAATCCAAACCTTTCTAATAACCTTTCAAACAAAGTCTAGGATTTTTATAGAAATTTCGGCTGCACCTCCCCTAAAACGTGGACTTAGCCACCCGGTTCGGGTCCCAACTAAACCGTTCCACAATCCTTTTCAACGGTCCAAATCCAAAATCAGTTCAAGAGCAAGCTAAACCCAATAGTCACCTCATTTTCATATCTCAAGGAAACCATTTCAAAATGGAATCATTATCAACCAATTAAACTCATTTCCAAAACTTTAAGAAACAGCTCAGCAACAATTCATGTATCAAAATCAAATCAATTAAAGCAAACCAGGCTGAATCCAAAAGTCTACTCTATTTTTTCACATTATCAAGAAAATCAACTCAACTCAAATCAATTCCTAATGAATTAAACTCGATCTCAAATCTTTAAAAGAATCAACTTCAAAAACATTCTATTTCACAAAGCCGCACAACAATCTAATTAAACAAACATTCATAATCATTCAAGACAACCAAACAATACATAAGACTGATACAATCACCAAATATACATTGTCTCACATCAATATCCATATGTAATAATTTCAATATATAAAACATGGTTTTTAGAAACAGTCCCTACCCAAATACACAAAACCATAGCCCAAACGCGTCACAGGAACCTTCTCTCTCAACCCGAAATCACCCACAGCAGTAACCTCTACTCTAAGCCACTTTTCCAGCATCAACAACGACTCTAATCGCAACATATAATAAATGAGACTCAATCTTATAGCAATTAACGTCGTAAACCTCAGCTTAAGAAAATAGAACAGTAAGTAAAGGGCTTTCAAAACGAAAACGCTTACCGAAACTAAGAAAGAACGGCTGAATCAAGCAGCGGTAGCCCCGACGGTAGTTCTGGCAACAACCGCGCTACACCTGATGACCAGAACGGCAGCAATTAGAACTTGAACCTATGTTATCAAACCTCAGAGTCTTTAACCAAGCATAACAGAATACTGACTAAGAGGGCTTTCCGAAATAAGCATGCTTACCGCAATAAGGGAAGAACAACTACACCGAGTAGCGGCAACTCCGATGGTGGTTCCACCAACACCCACGCCACACCCAGTGAGCAAAACGGTGGAAGCAGCGATGTAGGCTCCCCGAATTGAAAGCAACGGCGACGGACAACACCAGCGGTGGTGAACAGCAGTAACTCCAGTGTGGTTCCGACGGCGGCAATTCGTGATAACTCCTAGCACAAACAACCTCAGTAGAACTCTCATGGTAGAGGTGAACTTTAACGGATAAAGAAGCTGAAGACGGTTTAGCACTTACCAAATGACACCGGATTCAGCGGCGGTTTCTGGCGGCCGCAGCAGCGGCGGGGAGCTCCAACGGCAGAGGCTCGGCCATAAGCTTAGGCAGTGGCAAATCTGGTGGCGACGGCTCCTCAACAGCGATGCACCCCACGGTAGAAGCTTCCTCGCGGTGTGTCTCTCTCCCTCTCACGAACGGCGACGGCGACAGCGTCTGGCAGCGAGGAGGACGAACGACGACGGTGACCTCTCCTCCTCGCACAACTCTCTTTCCATTTTTGATCTTCCTCGCAACGGTGATGGGTCAGGACAGACGGTTCGGCAACGACGGGTCAGGACGGACGGTTCGGCGCTTCCGCTTTTCGCGGCTGAGCTCTTTCACGCTCGTTCTTCCTCTCTCTTCTTCAGCCTAGTTCGGCGGCTTCATGGTGGCAGGGATGGCAAGACGCGACGGCAGCAGTGGCACCAGGCCGATGACGCCCTTCCTCCCTTCCGTCAGTGTTGGCTCTGCCTCAGATCTCTCTAATTTTCCCATCTCTGAAGCTTTATGTTGAAGGGAATGAAGGGGTAAGGTGCGGCTGAGCTGTTGTGAGGAGCTAGGGTGTGGGTGAAAGGGAACCGGGTAGTGTAACAGGTCACTGGGTTAGGGTTTCAGGGTTAGGGTTTAGGTAAAAATTGGGTTTAAGGGTAGTTTTGTAATTTCAAATAAAAATAGGGATAATATAGAAATTAGAAATAAATTTTAATCCAACAATAATAATGTATAAAAATACTATTTGTTCAACAATTTCACAATTATTTTCAATAAAATGTTCAAATCCAATAATTAGAAATAATATAATTAAATCCTTTATCTTCCCAAAATAGTAGTATTAATATTTTAAAATATTAATTATTTAGTCCAAATCATATAAAATCCTTATTATTTCACAACTACCAACTTTATAATTTGAATATAGAAAATAATTCAATAATTGTAAAATTGGTTAATAATCTTAATTTATTTCAAATTCAATTAATTGAAAATTGCTTTAATTTTCTTAAATAAAGAAATTTCTGAAATTAAAGCTAAAAAAATACTGAATTTGAAATTAGCTCATGGTAGCCTTTTCTCAAAAGTTCTGGGTCTTACAGCTGCCACCTCCTCAATCTGTTTCTTTCTCCCCTTTCTCCTTCCACACTCTCTCTAACCCTATCCCTCCCGCTGTTCCGTTAGCCCCGCTGCACGTCAACCTTGCCGCCACATCCTCTCCAGCAGCCTCTCTCCCTCTCATCGCCATCCACTTATGCCAGCCACCACCAACAGCGCCGATCACCAGCAACATTCTCCTGTCCACTTCTATGTCTGCATTCTCAGATAAATAAATTCCTTTTTTTTTCTTTAGATTTAGGATTAATTTAGGTTTTAGTTGTTAATTTGTATTATGAATTAGATAGAAATAATGTTTTTTATTTAGTGAATTTATGTGGTTAAGATAAGATTAGATTAGGCTATTAGACTTATGTGAGTTATAATGTTGTAATAATGTGATATTGTTGTTGCTGCGCTATTGGTTTTGAATTGGAATTGAATTTGGTAAATTGGTGTTGCTCAAGTTTGAATGCATATATTTCACATAGTTCAAGTTATTCTATTTAAATAGGCATATTGCTAAATATTTGTGAAGTTAGAATGTGCACTTACCTCTTTTGTTTTATTTGATTTCAATGGATATGTATTTTTTTAACTAAGTTTAACGTAGTTTATTTTAAGATTTTTTAATGATATTGTGAATAAGTTTAGTACATTTTTAATTGGTATTCTCTTTGCAGACATGATGACAGTTAGAAGTGTTGTGGATCGGCCTAGTGGTCGTGGTTGTGATCGTAATCGTGGTAGAGGGAGGGTTTCTTCCGGTACCCATAAAAATTCTGGATCCTCTCCCTCTACTCTGACTACCCCAATGACGTAACAAATTGTGAGTGCATCAGAACAACCGTTTATCATGGTCCCTAATCCCAACTACGTCCTTGCGTCTACAGCAATGCTGCCTCAATTTGCTCAGCAGCTCACTGTCTCGGTGATGCTGCCTCCAGCGATGGTTACTGCAGTGCTGGAATCCTCTCAAGGAAGCCAGCCAACTGATACCCCTCTACCACCTCCCATCGTACGAATGACCATTTAGCTTGATGGTAAAATGGCGTAAGTACTACTTTAAGTCTTTTATATGGTGAAAGTTTTTGATAATTCGTGATTAGTGATTCTTGATTATTGATTCTAGTTTTAGTGGATTTAGAGTTGTAGGTTTGAACTGCTAAAACTATTTTATATATCCTGATTATTAATTATAGTTTAGTGGATTCACGGATGTTGCTTCTAGGTTATTAACTGTTGTTTATTGATTGTTGATAATTGGTGGTATTTAAGTTAATTGTTGATGGATAGAGTTTGTGGCGCATTCTAATTATAGATAAAATTCTGCTGAAATTTCTAAAAAAATGTCAATATATTATGGTTATTTTCTTTTAAAGTTTTAATTTATATTGCCATATTGGTTTGTTTGTGAATTGTTGATAGGTTTGTGCCAAACAACAATACTTGTACTCAAGAGATGACTAACATCATCAAGATGATGTATGACCATCCATGGCCGAGCTACAAGAAGATCCCTACTAAGATTAGAGAGCGATGGTTTCAGAAGTAGATGGTAAAACCTTAATATAATCAAACCTTATTACCTATTGTATATCTTCTATTTTATTTAATACGATATATTTTGATTAACTAATTTTAAAGTTTCTATGTGCAGGTAAACTTTATATGGGACAAGAACGATGCCCTCATCAGGAAGATATACAACTATCGAAAGGGTAGATAGCTATAATAGATGATGGAGGATGTACGTGACAGGCGCGACCACCTCACTTCCGAGATCCAACCAGAAATCAAGAAGGCTTTATACGTTCATTGGGAGACCGATGAGGGGTTCAGACATTAGGGTCTCACAAACAATGCTAATAGAGTGTCGACCAAGTCGTCCAAGTATACTGACGGCTCAGCAACCTTCATAAAGACTAAGGCGTAGCTGGTATGTAGCTTCTCTAATTTTGCCATTAACTTAGTTATATTCTTTGACATATTACTACAAGAAAAATGCTCAGTACCATCGGATTTACTATCGGATTTAGCATAGGACGTTAGCGGCGAGATTTCCGTTGAATTTACAGTCGGATTAGCGTAGCCGTCGGAGCTTGCAACCGACATCGCCACCGTGCTTGGAGCTCCTGCTATCACCGCCGCTTCATGTTCTCATAGAATCTGCTATTGCTGTTACTGTTGTCCCTATCACATCCTCCACCGCGATTGCTGTTCACGTTGCCGTTACCGCCACCTCTATCACCATAATATTAAAGAGAGATTGCTACCACTATTATCAGATTGGTTTGTTGGTATGGTTATTATGTTTTTTCATATTATTTTGTGAGTTTAACATTTTGTTAGAGCTATTGTTAAATCAGTGGTTAAATTTGCATAATGAAGTATGTTATTAGGAGTTGTTGTGTTACTTTAATGTAAGTTAAAATTAAATATGTGATGACTCTTGTTAGTTTGGTTGAATTAAGAATTAGGTTTTAATTAATTAGAGTAATGAGTTTTACCTATTCTTTTAAATTAGTTTTCCTTGTGAGTTTAACATTTTGTTAGAGTTGATGTTAAATCAATGATTATATTTGCTTAATGAAGTATGTTAATAGGAGTTGTTGTGTTACTTTAATGTAAGTGAAAATTAAATTTGTGATGCCTGTTGTTAGTTTGGTTGAATTAAGAATTAGGTTTTAATTAATTAGAGTAATGAGTTTTACCTATTCTTTTAAGTTAGTTTTTGAATTAGTTTCAGCTTGTGAATTTAATAAGTAATATTTTTTATTAGGACGGTGCTATTTTCTCTGAGCTCGATTGGAGATTCCTTCTTTTGTTGTCTGTGCAGTAATATTCCAAGTTGTTTCAATGCAACATGTGTAGTCAAAGTCGTTGGATCGCGATGCGACATTGGTGGAGACCTTCAAGTACATTGACACAAGAGTCCTACACGCAAAGACTAGAGGCTGCAACTCAGCAATCTCAACAAAGTGGGGAAGACGGTAGTGGCACTGCTACTTTAGTTGTCAATCTCGATGCAGTTTAACGTGAGACCGCATCTGCGCCATACAAGAACCGTGTATACAAGATGCATTCGTTCTTCGCCAACAGTCTCCAGACCTCCATGTTGAGGCCATCATCTGCCTCTGCCACCAGTCGAGCCATCGATCCTGAGGAAGGCATTGATTTGAGGCTACAAGTGTAGGAGCTCACCCAGAGCCTTCACGAATAGGCTCATGAGCTGAACGAGACTCAGGTGAGGTATCAGGAGATCCTTACACACATGACGGACACGGATGAGCTCAAGCTAGAGTGGAGGGAGCAGCTAGAGCAGCTTCAATGAATGGAGCAGTAGTCGGTGGTGTACCAGGCTTAGTTGCTGGTGCACAAAATTGTGATCTCTAACAATGGCATTCAACTTGGTATGCGCATCTACTAACTCAGCACTTTCTTCACAACTTCGCATCACTAACCAGCAAGTGTACTCAGTCGTCCAAGTAATAAACCTTACGTGAGTAAGGGTCGATCCCACAGAGATTGTTGGTATGAAGCAAGCTATGGTCATCTTATAAATCTCAGTCAGGCGGATAATAAATGGTTATGGAGTTTTCGAATAATAATAATAAATAAACAAAAAATAAAGATAGAAATACTTATGTAGATCATTGGTGAGAATTTCACATAAGTGTATGGAGATGCTTTGTCCCTGTTAGATCTCTGCTTTCCTATTGCCTTCCTTCAATCCTTCTTATTCCTTTCCATGGCAAGCTGTATGTAGGGCATCACCGTTGTCAATGGCTACATCCCATCCTCTCAGTGAAAAAGGTCCAAATGCTCTATCACGGCACGACTAATCATCTGTCGGTTCTCGATCATGTTGGAATAGAATCTATTGATTCTTTTGCGTTTGTCATCACGCCCAACAATCGCGAGTTCGAAGCTCGTCACAGTCATTCAATCTGAGAATCCTACTCGGAATACCACATACAAGGTTTAGACTTTCCGGATTCTCATGAATTCTGCCAATGGATTCTAGCTTATACCACGAAGACTCTGATCTCACGGAATGGAAGGCTCAGTTGTTAGGCGAGGGAAACCATGCGTCGTGCGTCAGGAATGCAAGAGATTGTAGAACAGAGGTGGTTGTCAGGCACGCGTTCATAAGGATGGATGATGATGAGTGTCACGGATCATCACATCCATCAGGTTGAAGTACGAGTGATATCTTAGAATAAAAATAAGCTTGAATTGAATAAAAGACAGTAGTGATTGCATTAAAACTTGAGGTACAGCAAAGTTCCACACCCTTAATCTATGGTGTGTAGAAACTCCACCGTTGAAAATACATAAGTGATGGTCCAGGCATGGCCGAATGGCCAACCCCCAAAATGTGATCAAAAGACCAAATGATCAAAAGACTAGATAGCCAAAGACTCTGAATACAATAGTAAAATGTCCTATTTATACTAGACTAGCTACTAGGGTTTATAGAAATAAGTAATTGCTACAGAAATCCACTTCCGTGGCCCATTTGGTGTGTGCTTGGGCTGAGCTTGAACTTTACACGTGCAGAGGCTTCTCTTGGAGTTGAACGCCAAGTTGTAACGTGTTTTTGGCGTTCAACTCTGGTTCGTGACGTGTTTCTGGCGTTTGACTCCAGAATGCAGCATGGAACTGGTGTTGAGCGCCAGTTTGCATCATCTAATCTCAAATAAAGTACGAACTATTATATATTGCAGGAAGGTCAGAATCCAACAACATCAGTAGTCCTTTGTCAGCGTTCTTATCAGAGTTTTGCTCAGGTCCATTAATTTCAGCCAGAATATACCTGAAATCACAGAAAAACACACAAACTCATAGTAAAGTCCAGAAATGAGAATTTAGCATAAAAACTAATGAAAACATCCCTAAAAGTAGCTAGATCCTACTAAAAACTACCTAAAAACAATGCAAAAAAGCGTATAAATTATCCGCTCATCACAACACCAAACTTAAATTGTTGCTTGTCCCCAAGCAACTGAAAATCAATAGGATAAAAAGAAGAGAATATACTATAAATTCCAAAACATCAATGAATATTAGTTCTAATTAGATGAGCGGGACTTGTGGCTTTTTGCTTCTGAACAGTTTTGGCATCTCACTTTTTCTTTTGAAGTTCAGAATGATTGGCATCTATAGGAACTCAGAATTTTAGATAGTGTTATTGATTCTCCTAGTTAAGTATGTTGATTCTTGAACACAGCTACTTTTATGAGTTGGCTGTGGCCCTAAGAACATTGTTTTCCAGTATTACCACCGAATACATAAATGCCACAGACACATGACTGGGTGAACCTTTTCAGATTGTGACTCAGCTTTGCTAAAGTCCCCAGTTAGAGGTATCCAGAGCTCTTAAGCACACTCTTTTTGCTTTGGATCATGACTTTAACCACTCAGTCTCAAGCTTTTCACTTGGACCTGCATGGCACAAGCACATGGTTAGGGACATCTTGATTTAGCTGCTTAGGCTTAGATTTTATTTCCTTGGGCCCTCCTATCCATTGATGCTCAAAGCCTTGGATCCTTTTTACCCTTGCCTTTTAGTTTTAAGGGCTATTGGCTTTTTCCGCTTGCTTTTTCTTTTTCTCTCTATTTTTTCGCCACTTTTTTTCTTTTTTTTGCAAGCTTTTGCTTTTTCACTGCTTTTTCTTGCTTCAAGAATCAATTTCATGATTTTTCAGATTATCAATAACATTTCTCTTTGTTCATCATTCTTTCAAGAGCCAACAATTTTAACATTCTTAAACAACAAGATAAAAAATATGCACTGTTCAAGCATTCATTCAGAAAGCAAAAAGTATTGTCACCACATCAATGTAATTAAACTAATTTCAAGGATGAATTCAAAATTCATGTACTTCTTGTTCTTTTGAATTAGAAACATTTTTCATTTAAGAGAGGTGAAGGATTCACAGAATTATTCATAGCCTTAAGACATAGTTACTAAATACTAATGATCATGTAATAAAGACACAAACATAGATAAACATATAGCATAAAAAAACCGAAAAACACAGAAATAAGAACAAGGAATGAGTCCACCTTAGTGAGGGTGGCGCCTTCTTGAAGGACCAATGGTGCTTTTTGAGCTCCTCTATGTCTCTTCCTTGCCTCTGTTGCTTGATCCTTAGTGATTTTGGTGCTCCTATCCTTAGTTGCTCCCAATAATTGTGTGGAGGAAAATGTATCCCTTGAGGTATCTCAGGGATTTCTTGATGAGGGAATTCCTCATGCTCTCTTGATGTGCAGTCAAATGCTCTACTACTGTGCTATGGACCCTTGAGATGAATCTCTCCATCTCCCATGATTCAGAGGTGGAAGCAATTGCCTTCCCTTTCCTCTTTCTTAAGGTTTCTCTGGCCTTAGGTGCCATAAATGGTTATGGAAAAACAAAAAAGCTATGCTTTTACCACACCAAACTTAGAATATTGCTCGCCCTCGAGCAAAAGAAGAAAGAATAGAAGAAGAAGAAGAAGATATAGAGGAGAGGGAGAGATGTTTGTGTTTCGGCCATGTAAGGTGGGTTTGGGTGGGAAGGATGGATGGATGTGAGTGGTGAAGAGGTGATGGGGAAGAGAGATTGAGGTGATTGGTAAAGAAGAGAGAAGGTGAGTTGAGGTAGGTAGGGATCCTGTGGGGTCCACAAATCTTGAGGTTTCAAGGATTTAACATCCCTGCACCAATTAGGCATGTAAAACGCAATCTGAGTGCAATCCTGGTGTTTAACGCCAGATTGATACTTGTTTTTGGCATTAAACGCCAGCTTTATGCTTGTTCTGGGCGTTCAACGCCCATCTGCAGCATGTTTCTACGTTGAACGCCAGCTTTCCTCAGTGTGCAATCCTAGCGTTTAAACGCCAGACTGCTACATGTTTTTGGCATTCAACGCTATATTCATGCTCTGTTCTGGCGTTGAACGCCAGCCAAATGCTCCTTACTGGCGTTTAAACGCCAGTTAGCTCTTTCTCCAGGGTGTGCTTTTTCTTCTGCTATTTTTTATTCTGTTTTTAATTTTTGCAATTATTTTGTGACTCCACATGATCATAGACCTAAAAAAAATAAAAGAACAATAGAAATATAGATAAATAAAAAATGGTTTGCCTCCCAATAAGCGCTCATTTAATGTCACTAGCTTGACAGTGGGCTCTCATGGAGCCTCACAGGTGATCAGGTCAATGTTGTAGACTCCAAACACCAAACTTAGAGTTTGGATGTGGGGATTCAACACCAAACTTAGAGTTTTGCTGTGGTCTTCCAACACCAAACTTAGAGTTTGATTGTGGGGGCTTTGTTTGACTCTGTCTTGAGAGAAGCTTTTCATGATTCCTCTGCATGTATATAGAAGAACACCCTTGGGTCTTAAACACAAGGTAGTCCCCATTCAATTGAAGGACTAATTCTCCTCTGTTAACATCTATCACAGCTCTTGCTGTGGCTAGGAAAGTTCTTCCAAGGATGATACATTCATCCTCCTCCTTCCTAGTGTCTAAGATTATGAAATCAGCAGGGATGTAAAGGCCTTCAACCTTCACTAACACGTCCTCTATGGTGGACGAAATTGTGATCACTTGTTCTTTCTACTTGTAGGATGTATACTCTGATGACATTGTTTATTTTCACAACTCCGTTCAACTAACCAGCAAGTGTACTGGGTCGTCCAAGTAATAAACCTTACGTGAGTAAGGGTCGAATCCACAGAGATTGTTGGTATGAAGCAAGCTATGGTCACCTTGCAAATCTCAGTTAGGCAGGTTAAAATAGTTTTATGGGTTTTCGAAAATAGAAATAATGAAAGGGATAAAGATACTTATGCAGATTCATTGGTGGGAATTTCAGATAAGCGGATGGAGATGCTGTAGAGCTCTTGGACGCCTGCTCTCCTACTCCTTCTACTCAATCCTTCTTACTCCTTTCCATGGCAAGCTTTGTATAGGGGTTCACCATCAACTGTGGCTACTTTCATTCCTCACGGGGAAATATCCTGTGCGGCTGTCACTCGCACAGCTAACCAGTCTGGAGGCATCACCCATGGCTGATGGCTACATCCCATCCTCGCAGTGAAAACTATGCTATCGCACTCTGTCACAGTACGGCTAATCACCGGTTGGTTCCCGCTCCTACTGGAATAGAATCCCTCTTTTGCGTCTGTCACTGACGCCCAGCAGGTTAAAGTTTGAAGCACGTCACAGTCATTCATTACCGGAATCCTACTCGGAACACCACAGACAAGGTTGGACTTTCCGGATTCCCAGGATCCTACTCGGAATACCACAGACAAGGTGAGACTTTCTGGATCCTCATAAATGCCGCCATCTATCTAGCTTATACCACGAAGATTCTGTTGGGGAATCTAAGAGATACGCATTCAAGCTCTGTTGCATGTAGAACGGACATGGTTGTCAATCACACACGTTCATAAGTGAGAATGATAATGAGGGTAATCTAACTCATAACATTCATCATGTTCTTGGGTACGAATGAATATCTTGGAATAAGAATAAGAGAGATTTGAATAAAAGATAATAGAACTTCATTAATACTTGAGGTACAGCAGAGCTCCACACCCTTAATCTATGGTGTGCAGAAACTCCACCGTTGAAAATACATAAGCAGAGAGTTCAGGCATGGCCGAATGGCCAGCCCTCTCCTAACGTGATCACAGGATTCAAATTACAATCCAGGATGTCTAATACAATAGATAAATGTCCTATATATACTAGACTAGCTACTAGGGTTTACATGAGTAAGTAATTGATGCATAAATCTACTTCCGGGGCCCACTTGGTGTGTGCTTGGGCTGAGCTTGATTAATCCATGTGTAGAGGCATTTCTTGGCGTTAAACTTTGAGTTATGACGTGTTTTGGGCGTTTAACTCCGGATCATGACGTTTTTCTGGCGTTTAACTCCAGACAGCAGCGTGTACGTGGCGTTTAACGCCAAGTTACGTCGTCATTCTTCGAATAAAGTATGGACTATTATATATTGCTGGAAAGCCCTGGATGTCTACTTTCCAATGCCGTTGAGAGCGCGCCAATTGGAGTTCTGTAGCTCCAGAAAATCCATTTCGAGTGCAGGGAGGTCAGAATCCAACAGCATCAGCAGTCCTTTTGTCAGCCTTCTTCAGAGTTTTGCTCAAATCCCTCAATTTCAGTCAGAATTTACCTGAAATCACAGAAAAACACACAAACTCATAGTAAAGTCCAGAAATGTGAATTTAACATAAAAACTAATGAAAACATCCCTAAAAGTAGCTTAAACTTACTAAAAACTATATGAAAACAATGCCAAAAAGCGTATATATTATCCGCTCATCACAACACCAAACTTAAAATTGTTGCTTGTCCCCAAGCAACTGAAAATCAAATAGGATAAAAAGAAGAGAATATACTATAAATTTCAGAATATCAATGAATATTAATTATAATTAGATGAGCGGGACTTGTAGCTTTTTGCTTCTGAACAGTTTTGGCATCTCACTTTTTCCTTTGAAGTTCAGAGTGATTGGCGTCTCTGGGAACTTAGAATTTTGGATAGTGTTATTGACTTTCCTAGTTAAGCATGTTGATTCTTGAACACAGCTACTTATGAGTCTTGGCTGTGGCCCTAAGCACTTTGTTTTCCAGCATTACCACCGGATACACAAATGCCACAGACACATAACTGGGTGAACCTTTTCAGATTGTGACTTAGCTTTGCTAAAGTCCCCAGTTAGTGGTGTCCAGAGCTCTTAAGCACACTCTTTTGCTTTGGATCACGACTTTAACCACTTAGTCTCAAGCTTTTCACTTGGACCTTCATGACACAAGCACATGGTTAGGGACAGCTTGATTTAGCCGCTTAGGCCTGGATTTTACTTCCTTGGGCCCTCCTATCCATTGATGCTCAAAGCCTTGGATCCTTGCTACCCTTGCCTTTTGGTTTTAAGGGCTATTGGCTTTTTCTGCTTGCTTTTTCTTTCTATTTTTTTTTTCCGCCACTTTTTTTTTTCACTGCTTTTTCTTGTTTCAAGAATCAATTCATGAATTTTTCAGTTCATCAATAACATTTCTCTTTGTTCATCATTCTTTCAAGAGCCAACAATTTTAGCACTCATAAACAACAAGATCAAAAATATGCACTGTTCAAGCAAAAATTATGTACAATATCAATATAATTAAATTAAATTCACTATAATTAAATTATTGCCACCATATCAATATAATTAAATTAAATTCACTAATAATTTCGAAAATTATGTACTTCTTGTTCTTTTGAATTAAAACATTTTTCTTTTAAGAGAGGTGAAGGATTCATGGAATTATTCATAATCTTTAAGGCATGGTTACATACTAATGATCATGAAGTAAAGACACAAAACATAAATAAACATAGTATTAAAAACCGAAAACAGAAAGAAAATAGAGAACAAGGAATGAATCCACCTGAGTGAGGGTGGCGCCTTTTTGAAGGTCCAATGGTGCTTTTTGAGCTCCTCTATGTCTCTTCCTTGTTTCTGTTGAATGATTCATAATAATTTTGGTGTTTCTACCCTTAGTTGCTTCCAATATTTGTGTGGAGGACAACTTATCCCCTGAGGTATCTCAGGGATCTCTTGATTTGCAGCCACATGTTATACCACTGAGCTATGACGGCTTATATTTTTCCATCTCCCAAGACTCAGGGGTGGAAGCTTTTGTCTTCCCTTTGAGGTTTCTCTGGCCTTAGGTGCCATTAATGGTAATGGAAAAGCAAAAAAGCTATGCTTTTACCACACCAAACTTAAAATATTGCTCGCCCTCGAGCAAGAAAGAAGAGAAGAAGAAGAAGAAGATAATGGAGATGAGTGAGGGGAGATGGATTCGGCTATATGGGTGGGATTGGGTGGGGAAGAGAAGTGAAATTGTAAAGGTAGGTGGGGTGTATGGGGTAGAATGGGTAGCAGCAGGTGGTGAATGAAAAACAGAAGGGATGATCATGAATGGAAAGGGAGAGGGCGAGGTAGGTGGGGATCCTGTGAGGTCCACAGATCCTGAGGTGTCAAGGAATTCCATCCCTGCACCAAATAGGCATGTAAAATGCCTTGGCACACCATTCTGGCATTTAAACGCCCATTGGTGCATGTTCTGGGCGTTAAACGCCCATGTAATGCATGTTTCTGGCGTTGAACGCCAGTTTCATGCTTGTTTCTGGCGTTCAGCGCCAGATTGCCCTCTGTGTGCGCATCCTGGCGTTAAACGCCAGGATGTAGCTTGTTTTGGGCGTTCAGCGCCAGAATGGTGCTCTGTTCTGGCGTTAAACGCCGGCCAGATGCACCTTATGGGCGTTGAACGCCAGCCCGTGCGTCCTCCAGGGTGAAAAATTTTTTTTCTTCTGTTTTTGACTCTGTTTTTAATTTTTTTGATTTTTTCGTGACTCCTCATGATCATGTACCTAATTAAACACAAAAATAACAAAGAAACAAAATAAAATAAAATTAGATAAATAAAATTGGGTTGCCTCCCAACAAGTGCTTCTTTAATGTCAATAGCTTGACAGTGGCCCTCATGGAGCTGAAAGGTGATCAGGTCAATGTTGTATAGTCCCCAACACCAAACTTAGAGTTTGGATATGGGGTCTTAACACCAAACTTAGAGTTTGGTTGTGGCCACACAACACCAAACTTAGAGTTTGACTGTGTGGGCTCTTCTTGACCTTGAACTGAGAGAAGCTCTTCATGCTTACTCTCTTTTGTCACAGAGGGATGGCCATGTGCTTTAAACACAAGGTAGTCCCCATTCAATTGAAGGACTAACTCTCCTCTGTTGACATCTATCATAGCTTCTGCTGTGGCTAGGAAAGGTCTTCCTAGGATGATGCATTCATCATCTTCCTTCCTAGTATCTAGGATTATGAAATCAGCAGGGATGTAAAGGCCTTCAACCTTCACTAGCACGTCCTCTACCATTCCATAAGCTTGTCTCATTGACTTGTCTGCCAATTGTAATGAGAACAAGGCAGGTTGTACCTCAATGATCCCCAGCTTCTCCATCACAGAGAGTGGCATAAGGTTTATCCCTGACCCAAGATCACATAGAGCTTTCTCAAAGCTCAGGTGCCAATGGTGCAAGGTATTAAGAACTTGCCAGGATCTTGTTTCTTTTGAGGTAGAGTTTCCTGAATCCAAGTATCTAAGTCACTAATGAGCAAGGGAGGTTCGCTTTCCCAAGTCTCATTACCAAATAGCTTGGCATTCAGCTTCATGATAGCTCCTAGATATTGAGCAACTTGCTTACCAGTCATATCTTCATCCTCTTCAGAGGATGAATATTCTTCAGAGCTCATGAATGGCAGAAGGAGATTTAATGGAATCTCTATGGTCTCTATGTGAGCCTCAGATTCCTCAGGATCCTTAATAGGAAACTCCTTCTTGTTTGAGGACGTCCCAGGAGGTCTTCCTCACTAGGATTTTCGTCCTCCTCCTCTTCTATGCATTCGGCCACTTTGAGTAAATCAATGGCCTTGCACTCTCCTTTTGGATTTTCTTCTGTGTTGCTTGGGAGAGTACTGGGAGGAGTTTCAATAACTTTCTTACTCAGCTGGCCCACTTGTGCCTCCAAATTTCTAATGGAGGATCTGGTTTCATTCATGAAACTGAAAGTGGTTTTTGACAGATCAGAGACTATATTAGCTAAATTAGAATTATTTTGTTCAGAGTTCTCTGTCTGTTGCTGAGAAGATGATGGATATGGCTTACTATTATTCAGCCTATTGCGTCCACCATTGTTAAAGCCTTGTTGAGGCTTTTGTTGATCCTTCCAGGAGAAATTTGGATGATTTATCCATGATGGGTTATAGGTATTTCCATATGGTTCACCCATGTAATTAACCTTTGCCATAGCAGGGTTCTCAGGATCATAAGCTTCTTCAGAAGCTGCCTCTCTAGTACTGTTGAATGCATGTTGAAATCCATTCAGATTTTGAGAGATCATGTTGACCTGTTGAGTCAACACTTTGTTCTGAGCCAATATGGCATTCAGAGCATCAATTTTAAGAACTCCTTTCTTCTGAGGTATCCCATTATTCACGGAATTCCTCTCAGAGGTATACATGAACTGGTTGTTTGCAACCATGTCAATGAGTTCTTGAGCCTCTTCAGGCGTTTTCTTCAGGTGAATAGATCCACCTGCAGAATGATCCAGTGACATTTTTGAAAATTCAGAAAGACCATAATAGAATATATCTAACATGGTCCATTCTGAAAACATGTCAGATGGACATCTTTTGGTCAGCTGCTTGTATCTTTCCCAAGCCTCATAGAGGGATTCACCATCTTTTTGTTTGAAGGTTTGAACATCCACTCTCAGCTTGCTCAGCTTTTCAGGAGGAAAGAATTTATCCAAGAAGGCAGTGACCAGCTTATCCCAGGAGTCCAGGCTATCTTTAGGTTGTGAATCCAACCATATTTTAGCTCTGTCTCTTACAGCAAAAGGGAAAAGCATGAGTCTGTAGACTTCAGGATCAACTCCATTCGTCTTTACAGTCTCACAGATCTGCAAGAACTCAGTTAAAAACTGATAAGGATCTTCAGATGGAAGTCCATAAAACTTGCAGTTTTGTTGCATTAATGCAACTAGTTGAGGCTTAAGCTCAAAGTTATTGGCTCCAATGGCAGGAATGGAGATGCTTCTTCCATCAAACTTGGACGTTGGCTTTGTGAAGTCACCAAGCATTCTCCTTGCATTATTATTATTATTATTTTCGGCTGCCATGTCCTTCTCTTGTTCAAAAATTTCTGAAAGGTTGTTTCTGGATTGTTGTAATTTAGCTTCTCTTAATTTTCTCTTCAGAGTCCTTTCAGGTTCTGGATCAGCTTCAACAAGAGTGCCTTTATCCTTGTTCCTGCTCATAAGAAAGAGAAGAAAACAAGAGAAGAAAAAGGAATCCTCTATGTCACAGTATAGAGATTCCTTTGTGTTAGTAGAAGAAGAAGGGGGTAGAAGAATGAAGAAGGATGAAGAAGAATTCGAATTTAGATGAAGTGAGGTGAAGAGAAGTGTTAGTAATTAATTAATTAAATAGAATAAGAAAAGAGAAGAGAAATTTTCGAAAATAATTTTGAAAAAATGGTTAGTGATTTTCGAAAATTAAAGATGAGATGAGATTAAAATTAAAATTTAAAACAATTAAAAAGAATTTTTGAAAAAAAGATGGAGGATTTTCGAAAATTAGAGGGAGATAGGTAGTTAGGTAGTTTTGAAAAAGATAAGAAACAACCAAAAAGTTAGTTAGTTGATTGAAAAAGATTTGAAATCAAATTTTGAAAAAGATAAGAAAATAAGAAGTTAGATAAGATATTTTGAAATCAAATTTTGAAAAAGATAAAATAAAAGATAAAAAGATATATTTGAAAAAGATATTTGAAAAAGATTTAATTTTAAAATTGACTTAACTAACAAGAAACTACAAGATAAGATTCTAGAACTTAAAGATTGAACCTTTCTTAACAAGAAAGTAACAAACTTCAAATTTTTGAACCAATCACATTAATTGTTAGTTAATTTTCGAAAATTTGATATAAAGATAAGAAAAAGATTTTTGAAAATATTTTGAAAAATAATTTTGAAATTTTCGAAAATTATATAAAAAAAAATGAAAAAGATATGATTTTTGAAAAAGATTTTGAAAAGATAAGATTTTTAAAATTGAAATTTTGACTTGACTTGTAAGAAACAACTAATTTTAAAAATTTTTGACCAAGTCAACCCAAAATTTCGAAAATTTGGAGGAAAATAAGGAAAAGATATTTTTTTGATTTTTGAATTTTTAATGAAAAACACAAAAATGACCCAAAACATGAAAATTTTGGATCAAGACACAAGATGCATGCAAGAACACTATGAATGTCAAGATGAACACCAAGAACACTTTGAATATTATGATGAACATCAAGAACATAATTTTGAAAAATTTTTGATGCAAAGAAAACATGCAAGACACCAAACTTAGAAATCTTTAATGCATGAAAAATATGAATGCAAAAGTGCACATGAAAAACAAGAAAAGACACAAAACAAGAGACCATCAAGATCAAACAAGAAGTCTTGTCAAGAACAACTTGAAGATCATGAAGAACACTATGAATGCATGGGATTTTCGAAAAAATGCAAGAAAAATTTTAAAAGCATGCAATTGACACCAAACTTAAAGATTAACACAAGACTCAAACAAGAAACACAAAATATTTTTGATTTTTATGATTTTCTAATTTTTTTGTATTTTTATTGATTTTTTCGAAAAACATTTTTGGAAAAACGAAAAATAAAAGAAAAATTTTGAAAAAGATTTTTGAAAAGAAAATTACCTAATCTGAGCAACAAGATGAACCGTCAGTTGTCCATACTCGAACAATCCCCGGCAACGGCGCCAAAAACTTGGTGGACGAAATTGTGATCACTTGTTCTTTCTACTTGTAGGATGTATACTCTGATGACATTGTTTATTTTCACAACTCCGTTCAACTAACCAGCAAGTGTACTGGGTCGTCCAAGTAATAAACCTTACGTGAGTAAGGGTCGAATCCACAGAGATTGTTGGTATGAAGCAAGCTATGGTCACCTTGCAAATCTCAGTTAGGCAGGTTAAAATAGTTTTATGGGTTTTCGAAAATAGAAATAATGAAAGGGATAAAGATACTTATGCAGATTCATTGGTGGGAATTTCAGATAAGCGGATGGAGATGCTGTAGAGCTCTTGGACGCCTGCTCTCCTACTCCTTCTACTCAATCCTTCTTACTCCTTTCCATGGCAAGCTTTGTATAGGGGTTCACCATCAACTGTGGCTACTTTCATTCCTCACGGGGAAATATCCTGTGCGGCTGTCACTCGCACAGCTAACCAGTCTGGAGGCATCACCCATGGCTGATGGCTACATCCCATCCTCGCAGTGAAAACTATGCTATCGCACTCTGTCACAGTACGGCTAATCACCGGTTGGTTCCCGCTCCTACTGGAATAGAATCCCTCTTTTGCGTCTGTCACTGACGCCCAGCAGGTTAAAGTTTGAAGCACGTCACAGTCATTCATTACCGGAATCCTACTCGGAACACCACAGACAAGGTTGGACTTTCCGGATTCCCAGGATCCTACTCGGAATACCACAGACAAGGTGAGACTTTCCGGATCCTCATAAATGCCGCCATCTATCTAGCTTATACCACGAAGATTCTGTTGGGGAATCTAAGAGATACGCATTCAAGCTCTGTTGCATGTAGAACGGACATGGTTGTCAATCACACACGTTCATAAGTGAGAATGATAATGAGGGTAATCTAACTCATAACATTCATCATGTTCTTGGGTACGAATGAATATCTTGGAATAAGAATAAGAGAGATTTGAATAAAAGATAATAGAACTTCATTAATACTTGAGGTACAGCAGAGCTCCACACCCTTAATCTATGGTGTGCAGAAACTCCACCGTTGAAAATACATAAGCAAAGAGTTCAGGCATGGCCGAATGGCCAGCCCTCTCCTAACGTGATCACAGGATTCAAATTACAATCCAGGATGTCTAATACAATAGATAAATGTCCTATATATACTAGACTAGCTACTAGGGTTTACATGAGTAAGTAATTGATGCGTAAATCCACTTCCGGGGCCCACTTGGTGTATGCTTGGGCTGAGCTTGATTAATCCACGTGTAGAGGCATTTCTTGGCGTCAAACTTCAGGTTATGACGTGTTTTGGGCGTTCAACTCCGGATCATGACGTTTTTCTGGCGTTTAACTCCAGACAGCAGCGTGTACTTGGCGTTTAACGCCAAGTTACGTCGTCATTCCTCGAATAAAGTATGGACTATTATATATTGCTGGAAAGCCCTGGATGTCTACTTTCCAGCGCCGTTAAGAGCGCGCCAATTTGAGTTCTGTAGCTCCAGAAAATCCATTTCGAGTGCAGGGAGGTCAGAATCCAACAGCATCAGCAGTCCTTTTGTCAGCCTTCTTCAGAGTTTTGCTCAAATCCCTCAATTTCAGTCAGAATTTACCTGAAATCACAGAAAAACACACAAACTCATAGTAAAGTCCAGAAATGTGAATTTAACATAAAAACTAATGAAAACATCCCTAAAAGTAGCTTAAACTTACTAAAAACTATATGAAAACAATGCCAAAAAGCGTATAAATTATCCGCTCATCACTCTACCAATCCAAAAGCTTGTCTTATTGACTTGTTTGCCATTTGTAATGAGAATATGGCAGGCTGTACCTCAATGATCCCCAGCTTCTCCATTACAGAGAGTGGCATAAGATTTATGCTTGACCCTAGGTCACACAGAGCCTTTTCAAAGGTCATGGTGTCTATGGTACAGGGTATTAAGAATTTACCAGGATCTTGTCTCTTTTGAGGTAAAGTTTGCTGAACCCATGTATCTAGTTCACTAATGAGCAAGGGATGTTCACCTTCCCAAGTCTCATTACCAAACAACTTGGCATTCAGTTTCATGATGGCTCCTAGATATTGAGCAACTTGCTCTCCAGTCACATCTTCATCCTCTTCAGAGGAAGAATAGTTCTCAGAGCTCATGAATGGTAAAAGGAGGTTTAATGGAATCTCTATGGTCTCTAGGTGAGCCTCAGATTCCTTTAGGTCCTTAATAGGAAACTCCTTCTTGCTTGAGAGATGTACCATGAGGTCTTCCTCATTAGGATTTAGGTCCTTTCCTTCCTCTCTAGGTTCGGCCATGTTGATTATGTCAATGGCCTTGCACTCTCTTTTTGGATTCTCTTCAGTATTGCTTAGGAGAGTACTAGGAGGAGTTTTAGTGACTTTCTTACTCAGCTGGCCCACTTGTGCCTCCAAACTTCTGATGGAGGACCTTGTTTTGCTCATGAAACTTAAAGTGGCCTTAGACAGATCAGAGACTATGTTTGCTAAGTTAGAGGTGCTCTGCTCAGAAGTCTCTGTCTGTTGATGAGAAGATGATGGAAAAGGTTTGCTATTGCTAAACATGTTTCTTCCATCATTATTAAAGCCTTGTTGAGGCTTTTGTTGATCCTTCCATGAGAAATTTGGATGATTTCTCCATGAGGGGTTATAGGTGTTGCCAAAGGCTTCCCCCATGTAATTTACTTCTGCCATTACAGGGTTTTCAGGATCATAAGCTTATTCTTCAGAAGATGTCTCTTTAGTGCTGTTGGATGCATTTTACCATCCATTCAGATTTTGAGAAATCATGTTGACTTGCTGAGTCAACATTTTGTTCTGAGCCAGTATGGCATTCAGAGCATCAATTTCAAGAACTCCCTTCCTCTGAGGCATCCCATTATTCACGAAATTTCTCTTATAAGTGTACTTGAATTGGTTATTTGCAACCATTTCAATAAGTTCCTGAGCTTCTGCAGGCGTTTTCTTTAGGTGAATGGATCCACCTGCAGAATGGTCTAGTGACATCTTAGAGAACTTAGATAGACCATAATAGAATATATCTAACATGGTCCACTCTGAAAACATGTCAGAAGGACACTTTTTGGTCATCTGCTTGTATCTTTCCCAAGCTTCATAGAGGGATTTACCATCTTTTTGCTTGAAGGTCTGAACATCCACTCTAAGCTTGCTCAGCTTTTGAGGAGGAAAGAACTTAACCAAGAAGGTCGTGACTAGCTTATCCCAAGAGTCCAGGATATCCTTAGGTTGTGAGTCCAACCATGTTCTAGCTCTGTCTCTTATAGCAAAAGGGAAAAGCATGAGCCTGTAGACTTCAGGATCTACTGCATTAGTCTTAACAGTCTCACAGGTCTGCAAGAACTCAGTTAAAAACTGATAGGGATCTTCTGATAGAAGTCCATGGAATTTGCAGTTCTGTTGCATTAGAGCAACTAGTTGAGGTTTCAGCTAAAAATTGTTTGCTCCAATGGCAGGGATTGAGATGCTTCTTCCATCAAATTTGGAAGTAGGTGTAGTATAGTCACCAAGCATCCTCCTTGCATTATTGTTGTTGGGTTCGGCTACCATATCCTTTTCTTGTTCGAAAATTTTAGTAAGGTTGTCTCTGGCTTGTTGTAATTTAGCTTCTCTTAGTTTCCTTTTCAGAGTCCTTTCAGGTTCAGGATCAGCTTCAACAAGAATGCCTTTTTCCTTGTTCCTGCTCATATGAAAGAGAAGAAGAGGAATCCTCTATGTCACAGTATAGAGATTCCTTTATGTTAGTAGAAGAAGAAATGAATAGAAGGAGAAAAAGGTAAGAATCCAAACACAAGGGTGAGGATAGTGTCGAATTCTTGAGTAGAGGAGAAGTGTTAGTAGATAATTAAATAAATAGAAGGAGGTGAGAGGGAGAGAATTTTCGAAAATAAATTTTGAAAAAGGGTTAGTGATTTTCGAAAATTAAGAGAAGAAATAAAATTAAAATTAAAATTTGAAACAATTAATTAATTAAAAAGAATTTTTGAAAAAGAGTGAGAAATTTTCAAAAATTAGAGAGGAAAAAGTAGTTAGGTGGTTTTGAAAAAGATAAGAGATAGTCAATTAGTTAGTTGAGAAAGATTTCAAAATCAATTTTGAAAAGATAAGAAGTTAGAAAAGATATTTTAAAATCAAATTTTTGAAAAAAAAAGATATAATTTTAAAAGATATGGTAAAAAGATATGATTTTTAAGGAAAAAATATTTTGAAAAATATTTAATTTTTAAAACTAAAATTGATTACTTGACTAACAAGAAACTAAAGGATATGATTCTAGAATTTAAACATTGAACCTTTCTTAACAAGAAAGTAACAAATTTCAAATTTTTGAATCAATCACATTAATTGTTAGTAAAGTTTCAATTTTTTGAAATAAAGATAAGAAAAAGATTTTGAAAATATTTTTAAATTTTCGAAAATCATAAGATAAAAATGAAAAAGATTTGATTTTTGAAAAAGTTTTGAAAAGATAGGATTTTTAAAATTGAAAATTTGACTTGACTTATAAGAAAAAGCTAAGTTTTAAAATTTTTTGACTAAGTCAACTCAAATTTTCGAAAATTAGGAGTAAAATAAGGAAAAGATATTTTTTTTTAATTTTTAATGAGGAGAGAGAAAAACACAAATATGACCCAAAACATGAAAATTTTGGATCAAAACACTTAATGCATGCAGGAACACTATGAATGTCTAGATGAACACCAAAAACACTTTGAAGATCATGATGAATATCAAGAACATATTTTTGAAAAAATTTTTGATGCAAGGAAAACATGCATGACACCAAACTTAGAAATCTTTAATGCTTAGACACCATGAATGCAAAAATGCACATGAAAAATAATAAAAGACACAAAACAAGAAAACATCAAGATCAAACAAGAAGACTTACCAAGAACAACTTGAAGATCATGAAGAACACTATGCATGAATTTTCGAAAAATGCAAAAATTTTTAAAACATGCAATTGACACAAACTTAAAACATGACACAAGACTCAAATAAGAATCACAAAATATTTTTGGTTTTTATGATTTTATGATTTTTTTGTATTTTCTTTTATTTTTTTTTTGAAAAACATATAGGAAAAAGAAAATAAGAAATTGAAAATTTTTAATAAGAATTCCAGGAATCTTTCAATGTTAGCCTAAAACTCCAATCCAGGAGTTGGACATTGCTTAATAGCCAACTAGCTTTAGGATATAAATCAGGCATGCAACAGTTGATACTTCATCCAATTCCATATACATGCCTTTTATGTTGACAAGTGGAAGCCTCAATCCAAAAGAATTTGGATATAGCTTTACAGCCAGCCAGGCTTCAACATGTTACCATGAAACTCTAGAATTCATTCTTAAAAATTTGGAATAATTTTTGAAAACAAAGGGAAAATTTTGAAAAATATTTTTTAAAACTTTTAGAAAAGAAAATAAAAAAGAAAATTACCTAATATGAGGAACAAGATGAACTGTTAGTTGTCCAAACTCGAACAATCCCCGACAATGGCGCTAAAAACTTGGTGCACGAAATTGTGATCTCTAATAATGACATTCAACTTGGTATGCGCATCTACTAACTTAGCACTTTCTTCACAACTTCACATCACTAACCAGCAAGTGTACTGGGTCGTCCAAGTAATAAACCTTACGTAAATAAGGGTCGATCCCACAGAGATTGTTGGTATGAAGCAAGCTATGGTCATCTTGTAAATCTCAGTCAGGCGGATAATAAATGGTTATGGAGTTTTCGAATAATAATAATAAATAAACAGAAAATAAAGATAGAAATACTTATGTAGATCATTGGTGAGAATTTTAGATAAGTGTATGGAGATACTTTGTCCCTGTTAGATCTCTGCTTTCCTATTGCCTTCCTTCAATCCTTCTTATTCCTTTCCATGGCAAGCTGTATATAGGGCATCACCGTTGTCAATGGCTACATCCCATCTTCTCAGTGAAAAAGGTCCAAATGCTCTATCACGGCACGGCTAATCATCTGTTGGTTCTCGATCATGTCGGAATAGAATCCATTAATTCTTTTGCGTTTGTCATCACGCCCAACAATCGCGAGTTTGAAGCTTGTCACAGTCATTCAATCCCAGAATCCTACTCGAAATACCAAAGAAAGGTGTAGACTTTCCAGATTCTCATGAATGCTGCCTATGGATTCTAGCTTATACCACGAAGACTCTGATCTCAAAGAATGGAAGGCTCGGTTGTCAGGCGAGGGCAACCATGTGTCGTGCGTCAGGAATCCAAGAGATATACACTCTAGTTCTTGCTTGTAGAATGGAGGAGGTTGTCAGGCACGCGTTCATAAGGATGGATGATGATCAGTGTCACGGATCATCACATCCATCAGGTTAAAGTACGAGTGATATCTTAGAATAAAAATAAGCTTGAATTGAATAAAAGACAGCAGTGATTGCATTAAAACTTGAGGTACAGCAGAGCTCCACACCCTTAATCTATGGTGTGTAGAAACTCCACCGTTGAAGATACATAAGTGATGGTCCAGGCATGGCCGAATGGCCAGCCCCCAAAATGTGATCAAAAGGCCGAATGGTCAAAAGACTAGACAGCCAAAGACTCTGAATACAATAGTAAAATGTCCTATTTATACTAGACTAGCTACTAGGGTTTACAAAAATAAGTAATTGATGCAGAAATCCACTTCTGGGGCCCACTTGGTGTGTGGTTGGGCTGAGCTTGAACTTTACACGTGCAGAGACTTCTCTTGGAGCTGAACGCCAAGTTGTAACGTGTTTTTGGTGTTCAACTCTGTTCGGGACGTGTTTTTGGTTGAAAATAAATAATTGGAGCTTGAAATTGTGAATATTGGAACTTTGAGGAAGTTGAGCTTAGAGTTTGTTAAATTTTGAGGGGCTGCCTTGATTTTGAATAAATTGCTTTGGTCGTTACGTAGAAATTGGCTAAGGTATGGTTTAGGTTTCTTGCATTTAATATATAATGTTCTGTGAAAACATAGGCTAGATGACCATAGGATAAGTTGGATTGCATGTGTATATTTAATACTTAGTATCCTGTTGATGAACATGGTTTGTTTGGTGCATGTTGATTAACTGGTGATTTGGTGAATTATTGATTTGTGGTATAACTATTGTGGAGGTTGTTATGATAATAAGGTATTTTGTGTTAAAAGCCTAGGATTTGTGAACTATAATTCTTAGTTGAATTTTGGTTGTTGGATTTGAATATTGTGTGAGTATAATTGTTAATCTGAGGTAGATTTATTGTGGTGATTGTTATGATGACGAGGAAGGGTATGTTGAATTGAAAAGAATGCAGGTTTGGACCCGAAAAGGGTGGCAAAGTCCAAGTTTTAGAGGAGATGCTGCTGAAATTTTATAAAAATGAGAGATTTTGTTCATATGATTATTTAAAAAGATTTAGATTGAAAGGTTATATAGTTTGATTTTGAGTTATTAAGAAAATGAGTATGTTTTAAGTTTGATTCATTTAGAAAAGAATGAATTATGTTTTGAATTGGAACTATTGATGGACGGAATGGGAGGTGTGATAATGAAGGGTAATGATTGAGAATGATTGATGTATGATGATAAATGAGATGCGATTGAGAATGATGTGGATGTTGATGAATTATAATTGAATTATTTATATGGCTTATGAATTTGAATGATCTGAGATACGAGATTCCCTGGGTAAAGTACCGTGGCTTGCCACCACGAGGTTGAAAACTCGATACTCTGTTGACCATACGACGTAAGGGTGACTGGGCAATATAAATTTCCGGGAATGTTACCCCTATTGAACAATATTGATTATTTGAGAAAAGCTATGCATAGACTCTTGGGGATGCACGTCGAGGGACAGTCTAAGGTTTTCGTACTTGTCGGGTTGGCTGGATAACCGATAGATGAGCCTCATCAGCCATAAGATAGGCATGCATCATATGTGTACTACTTAAATTACTTGTTCGTGCATTAACTGGTGTGCCTAAGTGTACTTGCCATGCTAAATGTATATTTGTTACCTGCGGTATTTGTAATCTTCTTGTGCGCTTTTATCTGTTTATTTGTTTGTAAAATGCATGATGGAGTTGGAGGTATGGAGGAATGGAAGTATGGGACTTAGACTTAAGGTTAAGCTAAGTTAGGTTTAGATACTCTTAGAAAACCATCTTTTATGGCTTCTGTTTAATACTTTAATCTCTATAATCTGAGTGTCGGCATTCTAGGATCGCCTCTGGCATTTTTAGGACCTTATAGATTATGTGTGTGGCACCTTTACCATACTGAGAACCTCCGGTTCTCATTCCATCCTATATTGTTGTTTTTCAGATGCAGGTTGAGAGGCATCTCGTTAGGCGTCTGAGCTCCTGAAGCAAAGTGGTTACTAGGTTATCTTATTGTACAATGATGTATATATATGTACTTAGCCTTCTCTCCGCATAACTTACTTTTTTTTATCCTCTTAGAGGTTTATGGAGAGACAGTATTTTGTTTACGTACATTTGGGTTTTGGATATGTTTATATATATGTGTAAAGATTCTCTGGCCAGCCTTGACTTCGCGGGCTGAGTTAGGAGCTTGTTATTTTGTATCTTTGGCGCTCTACTCCTGCTTTTGTTATTTTGTGTTCGATAGTTATGGTTTTCCTGACGCGCAGGTTAACTCGTTTCTTGAGCGTTGCGTTTTTTATTTCGCGATTTTTATTTGGCTCCTAGTGTAATATAATCTTTTTTTTATTACATGTACATATTTTATTTTATAGGTCGTAATACCACACCACCTCTGTTTTACGAATTCTGTGTAAAGCTCAGTGTGGTAGGGTGTAACAAAGTACGAGGGCATGGCCTTCTGGCTGAGCTTCTTGCTCATATTCAAATTCCGTGTAGTCGTCCTAATGCTCGTGATACGCGATTAGTTAGGGGGAGAATTCCAGGTCCCCAGCAACAGCGCCAATGTTCCGAGGATCACCTAAAATATTAATTTAGGCCTAGATGTGAGGTCTAGATCCCTTAGTGTGGTAGCGTCTGACCTCTTTGGTTCGGAAGTGCCGCTTGTCTGAGTTCCTCGTCAGGAGATGGGAGGTGGTACCTGCAAGAGACTCCGAAGCTAAAGTTAGCAAAAGGCTTTAGGCAGATTTTTAGTAGAATAGAACGTGAGTTATATCTGGGATTCCAGTGTATTTATTCTAGAGTTGCTAACCACCTTTGTTGGAGTAGTTCTATCTTTTTTGATAGATAACTATTCCTTTTATATTGGGAGTCTGTTAAGATCTCACTTCTAGATATAGCGAAGAAATATCCGAAGCCAATTACTCTCTCTTTGTTGATGTCCGACCTCTTTACACTACACCAAATTAGATGAATAGCTACACTTATTTTGTGACCCTTATTTAAATAGTCATTATTAAATAAAATAGTAACACTTATTTATATAATTTTTTTAGCATCACTAAAAATTTAATTGTCCCAGTAATAAGAAACATAGCAATCTATTCCTTTCCCTCTTTTTCTTTTCTTATTTTCTATTTCTGATAGCCATTTCTATTTTTCAAAACCCTAACTGATTCAATTGGCAATTGGCGTTAAGATTAGAAGAGAAGAGATGAGAAGGTCACTTCTATCTCCAACGTCAGTCCCCTCTCTTTGTTGTTGTTATTTGTTCTCTCTCCACCGTTGCTGCCACTTCTGAGCTTGTCTCCGATCTTCACTCTTTTGCTCTTCTGTGCCTCTCTCCTCCATTGCTCTATTTTTGCTTCAAATTTGCTCTCATCGCCGCTGTTATGCTCTCTGCTCCAATCCCCCAGTCTCTGTCACTGCTCTAAATTCTCTCGCCTTCGGTCAGTTCTCTCCACTAATTTGCTCTCATTTAGTTTTTGTGCCTCTCTCAAGATCTTATTTTTTGATTAATCAATTATTGATGACTTGATGTGCTAACATATATGGATTCAACTTTTTAAATTTCTTTGTTCATCGATCTATTTTATTAGATTAGCATTGATATTGCCTCTTTATGAGATATAAATTCAATGTGTGATTAAATTCAGCAGGAGCTCTTTGATCTCTGGGCTCTTTTTGGTAACCATTTATTCTCTTTCAACCACAATATTCAACATGTTCGATGAAATGCTTCAACCAAATTTGTTTGATCGTTTTTTTTTTTTGCATTCTCTTATTTCTATTGCTATTGCCATACAAGTTTGATATTAAAAATTCTCTCATGTTTAGGTTTTATTATAGTCTTTGTTTTGATGTTTTACTTTTGTTCATATTATATTGTGAATCAGCTCTTCAATTGAGTATTTAACAACGCTTTTAGTTAGCTTTGAGTTTATATTGATAATTATGTCTCTTCCTCTTTTGCATTTCTAATAATTGATAGTGATTAGTCCTATTTGTATTTCTAAACGCATAATGCAAGACCATCCTCTGAATTAATGTTATGGCATGATTTGACTATGTGCTGCCTGTTGGGAAGTTACTTTTGATTCAGTATAAACAATTGCAAGGGCATTGAACTTACTCCTTTGGTTTTGTTTAATTTATTGCCAGATAGAGATGCTTCAAACAAATTCCAAACTTGTCACATGTTTTTGTTACTAATTGATCTATTTCTAGGCCATGAATACTATCCTGATTCCTTGTTATGCCCCAAAATTGGGAAGGAATTCAAAATTTTAAGTCAAGCATTGAGCTTCATTATTATTTTGTGATCTTCCTTCATTGACTTAATAGCAACTTTGGAATGTGAAAGTTGAGTCAAAAAGAATATATATGTTCTCTCTTTCTCGGTATGCCCTATCACTTAGCTTTCAAAATATTCTTGGCTTTCTTTAAGCTAGTTTTTTGTTTATATGCTTTGAAGATGTTAAGAAAGGACCACACTTCTTATGAATTAGTTCCCTCAGCATAATGCAGGGGATCCAAAGTACTGGACCAGTAATCTGCATATTTTGGATGCCTTTGTTTCCTCTCATTATATTTTTTATCTATTATTAGTATCTTCATACATGAAAAATAACCAGATTAAGAAAATAAGCTTTGTTTCCCCAATTTAACAATGCACTTATTTTCTCTCATTGTTCCATAGTGAAATGAATTTGTATTTACTGTTCAAAATTGTCACTACTAACTTTCACCCCACGATAATGTGCATCATCAACCTCAATGATCATTAGTTAATTATGCAAAGGTAAAAAAGGAGAAAATTAAAATTAATCATTTTTAAAGTGCCATGGTTGAATGTATTGCTGTTTGTAGGTTGTGTTGTGTTATTCTCTTCCGCTCATGTCCCTTATTTTTGTAGCCTTAATGACTAGTTAATTATTTTAAAAGAATTGACTCAAAATAATAATAATAATATTAACAAATGTGAAGCAGGTTCATTTTCAAGTGGCAGAAGCACATTTCTTTTAACTTGGGCATCTAACTTTGGACCTCGGACTTGATTTCAAGTGGCAGAAGCACATTTCAATTGTATATTTGTTTTATATAATAGGAAAAATGCTATTTATTTTTAAAATTTTCAGTTTTTAGTCAATTTTTTTATTTAAATAATATTATTTAATTAATTTGAATATATATTTTTATAAGAAGTTACTTATTTTTTTATGAGAAGTTACTTATTTTTAATTTTTTTAAAGACTAAATGATAGATAATTTTTAAAAAATATCTTATTGTACTATTTTTAGAAAATGAAGGTTTATATTTGTTAAGTCCTTGAAGTCAACTTAGAATTTTCTCATTAGAATTTTCTATATGAATGCAGAGAGAAGATTCATATAAGTATTGCTGGAAGTGAGAGAGTTAGAAGGTGGAGCTTCCTTGCAGCATCGCCACATTCAATTAGTTTTTTTCTTAGTTTATATTTATTTTTACTACTGCACAAACTATATTTTTATTGCGTAGTACTTTTCATAGTTTAGTATTTATTGCATTATAGATAGAATTAAGGATATACTCTTGTTTTAAATTTGAAGGAAGATTCTTATATTTGTTTAATGGATAAGTCATGGATCACAAAGCCACGACACTCAATAGAGTATGAGCAAAGGGTTAGGAGGTTTATTGATTTTGCTTTTGAAATTAGTTTAGCTGAAACAACTGTATGCCCTTGTTTGTAGTGGGGTTTTAGAAAAAAAGTGACAAAGGGTGAGATGTACGATCACTTGATATGTACCCAATTCCCGAAAGAATATACACTTTGGTTTTGTCACGGAGAGACTGAGGTAAGGGATCCCAGTGTCTCAAATAGTGATGCTTCAAATGCTTTTGATGATTTGCTTAATCAAGATTCTATTCATGACATGCTTGGAGATGCTCTTGGGACTGATATGCACTGGGCAAATGAAGTATCATTAGAGTCAAATGAAGACATTGATGGAGTTGAAAGAGTGATGGCAAATGTAGCTCATGAACAACATGATGCAACGGAGTTTGAAGAATTAGCAAGTCATGCAAAACTACCATTGTATGAAGGGTGTACAAGATATTCAAGATTGTTCATTTTGGTGAAGATGTATCATATTAAGTGTATATGTGGGATGACTGACAAGGCAATGTCGATGATATTTGAACTCTTACATGATGCATTTGAACTTGCAGAGTTTTCAAGTTCATTTTATGAAGCAAAGAAAACTATCTTGAAGCTTGGTATGAATTATGAGAAGATACATGCATGCCCGAACAATTGCATGCTGTATTGGGGTGAAGATAGTGGACGAAATTGTGATCATCAATGTTGTACTCTTTATTGTTGTATGGAATAATTATAATGGCTCTTTGCTATGTGTGGACACAACTCCGTTCAACTAACCAGTAAGTGTACTGGGTCGTCCAAGTAACAAACCTTACGTGAGTAAGGGTCGATTCCACAGAGATTGTTGGTATGAAGCAAGCTATAGTCATCTTGTAAATCTCAGTCAGGCAGATAGTAATTGATTATGGATTTTCGAAAATCAAATAATAGTAAATAAACATAAAATAAATAAAAAGTTACTCATGTAATCCAATGATGGGGATTTCAGATAGGCGTATAGAGATGCTGTGCTCCTCCTGAATCTCTGCTTTCCTACTGCTTTTATCCAATTTTATCACTCCCTTCTATGGCAAGCTGTATGTAGGGCATCACCGTTGTCAATGGCTACATCTCATCCTCTCAGTGAAAAAGGTCCAAATGCTCTGTCACAGCACGGCTAATCATCTGTCGGTTCTCAATCAGGTTGGAGTAGAATCCCTTGATTCTTTTGCGTCTGTCACTAACGCCCAGCCTTCAGGAGTTTGAAGCTCGTCACAGTCATTCAATTCCGGAATCCTACTCGGAATACCACAGACAAGGTTAGACCTTCCAGATTCCCATGAATGCCGCCATCAATTCTAGCTTATACCACGAAGATTCTGATTAAGGAATCCAAGAGATATGCGCTCGGCCAAGGTAGAATGATGAGCGGATAATTTATACGCTTTTTGGCATTGTTTTTAGTATGTTCTAGTTAGTTTTTAGTATACTTTTATTAGTTTTTAGTTAAAATTCACTTTTCTGTACTTTACTATGATTTTGTGTGTTTTTCTGTGATTTCAGGTATTTTCTGGCTGAAATTGAGGGACCTGAGCAAAAATCTGATTCAGAGGCTAAAAAGGACTGCAGATGCTGTTGGATTCTGACCTCCCTGCACTCGAAGTGAATTTTCTGGAGTTACAGAAGCTCAATTGGCGCGCTCTCAACTGCGTTGGAAAGTAGACATCCTGGGCTTTCCAGCAATATATAATAGTCCATACTTTGTCCGGGATTTGATGGCACAAACCGGCGTTCCAAATCAGCTCAAAACTGCCCGGCGTTAAACGCCGGAACTGGCACAAGAATGGGAGTTAAATGCCCAAACTGGCACAAAAGCTGGCGTTTAACTCCAAGAGAAGTCTCTACACGAAAATGCTTCAATGCTCAGCCCAAGCACACACTAAGTGGGCCCGGAAGTGGATTTTTATGTCATTTACTCATCCTTGTAAACCCTAGGCTACTAGTTCTCTACAAATAGGACCTTTTACTATTGTATTCTCATCTGGGTAGCTGATGAGCGGATAATTTATACGCTTTTTTGTATTGTTTTTCGGTAGTTTTTAGTAAGTTCAAGCTACTTTTAGGGATGTTTTCATTAGTTTTTATGTTAAATTCACATTTCTGGACTTTACTATGAGTTTGTGTGTTTTTCTGTGATTTCAGGTAATTTCTGGCTAAAATTGAGGGACTTGAGCAAAACTTTGAAAAAGGATGACAAAAGGACTGCTGATGCTGTTGGAATCTGACCTCCCTGCACTCAAAAGGGACTTTCTTGAGCTACAGAACTCCAAATGGTTAGTTGAACGGAATTGTGTCCACACATAGCCAAGAGCCATTATTATCTTGAATTAAATTTCATACAAGTACAAAGAGTCCAACTTTGAGGATCACAATTTCGTCCACCAAGTTTTTGGCGCCGTTGCCAGGGATTGTTCGAGTATGGACAACTGACGGTTCATCTTGTTGCTCAGATTAGGTAATTTTCTTTTAAAAAATATTTTTCAAAATTTTTCTTTTCTTTTTCGTTTTTCCAAACTTTATTTTCGAAAAAATTAATAAAAATCCAAAAAAAAATCATAAAATCAAAAAAACCAAAAATATTTTGTGTTCTTGTTTGAGTCTTGAGTCAAATTTTAAGTTTGGTGTCAATTGCATGCTTTAAAAATTTTTCTTGCATTTTTCGAAAAAAATTCATGCATTCATGGTGTTCTTCATGATCTTCAAGTTGTTCTTGGTAAGTCTTCTTGTTTGATCTTGATGTTTTCTTGTTTTGTGTTGTTTGTTGTTTTTCATATGCATTTTTGCATTCATATTTTCCAAGCATTAAAAATTTCTAAGTTTGGTGTCTTGCATGTTTTCTTTGCATCAAAATTTTTCAAAATCATGTTCTTGATGTTCATCATGATCTTCAAAGTGTTCTTGGTGTTCATCTTGACATTCATAGTGTTCTTACATGCATCATGTGTTTTGATCCAAAATTTTTAAGTTTTGGGTCATGTTTGTGTTTTTTCTCTCTCATAATTAAAAATTCAAAAATCAAAAATATATCTTTTCCTTATTTTTCTCATAATTTTCGAAAATTTGAGTTGACTTAGTCAAAAATTGTCAAAATTAGTTGTTTCTTACAAGTCAAGTCAAATTTTCAATTTTAAAAATCTTATATTTTCAAAATCCTTTTAAAAAAAATCATATCTTTTTCATTTTTTTTCTATTTTTTGAAAACTTTAAAAATATTTTCTAAAATTATTTTCAAAATCTTTTTCTTATCTTTTATATCATATTTTCGAAAATAGGCTAACAATTAATGTGATTGGTTCAAAAATTTGAAGTTTGTTACTTTCTTGTTAAGAAAGGTTCAATCTTTAATTTCTAGAATCTTATCTTGTAGTTTCTTGTTAGTTAAGTCATTTTAAAAAATTAAATCTTTTTATCTTTTATCTTATCTTTTTCAAAAATTTTATCTTTTTCAAAAATTGATTTCAAAATATCTTATCTAACCTCTTATCTTCTTATCTTTTCAAATTTGATTTTAATATCTTTTTCAACTAACTCTTTGACTTTTTGTTTGTTTCTTATCTTTTTTAAAACCACCTAACTACTTTTCCCTCTCTAATTTTTGAAAATATCTCATCTCTTTTTCAAAAATTCTTTTTGTTTTAAATTTTAATTTTAATCTTATCTTATTTCTAATTTTCGAAAATTACTAACCCTTTTTTTAAATTATTTTCGAATTTTCTATCTCTTCACTCTTATTCTATTTAATTATTTAATTACTAACACTTCTCTTCACCTCTCTTCACCTAAAAATCCGAACCCATTCTTCTTTACTCTTCTCCCCTTTCTTTTTCTGCTAACATAAAGGAATCTCTATACTGTGAGATAGAGGATTCCTCTTTCTTTTCTTGTTTTCTTCTCTTTCATATGAGCATGAACAAGGAAAAAGGCACTCTTGTTGAAGTTGATCCAGAACCTGAAAGGACTCTGAAGAGAAAATTAAGAGAAGCTAAGTTACAACAATCTAAAGGTAACCTTTCAGAAACATTAGAACAAGAGAAGGAGATGGCAGCCAAAAATAATAATAATGCAAGGAGAATGCTTGGTGACTTCACAAAGCCAACATCCAAATTTGATGGAAGAAGCATCTCCATTCCTACCATTGGAGCCAATAATTTTGAGCTGAAACCTCAGCTAGTTGCCTTAATGCAACAAAACTGCAAGTTTTATGGACTTCCATCTGAAGATCCTTACCAGTTTTTAACTGAGTTCTTGCAGATCTGTGAGACTGTAAAGACGAATGGAGTTGATCCTGAAGTCTACAGACTCATGCTTTTCCCCTTTGTTGTAAGAGACAGAGCTAGAATATGGTTGGATTCACAACCCAAGGATAGCCTGGACTCCTGGGATAAGCTGGTCACTGCCTTCTTGGATAAATTCTTTCCTCCTCAAAAGCTGAGCAAGCTGAGAGTAGATGTTCAAACCTTCAAACAAAAAGATGGTGAATCCCTCTATGAAGCTTGGGAAAGATACAAGCAGCTGACCAAAAGATGTCCATCTGACATGTTTTCAGAATGGACCATATTAGATATATTCTATTATGGCCTGTCTGAATTTTCGAAAATGTCATTGGACCATTCTGCAGATGGATCTATTCACCTAAAGAAAACGCCTGAAAAGGCTCAAGAACACATTGATATGGTTGCAAACAACCAATTCATGTACACTTCTGAGAGGAATTCCGTGAATAATGGGATACCTCAGAAGAAAAGAGTTCTTGAAATTGATGCTCTGAATGCCATATTGACTCAAAACAAAGTGTTGACTCAACAGGTCAACATGATCTCTCAAAATCTGAATGGATGGCAACATGCATCCAACAGTACTAAAAAGGCAGCTTCTGAAGAAGCTTATGATTCTGAGAATCCTGCCATGGCAGAGGTTAATTACATGGCTGAACCTTATGGAAACACCTATAACTCATCATGGAGAAATCATCCAAATTTCTCATGGAAGGATCAACAAAAGCCTCAACAAGGCTTTAGCAATGGTGGACGCAATAGGCTGAGCAATAACAAGCCTTTTCCATCATCTTCTCAGCAACAGACAGAGAATTTTGAACAAAACACTTCTAATTTAGCCAATCTAGTCTCTGATCTGTCAAAAGCCACTTTTAGTTTCATGAGTGAAACAAGATCCTCCATCAGAAATCTGGAGGCACAAGTGGGCCAGCTGAGTAAAAAAGTCAGTGAAACTCCTCCCAGTATTCTCCCAAGCAATATAGAAGAGAATCCAAAAGGAGAGTGCAAGGCCATTGATGTAATCAATATGGACGAATGCACAAGGGAGGAGGAGGATGAAAATCCTAGTGAGGAAGACCTCTTGGGACGTCCTTCAACCAAGAAGGAGTTTCCTATTAAGGATCCAAAGGAATCTGAGACTCATACAGAGACCATAGAGATTCTATTAAATCTCCTTCTGCCATTCATGAGCTCTGAAGACTATTCTTCCTCTGAAGAGGATGAAGATGTGACTGGAGAGCAAGTTGCTCAATATTTAGGAGCTATCATGAAGCTGAATGCCAAGTTGTTTGGTAATGAGACTTGGGAAAGTGAACTTCCCTTGCTCATTAATGAACTAGATACCTGGATTCAGCAAACTCTACCTCAAAAGAAACAAGATCCTGGCAAGTTCTTAATACCTTGTACCATAGGCACCATGACCTTTGAAAAAGCTCTATGTGATCTGGGGTCAGGGATAAATCTTATGCCACTCTCTGTAATGGAGAAGCTTGGGATCATTGAGGTATAACCTGCCTTGTTCTCATTACAATTGGCAGACAAGTCATTGAGACAAGCTTATGGAATAGTGGAGGACGTGTTAGTAAAGGTTGAAGGCCTTTATATCCCTGCTGATTTCATAATCTTAGACACTAGGAAGGAAGAGGATGAATGCATTATCCTTGGAAGACCTTTCCTAGCCACAGCAGGAGCTGTGATAGATGTCAACAGAGGTGAACTAGTCCTTCAATTGAATGGGGACTACCTTGTGTTTAAGGCACATGGCCATCCCTCTGTGACAAAAGAGAGTAAGCATGAAGAGCTTCTCTCAATTCAGAGTCAAGAAGAGCCCCCACAGTCAAACTCTAAGTTTGGTGTTGTGAGGCCACAACCAAACTATAAGTTTGGTATCAAGCTCCCATATCCAAACTCTAAGTTTGGTGTTGGGACTATACAACATTGACCTTATCACCTTTGTGGCTCCATGAGAGCCACTGTCAAGCTATTGACATTAAAGAAGCGCTTGTTGGGAGGCAACCCAATTTTATTTATCTAATTTTTATTTTATTGTTATTTTGTTTTTTATTAGGTACAAGATCATGTGGAGTCACGAAAAAAAATATAAAAATTAAAAACAGAATCAAAAATAGTAGAAGAAAAATCACACCCTGGAGGAAGCACAGGCTGGCGTTCAACACCAGTAAGGAGCATCTGGCTGGCATTCAACGCCAGAACAGAGCATGAATCTGGCGCTGAACGCCAGAAATAAGCAACATTCTGGCGCTGAGCGCCAGGAATGTGCCTAGAGGAAAAGCTGGCACTGAACGCCAGTAACAAGCATGAAACTGGCGTTCAACGCCAGAAACATGCTTTACATGGGCGTTGAACGCCCAGAACGTGCACGACTCGGCGTTTAAATGCCAGAATGGTGTGCAAAGGCGTTTTACATGCCTATTTGGTGCAGGGATGGAATTCCTTGACACCTCAGGATCTGTGGACCCCATAGGATCCCCACCTACTATATTCCCACCTTACCTCCTAATCCTATTTTACTCTTCCCCATGTCACACTTCCCAAAAACCCTTCACCAATCACCTCAATCTCTCTTCCCAATCACCTATTCACCCCTCACATCCATCCACTCTTCCCCATAAACCCCACCCACCTTCAAAATTCAAAAACATTTCCCACCCAATCCCACCCTAAATGGCCGAACCTACCCTCTCCCCTCTCCCTATATATACCCTTCCTTTCTACTTCATTTTCACACAACACAACCCCCTCTTCTTCACCTTGGCCGAACCTACACTTCCACTTCTCCTCCATATTCTCTTCTTCTTCTTCTTCTCTTCTTTCTTCTATTGCTCGAGGACGAGCAATACTTTAAGTTTGGTGTGGTCAAAGCATAATCTTTTTTGTTTTCCATTACCATCAATGGCACCTAAGGCCGGAGAATCCTCTAGAAAAGGAAAAGGGAAGACAAAAGCTTCCACCTCCGAGTCATGGGAGATGGAAAGATTCATCTCCAAGAGCCATCAAGACCACTTCTATGATGATGTGGCAAAGAAGAAGGTGATCCCTGAGGTCCCTTTCAAGCTCAAGAAAAATGAGTATCCGGAGATCCGACATGAAATCCGAAGAAGCGGTTGGGAAGTCCTAACCAACCCCATGCAACAAGTCAGAATCTTAATGGGTCAAGAGTTCTATGCCAATGCATGGATCACTAGGAACCATGATCAAAGTATGAACCCGAGTCCAAAGAATTATCTCACAATGGTTCGGGGGAAATACTTAGATTTTAGTCCAGAAAATGTGAGGTTGGCATTCCACTTGCCCATGATGCAAGAAGATGAACGCCCCTACACTAGAAGGGTCAACTTTAATCAAAGGTTGGACCAAGTCCTAATGGACATATGCGTGGAAGGAGCTCAATGGAAAAGAGACTCCAAAGGCAAGCCAGTTCAACTAAGAAGACTGGACCTCAAGCCTGTGGCTAGAGGATGGTTGGAGTTCATTCAACGCTCCATCATTTCCACTAGCAACCGATCTGAAGTTACTGTGGATCGGGCCATCATGATTCATAGCATCATGATTGGAGAGGAAGTAGAAGTTCATGAGGTCATCTCCAATGAAATCTACAAAATAGCCGACAAGCCCTCCACCATGGCAAGGCTAGCTTTTCCTCACCTTATTTGCCATCTATGTTACTCAGCTGGAGTTATCATAGAAGGAGACATCTCCATTGAAGAGGATAAGCCCATCACCAAGAAGAGGATGGAGCAAGCAAGAGAGACCTTTCACGGTTCTCAAGAGATGCATGAGGAAGCTCATCATCAAGAAATCCCTGAGATGCCTCAAGGGATGCACTTTCCTCCCAATAACTATTGGGAACAACTCAATACCTCCTTAGAAGATTTGAGCCACAATGTTGAACAATTAAGGGTGGAACATCATGAGCACTCCATCATTCTCCATGAAATAAGAGAAGATCAAAGAGCAATGAGGGAGGAGTAACAAAGGCAAGGAAGGGACATAGAAGAGCTTAAAGACATTGTTGGACCTTCAAGAAGAAGACGCCACTAAGGTGGATTCATTCCTTGTTCTTATTTCTTTCTATTTTTCGGTTTCTATGTTATGTTTATCTTCATGATCATTAGTATGTAGTAACCATGTCTTAAAGTTATGAATAATTCCATTAATCCTTCACCTTTCTTAAATGAAAAATGTTTTAATTCAAAAGAACAAGAAGTACATGAATTTCAAATTTATTCTTACGAAAAAAAATGGCGAAAAAAATATAGAAAGAAAGAAAGAAAAAGCAAGCAGAAAAAGCCAATAGCCCTTAAAACCAAAAGGCAAGGGTAAAAAGGATCCAAGGCTTTGAGCATCAATGGATAGGAGGGCCCAAGGAAATAAAATCCAGGCCTAAGCGGCTAAATCAAGCTGTCCCTAACCATGTGCTTGTGTCATGAAGGTCCAAGTGAAAAGCTTGAGACTGAATGGTTAAAGTCGTGATCCAAAGCAAAAAGAGTGTGCTTAAGAGCTCTGGACACCTCTAACTGGGGACTCTAGCAAAGCTGAGTCATAATCTGAAAAGGTTCACCCAGTCATGTGTCTGTGGCATTTATGTATCCGGTGGTAATACTAGAAAACAAAATGCTTAGGGCAACGGCCAAGACTTAGAAAAGTAGCTGTGTTCAAGAATCAACATACTTAACTAGGAGAATCAATAACACTATCCAAAATTCTAAGTTCCTAGAGAAGCCAATCATTCTAAACTTCAAAGAAAAAAATGAGATGCCAAAACTGTTCAGAAGCAAAAAGCTACAAGTCTCGCTCTTCTAATTATAATTAATATTCATTGATATTCTGGAATTTATAGTATATTCTCTTCTTTTTATCCTATTTGATTTTCAGTTGCTTGTGGACAAGCAACAATTTAAGTTTGGTGTTGTGATGAGCGGATAATTTATACGCTTTTTGGCATTGTTTTTAGGTAGTTTTTAGTAAGTTCAAGCTACTTTTAGGGATGTTTTCATTAGTTTTTATGTTAAATTCACATTTCTGGACTTTACTATGAGTTTGTGTGTTTTTCTGTGATTTCAGGTCATTTCTGGCTGAAATTGAGGGACTTGAGCAAAACTCTGAAAAAGGCTGACAAAAGGACTGCTGATGCTGTTGGAATCTGACCTCCCTGCACTCAAAATAGATTTTCTGGAGCTACAGAACTCCAAATGGCGCACTCTCAACGGCGTTGGAAAGTAGCCATCCAGAGCTTTCCAGCAATACATAATAGTCTATACTTTATTCGGATATTGACGACGTAAAGTGGCGTTGAACGCCAAGTACATGCTGCTGTCTGTAGTTAAACGCCAGAAACACGTCATGATCCGGAGTTGAACGCCCAAAACACGCTATAACTTGGAGTTCAACTCCAAGAGAAGCCTCAGCTCGTGGATAGATCAAGCTCAGCCCAAACATACACCAAGTGGGCCCCGGAAGTGGATTTATGCGTCAATTACTTACTCATGTAAACCCTAGTAGCTAGTTTATTATAAATAGGAATTTTTATTAGTGTATTAGACATCTTGGGACGATTAGTTCTCAGATCATGGGGGCTGGCCATTTGGCCATGCCTGGACCTCTCACTTATGTATTTTCAACGGTGGAGTTTCTACACACCATAGATTAAGGGTGTGGAGCTCTGCTGTACCTCAAGTTTCAATACAATTACTATTACTTTCTATTCAATTCTCTTTATTCCTATTCTAAGATATTCGTTGCACTTCAACTTGATGAATGTGATGATCTGTGACACTCATCATCATTCTCACCTATGAACGCGCGTGATTGACAACCACTTCCGTTCTACCTTAGGCCGGGCGCATATCTCTTATATTCCTTAATCAGAATCTTCGTGGTATAAGCTAGAATTGATGGCGGCATTCATGAGAATCCGGAAAGTCTAAACCTTGTCTATGGTATTCCGAGTAGGATTCTAGGATTGAATGATTGTGACGAGCTTCAAACTCCTGAAGGCTGGGCATTAGTGACAGACGCAAAAGAATCAAGGGATTCTATTCCAACCTGATTGAGAACCGACAGATGATTAGCCGTGCTGTGACAGAGCATTTGGACCATTTTCACTGAGAGGATGGGATATAGCCATTGACAACGGTGATGCCCTACATACAGCTTGCCATAGTAGGGAGTGATAAAATTGGATAAAAACAGTAGGAAAGCAGAGATTCAGGAGGAGCACAGCATCTCCATACACCTATCTGAAATTCACACCATGGAAATACATGAGTAACTTTATCTTTATTTGCTGTTATTTGATTTTCCAAATTCCATAATTTATTTAAATCAGCCTGACTAAGATTTACAAGTTGACCATAGCTTGCTTCATACCAACAATCTCTGTGGGATCGACCCTTACTCACGTAAGGTTTATTACGTGGACGACCCAGTACACTTGCTGGTTAGTTGAACGGAGTTATGTCCACACATAGCCAAGAGCCATTATTATCTCGAATTAAATTTCATACAAGTACAAAGAGTCCAACTTTGAGGATCACAATTTCGTCCACCCGTAGCTATCTTTAGTCTTATGCTATCTTAGATCATGGAGGCTGGCCTCACGGCCATGCCTAGACCTTTTTCTTATGTATTTTCAACGGTGGAGTTTCTACACACCATAGATTAAGGTGTGGAGCTCTGCTGTACCTCGAGTATTAATGCAATTACTATTGTTCTTCTATTCAATTCAGCTTGTTCTTGTTCTAAGATATCACTTGTTCTTCAACTTGATGAATGTGATGATCCGTGACACTCATCATCATTTTCACCTATGAACGTGTGCCTGACAACCACCTCCGTTCTACCTTAGATTGAGTGGATATCTCTTGGATCCCTTAATCGAAAACTTCGTGGTATAAGCTAGAATTGATGGCGGCATTCAAGAGAATCCGGAAGGTTTAAACATTGTCTGTGGTATTCTGAGTAGGATTCAATGATTGAATGACTGTGACGAGCTTCAAACTCCTGAAGGCTGGGCGTTAGTGACAGACGCAAAAGAATCACTGGATTCTATTCCAACCTGATTGAGAACTGACAGATGATTAGCCGTGCCATGACAGGGTGCGTAGAACATTTTCACTGAGAGGATGGGAGGTAGCCACTGACAACGGTGAAACCCTACATACAGCTTGCCATGGAAAGGAGTAAGAAGGATTGGATGAAGACAGTAGGAAAGCAAAGAGACGGAAGGGACAAAGCATCTCCATACGCTTGTCTGAAATTCTTACCAATGAATTACATAAGTATCTCTATCTTTATCTTTATGCTTTATTCATAAATCATCCATAACCATTTGATTCTGCCTGACTGAGATTTACAAGATGACCATAGCTTGCTTCATACCAACAATTTCCGTGGGATCGACCCTTACTCGCGTAAGGTTTATTACTTGGACGACCCAGTGCACTTGCTGGTTAGTTGTGCGAAGTTGTGATAAAGAGTTGAGATTACAATTGTGCATACCATGTTGATGGCGCCATTGATGATCACAATTTCGTGCACCAAGTTTTTGGCGCCGTTGCCGGGGATTGTTCGAGTTTGGACAACTGACGGTTCATCTTATTGCTTAGATTAGGTATTTTTCTTCAGAGTTCTTAAGAATGAATTCTAGTGTTTCGAGGTGATGTTCTTATCATCACCAAAGCTGATTGATTTTCATCAATTTAGCTCTTGAACGCAATGTCCTGCTGAAGCTTGGCTAGCCATGTCTAATTCCTTTAGACTGAAGCTTTAGACTAACATTGCATGATTCCTGGAATTCTCATTAAGAATTTTGATATCTTTATTTTCTTTTCCACTTAATTTTCGAAAAAACCAAAAAAATTACAAAATCATAAAAAAAATAAAAATATTTTATGTTTCTTATTGAGACACTAGGCTCATTTTAAGTTTGGTGTCAATTGCATGTTTCTATTCTTCTTGCATTCATGCATGTGTCTTCATTAATCTTCAAGTTATTCTTGATGATTTCCTTGCTCTGATCTTTAAATTCTCTTGACTTGAGTGTTTTGATTCTCATATGCATTCTCATTTGTTAGTGTCAATGGTATACAAACTGCTAAGTTTGGTGTTATGCATGCATTGTTATTTGATTTTAGTTGCATTTTGATTATTCCTCATTATTAAAAATCCAAAAAAATTTTATTTGTGTCTTTTCAAGTCAATAATACAGAGAATTGAAGATTCAGAACATACAGTAGAGGAATTATACAGAAAAAGCTGGGCGTTCAAAACACCCAGTGAGGAAGGCAAACTGGTGTTTAAACGCCAGCCAGGGTGCCTGGCTGGGCGTTTAACGCCCAAAAGGGGGCGTTTAACGCCCAAAAGGGGTGAGTTTTGGGCGTTAAACGCCAGAATGTGCACCATTCTGGGCGTTTAACCCCAGGATGGCACAAGAGGGAAGATTTTGTTTTTAATGCCAATTTTTTTCAAGTTTTCAAAATTTTTCAAAATCAAATCTTTTTCAAATCAAATCTTTTCAATCATATGTTTTCAAAATCAATTTATTTCCATTTTCAAAAATACTTGCTAACAATTAATTATTTGATTCAACAATTCAAGTATGTTTCCTTTCCTGATGAGAAAGGTTTAATGTTTGAATCATATCTTTTCTTGTTAGCCAAGTCATTAATTTTCAAAATCAAATCTTTTTAAATTGTTTTTCAAATCATATCTTCTCAATCATGTCTTTTTAAAACTATATCTTTTTCAATCATATCTTCTTAAATCACATCTTTTTCAAAATAGTTTTCAATCATATCTTTTTAATTTCTTATTGCAAAATCTTTTTCAAAAATCACTTAATTTCTTTTCCGCTCTTAGTTTTTGAAAATCAATTAATCTTTTTCAAAATGTTTTTAAAATCTTTTTAACTTATTTTCAAAACTTTCTTCCCCTCTTCTCACATCCTTCTATTTATGCACTAACACTACTCCTCAATGCACAATTCGAACTCCATCTTTCCTTGATAAGTTCGCATTTTCTACCTCTTCCTTCTATTTTTCTTTTCCTCTGACACCTCAAGGAATCTCTATACTGTGACATAGAGGATTCCATATTTTCTTGTTCTTTTCTTTTTCATATGAGCAGGAGCAAAGACAAAAGCATTCTTGTTGAGGCTGACCCTGAACCTAAAAGGACCTTGAAGTGAAAGCTAAGAGAAGCTAAAGCACAATTCTCTGTAGAGGACCTAACAGAAATCCTCAAAGAAGAAGACATGGCAGCCGAAAACAACAACAATGCCAACAATGCAAGGAAGATGCTGGGTGACTTTAATGCACCTACTCCCGACTTCTATGGGAGAAGCATCTCTATCCCTGCCATTGGAGCAAACAACCTTGAGGTTAAGCCTCAATTAGTTTCTCTAATGCAACAGAATTGCAAGTTTCATGGACTTCCATTGGAAGATCCTCATCAGTTTCTAGCTGAGTTCTTGCAAATTTGTGACACTGTCAAAACCAATGGGGTTGACCCTGAGGTCTACAGACTTATGCTATTCCCTTTTGCTATAAGAGACAGAGCTAGGATATGGTTGGACTCACAACCTAAAGAAAGCCTGAACTCTTGGGAAAAGCTAGTCAATGCCTTCTTGGCAAAGTTCTTTCCACCTCAAAAATTGAGTAAGCTTAGAGTGGAAGTCCAAACCTTCAGACAAACGGAAGGTGAATCCCTCTATGAAGTTTGGAAAAGATACAAACAATTGATCAGAAAGTGTCCTTCTGACATGCTTTTTGAATGGAGCATCATAGGTATCTTCTATGATGGTCTGTTTGAACTGTCCAAGATGTCATTGGATAGTTCTGCTGGAGGCTCTCTTCATCTGAAAAAGACGCCTGCAGAAGCTCAAGAACTAATTGAAATGGTTGCAAATAACCAATTCATGTACACTTCTGAAAGGAATCCTGTGAACAATGGGACGAATCAGAAGAAAGGAGTTCTTGAGATTGATACTCTGAATGCCATATTGGCTCAGAACAAAATATTGACTCAGCAAGTCAATATGATTTCTCAAAGTCTGTCTGGAATGCAAGCTGCACCAGGCAGTACTAAGGACGCTTCATCTGAAGAAGAAGCTTATGATCCTGAGAACCCTTCAATGGAAGAGGTGAATTACATGGGAGAACCCTATAGAAACACCTATAATCCTTCATGGAGAAATCATCCAAATCTTTCATGGAAGGATCAACAGAGACCTCAACAAGGTTTCAACAACAATAATGGTGGAAGAAACAGGTTTAGCAATGGCAAGCCTTTTCCATCATCTTCTCAGCAACAGACAGAGAATTCTAAGCAGAGCCACTCTGACTTAGCAACCATGGTCTCTGATCTAATCAAAATCACTCAAAGTTTCATGACTGAAACAAGGTCCTCCATTAGAAACTTGGAGGCACAAGTGGGTCAGCTGAGTAAGAAAATTACTGAACTCCCTCCTAGCACTCTTCCAAGCAATACAGAAGAGAATCCAAAAGGAGAGTGCAAGGCCATTAACATGACCTACATGTCCGAATTTGGAGAGGAGGAAGAGGCATTGAGTGCCACTGAGGGAGGCCTCAATGGACGTTCACTGGCCTCCAATGAGTTCCCTAATGAGGAACCATGGGAATCTGAGGCTCACACTGAGACCATAGAGATTCCATTGGATTTACTTTTGCCATTCATGAGCTCTGATGAGTATTCTTCCTCTGAAGAGGATGAAGATGTCACTGAAGAGCAAGTTGCCAAGTACCTTGGAGCAATCATGAAGCTAAATGACAAGTTATTTGGTAATGAGACTTGGGAGGATGAACCCCCTTTGCTCACCAAAGAGCTGGATAACTTGACTAGGTAGAGATTACCTCAAAAGAGACAGGACCCTGGGAAGTTCTCAATACCTTGTACAGTAGGCACCATGACCTTCAAGAAGGCTCTGTGTGACCTAGGGTCAAGCATAAATGTCATGCCCCTCTCTGTAATGAGAAGCTAGGGATCTTTGAGGTGCAAGCTGCAAAAATCTCCCTAGAGATGGCAGACAATTCAAGAAAACAAGCTTATGGACTTGTAGAGGATGTTCTGGTAAATGTTGAAGACCATTACATCCCTGCTGATTTCATAGTCTTAGAGACTGGGAAGTGCATGGATGAATCCATCATCCTTGGCAGACCCTTCCTAGCCACAGCAAAGGCTGTGATTGATGTTGACAGAGGAGAATTGATCATTCAAGTGAATGAAGAATCCCTTGTGTTTAAGGCTCAAGGATATCCCTCTATAACCATGGAGAGGAAGCATGAAGAGCTTCTCTCAAAACAGAGCCCCCACAGTCAAACTCTAAGTTTGGTGTTGGGAGGCCACAACCAACTTCTAAGTTTGGTGTTGAACCCCCACATTCAAACTCTAAGTTTGGTGTTGAGAGGTTCCAACATTGCTCTGAGCATATGTGAGGCTCCATGAGAGCCCACTGTCAAGCTAGTGACATTAAAGAAGCGTTTGTTGGGAGGCAACCCAATGTTATATTTATCTATTTTTCCTTTGTTATTTTATGTTTTCTGTAGGTTGATGATCATGGGAAGTCACAAAATCAATTGAAAAAGCAAAAACAGAATGAAAAACTGAAAGAAAAACAGCACACCCTGGAGGAAGACCTTGCTGGCGTTTAAACACCAGTAAGAGCAGCAAATGGGCGTTTAACGCCCAGTCTGGCACCATTCTAGGCGTTAAATGCCAGGAAAGGGCAAGAAGTTGGCGTTAAAAGCCAGAAATGGGCACCAGCCCAGCGTTTAACGCCAGAATTGGCATAGAGAGCATTTTTGCTCGCCACTTGGTGCAGGGATGACTTTTCCTTGACACCTCAGGATCTGTGGACCCCACAAGATCCCTACCTACCCCACCACTCTCTCTTCTTCACCCATTCACCAATCACCTCAACACCTCTTCCCCCAAAAACCCCTCACCTATCAAATCTATCTCTCTTCACCACTCACATTCATCCTTCATAAAACCCCACCTACCTTACCATTCAAATTCAACCCACTTTCCTTCCTAAACCCACCCTCACATAGCCGAACCTTACCCCTCTCTCCACTCCTATATAAACCCATCTTTACTACCTCATTTTCACACAACCTAAACACTACTTCTCTCCCTTTGGCTAAACCACAAAGCCATCTCCATCTCCTCTATTTCTTCTTCTTCTACTCTCTTCTTTCTTCTTTTGCTCGAGGATGAGCAAACCTTTTAAGTTTGGTGTGGTAAAAGCATTGCTTTTTGTTTTTCCATAACCATTTATGGCATCCAAGGCCGGAGAAACCTCTAGAAAGAGGAAAGGGAAGGCAAAAGCTTCCACCTCCGAGTCATGGGAGATGGAGAGATTCATCTCAAAGGTGCATCAACACCACTTCTATGAAGTTGTAGCCATGAAGAAGGTGATCCCTGAAGTCCCTTTCAAACTCAAAAAGAGTGAATACCCGGAGATCCGACATGATATCCGAAGAAGAGGTTGGGAAGTTCTTACCAACCCCATTCAACAAGTCAGAATCTTAATGGTTCAAGAGTTCTATGCTAATGCATGGATCACCAAGAACCATGATCAAAGTGTGAACCTGGACCCAAAGGATTGGCTTACAATGGTTCGGGGGAAATACTTGGATTTTAGTCCAGAAAATGTAAGGTTGGCATTCAACTTGTCCATGATGCAAGGAGATGAACACCCTTACACTAGAAGGGTCAACTTTGATCAAAGGTTGGACCAAGTCCTCATAGACATTTGTGAAGAGGGCGCTCAATGGAAGAGAGATTCAAGAGGAAAGCCGGTTCAACTGAGAAGGCATGACCTCAAGCCCGTGGCTAGAGGATGGTTAGAGTTTATCCAACGCTCAATCATTCCGACTAACAACCGGTCCGAAGTTACTATATACCGGGCTATCATGATTTATAACATCATGATTGGAGAGGAAGTAGAAGTTCATGAGGTTATATCCCAAGAACTTTATAAGGTGGCGGACAAGTCCTCTACCTTGGCAAGGTTAGCCTTTCCTCATCTCATTTGTCACCTCTGTTATTCAGTTAGAGTTGACATAGAGGGAGACACCCTCATTGATGAGGGCAAGCCCATCACTAAGAAAAGGATGGAGCAAACAAGAGACCCCTCTCATCATGAAATCCCTGAGATGCCTCAAGGGATGCACTTTTCTCCACAAAACTATTGGGAGCAAATCAATACCTCCCTAGGAGAATTGAGTTCCAACATGGGATAACTAAGGGTGGAGCACCAAGAACATTCCATCCTCCTCCATGAAATTAAAGAAGATCAAAGAATCATGAGAGAGGAGCAACAAAGGCAAGGAAGAGACATTGAGGAGCTCAAGCACTCCATAAGATCTTCAAGAGGAAGAACAAGCCGCCATCACTAAGGTGGACCCGTTCTTTAATCTCCTTGTTCTTTATTTTTCTGTTTTTCAAAAAATCATGCTTATGTCTATCTATGTTTGTGTCTTATGATCATTAGTGTCTTAGTGTCTATGCCTTAAAGTTATGAATGTCCTATGAATCCATCACCTTTCCTAAATGAAAAATGTTCTTAATTGAAAAAGAGAAGAATTGCATGAATTTTAAATTTTATAACAGATTAATTATTTTGATGTGGTGGCAATATTTTGGTTTCTGAATGTATGCTTGAACAGTGCATAAATCTTTTGAATTTGTTGTTCATGAATGTTGGCTCTTGAAAGAATGATGAAAAAGGAGACATGTTACTGAGGATCTGAAAAATCATAAAAATGATTCTTGAAGAGAGAGAAAAATGGAAAAAAAGAGAGAGAAAAGAAAAAAAATAAAGTTGTGATACAAAGCAAAAAGAGTGTGCTTGAGAACCCTGGACACCTCTAATTGGGGACTCTAGCAAAGCTGGGTCACAATCTGAAAAGGTTCACCCAGTTATGTGTCTGTGGCATGTATGTATCCGGTGGTAATACTGGAAGACAGAGTGCTTTGGGCCACGGCCAAGACTCATAAAGTAGCTGTGTTCAAGAATCATAATACTTAACTAGGAGAATCAATAACACTATCTGGATTCTGAGTTCCTATAGAAGCCAATCATTCTGAATTTCAAAGGATAGAGTGAGATGCCAAAACTATTCAGAGGCAAAAAGCTAAAGCCCCGCTCATCTAATTAATACTGATCTTCATAGATGTTTTTGGAGTTCATTGCATATTCTCTTCTTTTTATCTTATTTGATTTTCAGTTGCTTGGGGACAAGCAACAATTTAAGTTTGGTGTTGTGATGAGCGGATAATTTACACGCTTTTTGGCATTGTTTTTAGTATGTTTTTAGTATGTTTTAGTTAGTTTTTAGTATACTTTTATTAGTTTTTAGTTAAAATTCACTTTTCTGGACTTTACTATGAGTTTATGTGTTTTTCTGTGATTTCAGGTATTTTCTGGCTGAAATTGAGGGACCTGAGCAAAAATCTGATTCAGAGGCTGAAAAGGACTGCAGATGCTGTTGGATTCTGACCTTTCTGCACTCGACGTGGATTTTCTGTAGCTACAAAAGCCCAATTGGCGCGCTCTCAACTGCGTTGGAAAGTAGACATCCTGGGCTTTCCAGCAATATATAATAGTCTATACTTTGCCCGAGATTTGATGGCCCAAACCGGCATTCCAAATCAGCTCAAAACTGCCCGGCGTTAAACGCCGGAACTGGCACAAGAATGGGAGTTAAACGCCCAAACTGGCACAAAAGCTGGCGTTTAACTCCAAGAGAAGTCTCTACACGAAAATGCTTCAATGCTCAGCCCAAGCACACACCAAGAGGGCCCGAAATTGGATTTTTATGTCATTTACTCATCCTTGTAAACCTTAGGCTACTAGTTCTCTACAAATAGGACCTTTTACTATTGTATTCTCATCTGGGTAGCTATCTTTAGTCTTATGCTATCTTAGATCATGGGGGCTGGCCTCACGGCCACGCCTAAACCTTTTTCTTATGTATTTTCAACGGTGGAGTTTCTACACACCATAGATTAAGGTGTGGAGCTCTGCTGTACCTCGAGTATTAATGCAATTACTATTGTTCTTCTATTCAATTCAGCTTGTTCTTGTTCTAAGATATCACTTGTTCTTCAACTTGATGAATGTGATGATCCGTGACACTCATCATCATTCTCACCTATGAACGTGTGCCTGACAACCACCTCCGTTCTACCTTAGATTGAGTGGATATCTCTTGGATCCCTTAATCGGAATCTTCGTGGTATAAGCTAGAATTGATGGCGGCATTCAAGAGAATCTGGAAGGTCTAAACCTTGTCTGTGATATTCTGAGTAGGATTCAATGATTGAATGACTGTGACAAGCTTCAAACTTTTGAAGGCTGGGCGTTAGTGACAGACGCAAAAGAATCACTGGATTCTATTCCAACCTGATTGAGAACCGACAGATGATTAGCCGTGCCGTGACAGGGTGCATAGAACATTTTCATTGAGAGGATGGGAGGTAGCCACTGACAACGGTGAAACCCTACATACAGCTTGCCATGGAAAGGAGTAAGAAGGATTGGATGAAGACAATAGGAAAGCAGAGAGGCGGAAGGGACAAAGCATCTCCATACGCTTGTCTGAAATTCTTACCAATGAATTACATAAGTATCTCTATCTTTATCTTTATGCTTTATTCATAAATCATCCATAACCATTTGATTCTGCCTGACTGAGATTTACAAGATGACCATAGCCTGCTTCATACCAACAATCTCCGTGGGATCGACCCTTACTCGCGAAAGGTTTATTACTTGGACGACCCAGTGCACTTGCTGGTTAGTTGTGCGAAGTTGTGATAAAGAGTTGAGATTACAATTATGCATACCATGTTGATGGCGCAATTGATGATCACAATTTCGTGCACCACAGAACGGAAGTGGTTGTCAGTCACGCGTGTTCATAGGTGAGAATGATGATGAGTGTCACGAATCATCACATTCATCAAGTTGAAGTGCAACGAATATCTTAGAATAGGAATAATTCGAATTGGAAAGAAAATAATAGTAATTGCATTGAAGCTTGAGGTACAGCAGAGCTCCACACCCTTAATCTATGGTGTGTAGAAACTCCACCGTTGAAAATACACAAGTGAAAGCCGCTTAGGCTTTGATTTTATTTCCTTGGGCCCTCCTATCCATTGATGCTCAAAGCCTTGGATCCTTTTTACCCTTGCCTTTTGGTTTTAAGGGCTATTGGTTTTTCTGCTTGCTATTTCTTTTTCTTTCTATTTTTTTGCCATATTTTTTTTCGCAAGCTTTTGTTTTTCACTGCTTTTTCTTGCTTCAAGAATCAATTTCATGATTTTTCAGATTATCAATAACATTTCTCTTTGTTCATCATTCTTTCAAGAGCGAACAGTTTTAACATTCATAAACAACAAGATCAAAAATATGCACTATTTAAGCATTCATTCAGAAAACAAAAAGTATTGTCACCACATCAATATAATTAAACTAAATTCAAGGACAAATTCAGAATTCATGTACTTCTTTGTTCTTTTGAATTAAAAACATTTTTCATTTAAGAGAGGTGAATGATTAATGGAATTATTCATAACTTTAAGACATAGTTACTAAACACTAATGATCATGAAGTAGAGACACAAAACATAGATAAACATATAATATAAAAACCGAACAGCAGAAAAGTAAGAACAAGAAATGAATCCACCTTAGTGGCGTTTTCTTCTTGAAGGACCAACAATGTCGTTAAGCTCTTCTATGTCCCTTCCTTGCCTTTGTTGCTCCTCCTTCATTGCTCTTTGATCTTCTCTTATTTCATGGAGAATGATGGAGTGCTCATGATGTTCCACCCTTAATTGTTCCACATTGTAGCTCAAATCTTCTAGGGAAGTGTTGAGTTGTTCCCAATAGTTATTGGGAGGAAAGTACAGCCCTTGAGGCATCTCAGGGATTTCTTGATGATGAGCTTCCTCATGCATCTCTTGAGATCCGTGGAGGGTCTCTCTTGCTTGCTCCATCCTCTTCTTGGTGATGGGCTTATCCTCTTCAATGAGGATGTCTCCTTCTATGATAACTCCAGCTGAGTGACATAGATGGCAAATAAGATGAGGAAAAGCTAGCCTTGCCATGGTGGAGGAATTTTTGGCTATTTTGTAGAATTCATGGGAGATGACTTCATGAACTTTTACTTCCTCTCCAATCATGATGCTATGAATCATGATGGCCCGATCCACAGTAACTTCAGATCGGTTGCTAGTGGGGATGATGGAGCGTTGAATAAACTCTAACCACCCTCTAGCCATAGGCTTGAGGTCCAGTCTTCTTAGTTGAACCGGCTTGCCTTTGGAGTCTCTTTTCCATTGAGCTCCTTCCACACATATGTCCATAAGGACTTGGTCCAACCTTTGATTAAAGTTGACCCTTCTAGTGTAGGGGCGTTCATCTCCTTGCATCATGGGCAAGTGGAATGCCAACCTCACATTTTCCGGACTAAAATCTAAGTATTTCCCCCGAACCATTGTGAGATAATTCTTTGGACTCGGATTCACACTTTGATCATGGTTCCTAGTGATCCATGCGTTGGCATAGAACTCTTGAACCATTAAGATTCCGACTTGTTGCATGGGGTTGGTTAGGACTTCCCAACCTCTTCTTCGAATTTCATGTCGGATCTCTGGATACTCATTTTTCTTGAGTTTGAAAGGGACCTCAGGGATCACCTTCTTCTTTGCCACAACATCATAGAAGTGGTCTTGATGGCTTTTGGAGATGAATCTTTCCATCTCCCATGACTCAGAGGTGGAAGCTTTTGTCTTCCCTTTTCCTTTTCTAGAGGATTCTCCGGCCTTAGGTGCCATTGATGGTAATGGAAAAACAAAAAGATTATGCTTTGACCACACCAAACTTAAAATATTGCTCGCCCTCGAGCAAGAGAAGAAAGAAGAGAAGAAGAAGAAGAAGAAAATATGGAGGAGAGTGAGGGAAGGTGTTTCGGTCAAGGTGTACAAGAGGGGGTTTGTGTTGTGTGAAAATGAAGTAGAATGGAAGGGTATATATAGGAAGGGGAGTGGGTGTAGTTTCGGTCATTTAGGGTGGGTTTGGGTCGGAAAGATTTTTGAATTTTGAAGGTGGGTGGGGTTTTTGGGGAAGAGTGGATGGATGTGAGTGGTGAAGGGGGTAATTGGGAAGAGAGGTTTGAGGTGATTGGTGAAAGGTTTTTGGGGAAGTCTGTTTATTGGAAAGAGAGAATGAATGTTGAGAAGAGGGGAGAATATGTTAGGTGGAGATCCTGTGGGGTCCACAGATCCTGAGATGATCCTGTGGGGTCCACAGATCCTGAGATGTCAAGGATTTACATCCCTGCACCAATTAGGCATGTAAAATGCCTTTGCACACCATTCTGGCATTTAAACGCCGAAGTGATGCACACTCTGGGCGTTCAACGCCAGGCGTTCAGCGCCAGCTTTCCTCAAGGCATATTCCTGGCGTTCAAACGCCAAGATGTTGCTTGTTTCTGGCGTTCAGCGTTAGAAACATGCTCTGTTCTGGCGTTGAACGCCAGCCAGATGCACCTTACTGGCGTTTAAACGCCAGTAAGTCCTTCCTCCAGGGTGTGATTTTTCTTCTGCTATTTTTGATTCTGTTTTTAATTTTAGTAATTTTTTTCGTGACTCCACATGATCATGAACCTAATAAAACACAAAATAACAATAAAATAAAATTAAAACTAGATACATAAAAATTGGGTTGCCTCCCAACAAGCGCTTCTTTAGTGTCATTAGCTTGACAGTGGGTTCTCATGGAGCCTCACAGATATTCAGAGTATGATGAGGGCCTCCCAACACCAAACTTAGAGTTTGAATGAGGGGGCTTCTCAACACCAAACTTAGAGTTTGGTTGTGGCCTCCCAACACCAAACTTCGAGTTTGACTGTGGGGGCTCTTTTTGACTCTGTACTGAGAGACGCTTTTCATACTTCCTCTCCATGGTTGTAGAGGAAGGTCCTTGAGCTTTAAATACAAGGTAGTCCCTATTCAATTGAAGGACTAATTCTCTTCTGCTAACATCAATCACAGCTTCTGCTGTGGCTAGGAAGGGTCTTCCAAGGATGATGCATTCATCTTCTTCCTTCCTAGTGTCTAAGATTATGAAATCAGCAGGGATGTAAAGGCCTTCAATCTTTACTAACACGTCCTCTACTAATCCATAAGCTTGTCTTACTGACTTGTCTACCAATTGAAGTGAGAATAAGGTAGGCTGTACCTCAATGTTCCCCAGTTTCTCCATTACAGAGAGTGGCATAAGATTTATGCCTGACCCCAGGTCACACAGAGCCTTGTTAAAGGTCATGGTGCCTATGGTATAGGGTATTAAGAATTTACCAGGATCTTGTCTCTTTTGAGGTAGAGTTTTCTGAATCCATGTATCTTGTTCACTAATGAGTAAGGGGGATTCACCTTCCCAAGTCTCATTACCAAACAAGTTGGCATTCAGCTTCATGATAGCTCCTAGATATTGAGTAACTTGCTCTCCAGTTACATCTTCATCCTCTTCTGAGGAGGAATAGTTTTCAGAGCTCATGAATAGCAGAAGGAGATTTAGTGGAATCTCTATGGTCTCTATATGAGCCTCAGATTCCTTTAGGTCCTCAATAGGGAACTCCTTCTTGCTTGAGAGATGTCCTAGGAGGTCTTCCTTACTAGGATTTTTGTCCTTCTCCTCCCTTGTGCATTCGGCCATATTGATTACATCAATGGCCTTGCACTCTCCTTTTGGATTCTCTTCTGTATTGCTTGGGAGAATACTGGGAGGAGTTTCAATGACTTTCTTACTCAGCTGGCCCACTTGTCCCTCCAAATTTCTGATGGAGGACCTTGTTTCACTCATAAAACTTAAGGTGGCCTTAGACAGATCAGAGACTATATTTGCTAAGTTAGAAGGGCTCTGTTCAGAATTCTCTGTCTGTTGCTGAGAAGATGATGGAAAAGGCTTGCTATTGCTGAGCCTGTTTCTTCCACCATTATTAAAGCCTTGTTGAGGCTTTTGTTGATCCTTCCATGAGAAATTTGGATGATTTCTCCATGATGAATTATAGGTGTTTCCATAAGGTTCACCCATGTAATTAACCTCTGCCATTGCAGGGTTTTCAGGATCATAAGTTTCTTCAGAAGCTGCCTCTTTAGTACTGTTAGATGCATTTTGCCATCCATTCAGACTTTGAGAGATCATGTTGACTTGCTGAGTCAACACTTTGTTCTGAGCCAATATGGCATTCAGAGCATCAATTTCAAGAACTCCCTTCCTTTGAGGCGTCCCACTATTCACGAAATTCCTCTCAGAAGTGTACATGAATTGGTTATTTGCAACCATGTCAATAAGTTCTTAGAAGAAGATCCTTTGTTGTTAGTAGAAGAAGGAATGGAAGAAGAGTGAAGAAGAATGGTTAAGGATAGAGGTAGTGATTTGAGATGAAGAGAGGTGAAGAGAAGTGTTAGTAAATAAATAAATAAATAGAAGAAGGAGAGATAGAGAATTTCGCAAATAATTTTGAAAAAGTGGTTAGTGATTTTTGAAAATTAAAGATAAGATATAATTAAAATTAGAATTTAAAACAATTAAAAAGAATTTTTGAAAAAGAGAGAGGCATTTTCGAAAATTAGAGAGGGATAGGTTGTTAGTTGGTTTTGAAAAACATAAGAAACAAACAAAAGTCAAATAGTTAGTTGAAAAAGATATTAAAATCAAATTTGAAAAGATCATAAGATTTAGATAAGATATTTTGAAATCAAATTTTCGAAAAAGATAAAATTTTGAAAAAGATATGATAAAAAGATAAGATAGAAAGATAAGACAAAAAGATAAGATTTTTAAGAAAAGATATTTTGAAAAAGATTTAATTTTTAAAATTAAAATTGATTAAAAGATAAGATTCTAGAATTTAAAGATTGAACCTTTCTTAACAAGAAAGTAACAAACTTCAAATTTTTGAATCAAAATATTAATTATTGATTATATTTTCGAAAATATGATGTAAAAGATAAGAAAAAGATTTTGAAAAATTTTGAAAAATATTTTTTTTTGAAAATTTTCGAAAAACAAAGATAAAGTTGAAAAGATATGATTTTTGAAAAAGATTTTGAAAAGATAAGATTTTTAAAATTGAAAATTTGACTTGACTTGTAAGAAACAACTAATTTTAAATTTTTTTGACTGAGTCAACTCAAATTTTCGAAAATTTGGAGAAAAATAGGGAAAAGATATTTTTTGATTTTTGAATTTTTAATGATGAGAGAGAAAAATTAAAAACGTCATTTTTGTGTTTTTCTCTTTTCTTTATGGATCAAAACAAAGAATGCATGCAAGAACACTATGAATGTCAAGATGAACACCAAGAACACTATGAAGATCATGATGAACATCAAAAACATAATTTTGAAAAATTTTTGATGCAAAGAAAACATGCAAGACACCAAACTTAGAAATCTTTAATGCATGGACTCCAACAAACGAAAAATGCATATGAAAAACAACAAAAGATACAAAACAAGAAAACATCAAGATCAAACAAGAAGACTTACCAAGAACAACTTGAAGATCATGAAGAACACTATGAAAGCATGAATTTTCGAAAAAAATGCAAGAAAAATTTTTAAAGCATGCAATTGACACCAAACTTAAAATTTGACTCAAGACTCAAACAAGAAACACAAAATATTTTTTTATTTTTGAAAACTTTTTTGAAAAGAAAATAAAAAGAAAATTACCTAATCAGAGCACCAAGATGAACCGTCAGTTGTCCATACTCGAACAATCCCCGGCAACGGCGCCAAAAACTTGGTGGACAAAATTGTGATCACCAATGTTGTACTCTTTATTGTTGTATGGAATAATTATAATGGCTCTTTGCTATGTGTGGACACAACTCCGTTCAACTAACCAGCAAGTGTACTGGGTCATCCAAGTAATAAACCTTACGTGAGTAAGGGTCGATTCCACAGAGATTGTTGGTATGAAACAAGCTATAGTCATCTTGTAAATCTCAGTCAGGCGGATAGTAATTGATTATGGATTTTTGAAAATCAAATAATAGTAAATAAACATAAAATAAAGATAAAGTTACTCATGTAATCCAATGATGGGGATTTCAGATAGGCGTTTGGAGATGCTGTGCTCCTCCTGAATCTCTGCTTTCCTACTGCTTTTATCCAATTTTATCACTCCCTTCTATGGCAAGCTGTATGTAGGCCATCATCGTTGTCAATGGATACATCCCATCCTCTCAGTAAAAAAAGTCCAAATGCTCTGTCACAGCACGGCTAATCATCTGTCGATTCTCAATCAGGTTGGAGTAGAATCCCTTGATTCTTTTGCGTCTGTCACTAACGCCCAGCCTTCAGGGGTTTGAAGCTCGTCACAGTCATTCAATTCTGGAATCCTACTCGGAATACCATAGACAAGGTTAGACCTTCCGGATTCCCATGAATGCCGCCATCAATTCTAGCTTATACCACGAAGATTCTGATTAAGGAATCCAAGAGATATGTGCCCGGCCTAAGGTAGAACGGAAGTGGTTGTCAGTCACGCGCGTTCATAGGTGAGAATGATGATGAGTGTCACGGATCATCACATTCATCAAGTTGAAGTGCAACGAATATCTTAGAATAGGAATAATTCGAATTGGATAGAAAATAATAGTAATTGCATTGAAGCTTGAGGTACAGCAGAGCTCCACACCCTTAATCTATGGTGTGTAGAAACTCCACCGTTGAAAATACATAAGTGAAAGGTTCAGGCATGCCCGAATGGCCAGCCCCCTAAAACGTGATCAATAGTCTCCTCAGATGAAGAATAAAACAAAATTGAGACCAAAGATGTCTAATACAATAGTAAATTATCCTATTTATACTAGACTAGCTACTAGGGTTTACATGAGTAAGTAATTGATGCATAAATCCACTTCCGGGACCCACTTGGTGTATGTTTGGGCTGAGCTTGATCTATCCACGAGCTGAGGCTTCTTTTGGAGTTGAACACCAAGTTGTAACGTGTTTTGGGCGTTCAACTCCGGGTCGTGACGTGTTTCTGGCATTTTACTACAGACAGCAACATGGAACTGGAGTTGAGCGCCAGTTTACGTCATCAATTCCCAAATAAAGTATGAACTATTATATATTTCTGGAAAGCTCTAGATGTTTACTTTCTAACGCCGTTGAGAGTGTGCCATTTGGAGTTCTGTAGCTCCAGAAAATCTATTTCGAGCGCAGGGAGGTCAGATTCCAATAGCATCAGCAGTCCTTTGTCAGCCTCCTATCAGCAGTCCCTCAATTTCAGCCAGAAATTACCTGAAATTACAAAAAAACACACAAACTCATAGTAAAGTCCAAAAATGTGAATTTAACATAAAAACTAATGAAAACATCCCTAAAAGTAGCTTGAACTTACTAAAAACTACCTAAAAACAATGCCAAAAAGCGTATAAATTATCCGCTCATCAGAAGACAAGGAGAAAGAAATATGTAAAGTTTGCAGTAGGTCTAGATGGAAACTAGATACAAAGGGTGGTGAGATTCAAGAATCAAATGATGGGAATATTAGGAAGAAGGTGCTTGCTAAAGTTCTTTGTTACTTTCCACTAAAACCTCGTTTGCAAAGGTTATTTTTGTCTTCAAAGACAGCCGAGGCCATAAGATGGCATGATGTTGCTCCTAAGGAAGATGATGTAATGACGCATCCTAGAGATTCAGAATCTTGGAAGATGTTTGATTTAAAAAATACTTTATTCGCAGAGGATCCATGAAATATACGTTTGGCATTAGCTACTGATGGTATTAATCCCTATCATAGTATGAATGCAAATTCTAGTACCTGGCCAGTTATTCTTATTCCTTACAACACTACTTGGATTTGGATGAAGCGGACGTCTTTTATTCTTTCAATGATAATTCCTGGAAAAAAGATGCTAGGAAATAATATAGATGTCTACTTACAATCGTTGATCAAAGAGTTAAAAGAGTTATGGAATGAGGGCGTGGATGCATATGATTCTTTTGAGAAAAATCCGTTCAAATTGCATGCGGCGTTGATGTGGACTATAAGTGACTTTTCTGGGTTAGGAATTCTCTCCGGGTGGAACATGTACACTGGACTTGCTTGTCCATCTTGTAACTTCGACTCTGTTCCTTTTTAACTTCTCCGTAGTAGAAAATCATGTTTCATAGGACATCGTCATTTTCTTAATCAAAGGCACCGGTTTAGATTGAATATGGTTCGATTCAATGGAGAGCAAGAATTTTCCAATCCACCGAAGAGGTTATTAATGAGAGGATAATTTATACGCTTTTTGGCATTGTTTTTAAGTAGTTTTTAGTAGGATCCAGCTACTTTTAGGGATATTTTTATTAGTTTTATGCAAAATTCATATTTCTAGACTTTACTATGAGTTTGTGTGTTTTTCTGTGATTTCAGGTATTTTCTGGCTGAAATTGAGGGACTTGAGCAAAAATCTGATTCAGGCTGAAAAAGGACTGCTTATGTTGTTGGATTTTGACCTCCCTACACTCGAAATGAATTTTCTGGAGCTACCGAACTCCAAATGGCGCACTTTTAATTATGTTGGAAAGTAGACATCCAGGGCTTTCCAGAAATATATAATACTTCATACTTTGTTCGAGCTTAAATGACGCAAACTGGCATTCAACGCCAGTTCCATGCTGCATTCTAGAGTAAAACGCCAGAAACACGTCACAAACCAGAGTTAAATGTCAAAAACACGTTACAACTTGGCGTTTAACCCCAAGAGAAGCCTTTGCACGTGTAAAGCTTAAGCTCAGCCCAAGCACACGCAAAAGTGGGCCCCGGAAGTGGATTTCTGCACTTAGAATTATTTCTGTAAACCCTAATAGCTAGTCTAGTATAAATAGGACTTTTTACTATTGTATATTCATCTTTTGACGTTTAGTCCTTAGACCAGAGTCTAGTCTTGTCTTTGGATGGATCTTTAATCAGTGTATACGATTTTAGACCTTCATGGGGGCTGGCCATTCGGCCATGCTTGGACCATCACTTATGTATTTTCAACGGTGGAGTTTCTACACACCATACATTAAGGTGTGGAGCTCTGCTGTACCTCGAGAATTAATGCAATTACTATTGTTCTTCTATTCAATTCAAGCTTATTCTTATTCTAAGATATTTGCTGCACTTCAACCTGATGGATGTGATGATCCATGACACTCATCATCATCCGTCCTTATGAATGCGTGCCTGACAATCACTTCTGTTCTACAAGTGAGAGCTAGAGTGTGTATCTCTTGGATTCCTTAATTAGAATCTTCGTGGTATAAGCTAGAATCCATTGGTAGCATTCTTGAGAATCCAAAAAGTCTAAACCTTGTCTGTGGTATTCCGAGTAGGATTCAGGGATTGAATAACTGTGACGAGCTTCAAACTCGCGAGTGTTGGGCATAGTGACAAACACAAAAAGATAAATGGATCCTATTCCGAGATGATCGAGAATCGACAGATGATTACCAGTGCTGTGACAGAGCATTTGGACCATTTTTACTGAGAGGATGGGAAGTAGCTATTGACAACAGTGACGCCCTACATACAGCTTGCCATAGAAAGGAGTAAGAATGATTGGATGACCCAGTGCATAGCTTGCTTCATACCGACAATCTCCGTGGGATCGACCCTTACTCACATAAGGTATTACTTGGATGACCCAGTGCACTTGCTGGTTAGTTGTGCGAAGTTGTGACAAAGTGTGATTCACGTTTGAGAGCTCCAAGTCTTTGGAGCCATTGTTGATGATCACAATTTCGTGCACCAAGTTTTTGGCGCCGTTGCCGGGGATTGTTTAAGTTTGAAGCCAGCGATTATTCAAGATTCCGACAACAACACCAAGTTTTTGGCGCCATTGCCGGGGATTGTTCAAGTTTGGATAACTGACTGTTCATCTTGTTGCTCAAATTAGGTAATTTTCTTTTCAAAAAGTTTTCAAAAATCTTTCTTCTTTTTCGTTTTTCCAAATTAATTTTAGAAAAATCCAAAAAATAAAATAAAAAAAGAAATTAATAAAATCATAAAATCCAAAAATATTTTGTGTTTCTTATTTGAGTCTAATGTCAATTTTTAAGTTTGGTGTCAATTGCATGTTTTTAAAATTTATGCATTTTTTCGAAAAATTCATGCATGGTGTTCTTCATGATCTTCAATTTGTTCTTGGTAAGTCTTCTTGTTTGATCTTCATATTTTCTTGTTTTGTGTTTTTTGTTGTTTTTCATATGCATTTTTGCATTCATAGTGTCTAAGCATTGAATATTTCTAAGTTTGGTGTATTGCATGTTTTTCTTTTCTTGAAAATTTTTCAAAAATAAGTCTTGATGTTCATCTTGATCTTTAAAGTGTTCTTGGTGTTCATCTTGACATTCATAGTGTTCTTGCATGCATCATGTGTTTTGATCCATAATTTTTATGTGTTGGGTCATATTTATGTTTTTCTCTCTCATCATTAAAAATTCAAAAATCAAAAAATATTTTTTTCTTATTTCTCTCATAATTTTCGAAATCTTTGGGTTGACTTAGTCAAAAAATTTTAAAATAAGTTGTTTTTTATTAGTCAAGCCAAGATTTCATTTTTTAAAATCTTATCTTTTCAAAATCTTTTTCAAAAATCAAATCTTTTTTATTTTTCTTATTATTTTTCAAAAATTTTAAAAAGTAATTTCAAAATCTTTTTCTTAATTTCATTTCAAAATTTTGAAAACTTTACTAACAATTAATGTGATTGATTCAAAAATTTGAAGTTTGTTACTTTCTTGTTAAGAAAGGTTCAATGTGATAGAATCATATCTTTTAGTTTCTTGTTAGTCAAGTAATCAATTTTAATTTTAAAAATCAAATCTTTTCCAAAATATCTTTTCCATTCATATCTTTTCAAAATATCATTTTTTCTAAATCATATCTTTTTCAAAATCAATATCAAAATCTTTTCTAACTTCTCATCTTTTCAAAAATTAGAGAGAGAAAAGTAGTTAGGTAGTTTTGAAAAAGATAAGAAACAAACAAAAAGTCAATTAGTTAGTTTTACTGTAAGAGACAGAGCTAGAACATGTTTGGACTCACAACCTAAAAATAGCCTGGACTCTTGGGATAAGCTGGTCACGGCCTTCTTGGCCAAGTTCTTTCCTCCTCAAAAGCTGAGCAAGCTTAGAGTGGATGTTCAGACCTTCAAGCAAAAAGATGGTGAATCCCTCTATGAAGCTTGGGAAAGATACAAACAGTTGACCAAAAAGGGTCCTTCTGGCATGCTTTCAGAATGGACCATTTTAGATATATTCTATGATGGTCTATCTTAGCTTTCTAAGATGTTACTGGACCATTCTGCAGGTGGATCCATTCACCTAAAGAAAACGCCTGCAGAAGCTCAAGAACTCATTAACATGGTTGCAAATAACCAAATCATGTACACCTCTGAGAGGAATCCTGTGAGTAATGGGACGCCTCAGAGGAAAGAAGTTCTTGAAATTGATGCTCTGAATGCCATATTGGCAGAGAACAAAATGTTGACTCAGCAAGTCAATATGATTTCTCAGAGTCTGAATGGATGGCAAAATACATCCAACAGTACTAAAGAGGCATCTTCTGAAGAAGAAGCTTATGATCCTGAGAACCCTGCAATGGCAGAGGTGAATTACATGGGTGAACCCTATGGAAACACCTATAATTCCTCATGGAAAAATCATCCAAATTTCTCATGGAAGGATCAACAAAAGCCTCAACAAGGCTTTAATAATGGTGCAAGAAACAGGTTTAGCAATGGCAAGCCTTTTCCATCATCTTCTCAGCAACAGATAGAGAATTCTAATCAGAGCCCCTCTAGCTTAGCAAACATAGTCTCTGATCTATCTAAGGCCACTTTAAGTTTCATGAATGAAACAAGGTCCTCCATTAGAAACTTGGAGGCACAAGTGGGTCAGCTGAGTAAGAAAATCACTGAAACTCCTCCTAGTGCTCTCCCAAGCAATACAGAAGAGAATCCAAAAAGAGAGTGCAAGGCCATTGATATTATCAAAATGGCCGAATCCAAAGAGGAACGGGAGGACGTGAATCCCAATGAGGAAGACCTCATGGGACATCCCCCAGACAGAAAGGAGTTCCTTATTGAGGACCTAAAGGAATCTAAGGCTCATATAGAGACCATAGAGATTCCATTAAACATCCTTCAGCTATTCATGAGCTTTGAGAACTATTCTTCCTCTGAAGAGGATGAAGATGTAACTGAAGAGCAAGTTGCTCAATATCTAGAGCCATCATAAAGCTGAATGCCAAGTTATTTGGTAATGAGACTTGGGAAGGTAAATCTCCCTTGCTCATCAGTGAACTAGATACATGGGTTCAGCAAACTCTACCTCAAAAGAAACAAGATCTTGGTAAATTTTTAATATCCTGTATCATAGGCACCATAACCTTTGAGAAGGCTCTATGTGACATGGGGTCCGGTATAAATCTTATGCCACTCTCTGTAATGGAGAAAGTGGGGATCTTTGAGGTACAAGCTGCAAGAATCTCATTAGAGATGGCAGACAAGTCAATAAAACAAGTTTATAGATTGGTAGAGGACATGTTAGTGAAGGTTAAAGGCCTTTACATCCCTGCTGATTTCATAATCTTAGACACTGGGAAGGATGAGAATGAATCCATCATTCTTGGAAGACCCTTCCTAGCCACAACAGGAGCTGTGATTGATGTTGACAGAGGAGAGCTAGTCCTTCAATTGAATGGGGACTACCTTGTGTTTAAAGCTTAAGGATCTTCCTCTGCAACCAAGGAGAGGAAGCATGAAAAGATTCTCTCAATACAGAGTCAAACAAAGCCCCCACAATCAAACTCTAGGTTTGGTGTTGGGAGGCCACAACCAAACTCTAAGTTTGGTGTTGAACCCCCACATTCAAACTCTAAGTTTGGTGTTGGGAGGTCCCAACAATGCTCTGATGATCTGTGAATCTCCATAAGAGCTCACTGTCTAGCTATTGACATTAAAGAAGCACTTATTAGGAGGAAACCCAATTTTTATTTATCTATATTTCTATTGTTCTTTTATGTTTTATCAGGTTTATGATCATGTGGAGTCACAAAACAATTGCAAAAATTAAAAACAGAATAAAAACAGCAAAAGAAAAAGCACACCCTGAGGAAAGCTGGCGTTAAACGCCAGAAACAAGCAGCAAAGTGACGTTAAACGCTAGAAACAAGCATAGAACTGGCGTTTAATGCCAGAAACAAGCATCAGTCTGGCGTTAAACGCCAGGATTGCATACAGAGGGCATTTTACACGCCTAAAGGGTGCAGGGATGAGAAATCCTTGACACCTCAAGATCTGTGAACCCCACAGAATCACCTCAGCATCTGTGGACCCCACAGGATCCCCACCTACCTTCTCCCTTTTCCCTCACACCTTTTCATAACACTCTTCCCAAAACATCATTCACCAATCACCTCAATCACCCTTCCCCATTACCTCTCACCACTCACATCCATCCTCTCTTCCCCATAAACCCCACCTACCTTCAAAATTCAAAATCTCTTTCCCACCCAAACCCACCATACATGACCGAACCATAAACCCCTCTCCCTCTACTATATAAACGCCTCCATCCTTCTTCATTTTCACATAACACCAACCTCTCTTCACCCCCTTAGCCGAAACCTACACCACTCTTCCTATCCTCCATCTCTTCTTCTTCTTCATCTATTCTTTCTTTTTTTGCTCGAGGACGAGCAACATTCTAAGTTTGGTGTGGTAAAAGCATAGCTTTTTTGTTTTTCCATAACCATTGATGGCACTTAAGGCCGGAGAAACCTCTAGAAAGAGGAAAGGGAAGACAAAAGCTTTCACCTCCGAGTCATGGGAGATGGAGAGATTCATCTCAAAAGCCCATCAAGACCACTTCTATGAAGTTGTGGCCAAGAAGAAGGTGATCCCTGAGGTCCCTTTCATGCTAAAAAAAATGAGTATCCGGAGATCCGACATGAGATCCAAAGAAAAGGTTGGGAAGTTCTTACCAACCCCATTCAACAAGTTGGAATCTTAATGGTTTAACAGTTCTATGCAAACGCATGGATCACTAGGAACCATGATCAAATCATGAACCCAAACCCAAAGAATTGGCTTACAATGGTTCAGAGAAAATGCTTAGATTTCAGTCTGGAGAACGTAAGGTTGTCATTCAACTTGCCTATGATGTAAGAAGATGCACGCCCCTACACTAGAAGGGTCAACTTTGATCAAAGGTTTGACCAAGTCCTCATGGACATATGTGTGGAAGGAGCTCAATGGAAAAGAGACTCAAAAAGCAAGCCGATTCAATTGAGAAGACTGGACCTTAAGCCTGTGGCAAGAGGATGGTTGGAGTTCATCCAACACTCCATCATCCCCACTAGCAACCGATCCGAAGTAACTGTGGATCGGGCCATCATGATCCATAGCATCATGATTGGAGAGGAAGTAAAAGTTCATGAAGTCATCTCTCTAGAACTATACAAAGTAGCCGAAAAGCCCTCCACCTTGGCAAGGCTAGCTTTTCCTCATCTCATTTGCCATCTATGCTACTTAGCTGGAGTTGTCATAGAAGGAGACATCCTCATTGAAGAGGACAAGCCCATCACTAAGAAAAGGATGGAGCAAACAAGAGAGCCATTCATGGATCTCAAGAGATGCATGAGGAAGCTCATCATCAAAAAATCCCTGAGATGCCTCAAGGGATGCATTTTCCTCCAAACAACTATTGGGAATAACTCAACACTTCTCTAGAAGGATTGAGTGATGACATGAACCAATTAAGGGTAGAACACCAAGAACACTCCATCATTCTCAATGAGATTATAGAAGATCAAAGAGCTTTGAGGGAGGAGCAACAAAGGCAAGGAAGAGACATAGAGGAGCTCAAGAACACCATTGGTCCTTCAAGGAGAAGGCGCCACCATCACTAAGGTGGACTCATTCCTTAACTTCCTTGTTCTTATCTCTCTGCTTTTTGGTTTTTGAACTTCATGGTTGTCTATGTTTGTGTCTTTATTACATGATCATTAGTGTCTAGTTTCTATGTCTTAAGGCTATGAATAATTCCATGAATCCTTCACCTTTCTTAAATGAAAAATGTTTTTAATACAAAAGAACAAGAAGTACATGAGTTTCGAATTCATCCTTGAAATTAGTTTAATAATATTGATGTGGTGACAATACTTTTTGTTCTCTGAATGAATTCTTGAATAGTGCATATTTTTTATCTTGTTGTTTATGAATGTTAAAATTGTTGGCTCTTGAAAGAATGATGAAAAAGAGAAATGTTATTGATAATCTGAAAAATCATAAAATTGATTCTTGAAGCAAGAAAAAGCAGTGAATAACAAAAGCTTGTGAAAAAAAATGGCAAAAAAAAAAGAAAAAGAAAAAGCAAGCAAAAAAAGCCAATAGCCCTTAAAACCAAAAGGCAAGGGTAAAAAGGATTCAAGACTTTGAGCATCAATGGATAGGAGGGCCCAAAGAAATAAATCTAGGCCTAAGCGGCTAAATCAAGTTGTCCCTAACCATGTGCTTGTGGCATGCATGTCCAAATGAAACTTGAGACTGAGTGGTTAAAGTCGTGATCCAAAGCAAAAAGAGTGTGCTTAAGAGCTCTGGACACCTCTAACTGGGGACTTTAGAAAAGCTGAGTCACAATCTGAAAAGGTTCACCCAGTCATGTGTCTGTGGCATTTATGTATCCGGTGGTAATACTGGAAAATAAAGTGCTTAGGGCCATGGCCAAGACTCATAAAAGTAGCTGTGTTCAAGAATCAACATACTTAACTAGGAGAATCAATAACACAATCTAAACTCTAAGTTCCTATGGATGCCAATCATTCTAAACTTCAAAGGATAAAGTGAGATGCCAAAACTGTTCAGAAGCAAAAAGCTACAAGTCCTGCTCATCTAGTTAGAACTAATATTCATTGATATTTTGAGATTTATAGTATATTCTCTTCTTTTTATCCTATTTGATTTTCAGTTGCTTAGGAACAAGCAACAATTTAAGTTTGGTGTTGTGATGAGCGGATGATTTATATGCTTTTTGGCATTATTTTTAGGTAGTTTTTAGTAGGATCCAGCTACTTTTAGGGATGTTTTTATTAGTGTTTATGCAAAATTCACATTTCTGAACTTTATTATGAGTTTGTGTATTTTTTTTGTGATTTCAGGTATTTTCTAGCCAAAATTGAGGGACCTGAGCAAAAATCTGATTCAGGCTGAAAAAGGACTGCTGATGCTGTTGGATTCCGACCTCCCTGCACTCGAAATGGCTTTTCTGGAGTTACAGAACTCCACATGGCGCGATCTCAATTGTGCTGGAAAGTAGACATCTAGGGCTTTTCAGCAATATTTAATAGTCCATACTTTGTTTGAGCTTATACAACACAAACTGGCGTTCAATGCCAGTTCCATGCTGCATTCTGGAGTAAAACGCCAGAAACACGTCACAAACCAGAGTCAAACGCCAAAAACACGTTACAACTTGGCGTTTAACCCCAAGAGAAGCCTCTGCATGTGCAAAGCTCAAGCTCAGCCCAAGCACACGCCAAAGTGGACCCCGGAAGTGGATTTCTGCACTTAAACTTATTTCTGTAAACCCTAGTAGCTAGTTTAGTATAAATAGCACTTTTTACTATTGTATTTTCATCTTTGGGCGTTTAGTCCTTAGAACAGAGTCTAGTCTTGTCTTTGGACAGATCTTTAATCAGTGTATACGATTTTAGACCTTCATAGGGGCTGGCCATTCGGCCATGCCTGGACCATCACTTGTGTATTTTCAATGGTGGAGTTTCTACACACCATAGATTAAAGTGTGCAGCTCTGCTGTACCTCGAGAATTAATGCAATTACTATTGTTCTTCTATTTAATTCAAGCTTATTCTTATTCTAAGATATTCGCTACACTTCAACCTAATGGATGTGATGATTTGTGACACTCATCATCATCCGTCCTTATGAACGCGTGCCTGACAATCACTTTCGTTCTACAAGCGAGAGCTAGAGTGTGTATCTGTTGGATTCCTTAATCAGAATCTTTGTGGTATAAGCTAGAATCCATTGGTAGCATTATTGAGAATTCGGAAAGTCTAAACCTTGTCTATGGTATTCCGAGTAGGATTCAGGGATTGAATGACTGTGACGAGCTTCAAACTTGCGAGTGTTGGGCGTAGTGACAAACGCAAAAGGGTCAATGGATCCTATTCCGACATGATCGAGAACCGACGAATGATTAGCTATGCTGTGACAGAGCATTTGGACCATTTTCACTGAGAGGATGGGAAGTAGCCATTGACAACGGTGACGCCCTACATACAGCTTGCCATAGAAAGGAGTAAGAATGATTGGATGAAAGCAGTAAGAAAGTAGAGATTCAGAAGGAACAAAGCATCTCCATACACTTATCTGAAATTCCCACCAATGATTTACATAAGTATCTCTATCTTTATTTTACGTTTTATTTATATTTTAAATGATCAAACTCCATAACCATTTTTTATCCGCCTGACTGAGATTTACAAGATGGCCATAGCTTGCTTCATACCGACAATCTCCGTGGGATCGACCCCTTACTCACGGAAGGTATTACTTGGACGACCCAGTGCACTTGCTGGTTAGTTGTGTGAAGTTGTGACAAAGTATGATTCACGTTTGAGAGCTCCAAGTCTTTGGCGCCATTGTTGATGTTCACAATTTCGTGCACTAGTTATATGGTCTTGATATACTTGAGCAAGTCAAGGACATCAATGTCACATTTTGTAAAAAAGAAGAGGCAAAAGTTAGGGGAAAAGAAGACGTGGTGAGCGTGCTATAGAAGGTGCTAAGCAGTGGAGGAAGAAAAGCATTTTTTTAACTAATACAAAACAAACAAAACTTACACTTCAAGCAAAATACAATTTTACAACAACTATTCTAATCAAAACATGAATCTACAAACAATCTATCAAACAAAGCAATATGTGTAAGAGTATAGAAAATAAGACAAAACTACCTATAATATCAACTCAATTCATTCATTGATTATATCTACAAGAGAACGGAAAGAGGTTTCCATGGTGGGGTGTCTCCCACCTAGCACTTTTATTTAAAGTCCTTAAGTTGGACCATTGATGGGGTCCTTGCTATGGTGGCTTATGGTTGAATTCATCCTTGAATTCCCACCAATGTTTGCATCTCCAATGTCCACCGGGATCCCAAATTAAGTGCATAAAGCCTTCAAGTAAGCTTAAGTAAATGACAAGGCCCCAAGAGTTTTGATTGTTGAAATGAATTCTGAGGTCCCAAACCTTGTTCTTGCACCCATTTTCTTGTTGACTACCATAGTTAAATCTGGGTGACAAGGCTTGTGAATTCTCAATTAAGCATCCAAACATTCTCCTCAACCCATGCAATTTGATTCTACACCACCCATTGCTATTCAACTTTGAGCATGCAACCATCATGAACTTAGAGTGATGTTTCCAACCACTACATAACTCTCTCATACTCTTAATTCCACAAAGAGCTCTAAGTTGACCATCATTTTCAATCAAACTATATTAAAGTAAGAAAGTAAAGCCTAGGGATAGAAGTTTTACCCACTTGAATGTTGTGCTGGATGATGGTGAGTTAGGAAGGGGGACTTCCCCACACTTAGCCAATGCGAGATCCATTCCCTTGTGCTCTTATAGGGTTCTTAGATTTTCATAATTTTTCTTACTTTTGCTTGGACTGGATCTTGAGAGAGAGTTGCTACTATCTTCAGTGGAAGTCTTCGTCATTATAGTTTGCTTTTCTCTTACCTTACTCTTGCGTTTTTCCATTCAATTGTTGGGATTCATGTTATGATTTTCTTAATTTTATATTTATTAATATAATTAGCCAATTTCAGTTTTAATTCAATTTCTTATCCGAATTCATTTGATTAATTATCAGCTTTAAAATTTTCTTTAGTTAATTTATTTTATTTATCATGTCTCTAATTTCCTCTTATTCCATGTTATATAAAAATGGCATTCATGATATGACTTAAAACTTTCAACTTGGCTTGGGAGTTTATTAATTGGAACTCTTTGAAATTGTTGTCTAACTCTATTACCACTAACTCTAGTCCTCCCCTAGGAAAGGGCTAGGACTTGTGAGTTAGAGTTAGTGTACCCAATTGACCTTCCTTTGCAACTGCAAGAGGATAACTAATTGGAACAACAACTTTCACTATTACACTTGAGAAATTCAACGAGGATAGAACCTCCAATTAATTTTCTCCTAGCCAAGGCTTTTTAAATTGAATATACAACATCTCTTGTTAATTGCTACTTGCATAATTTTCAATTATTTATTTTTCCATTTTTCAACTCTAAAAATTTCTCAGAAAAAATCCTGATCAATAATTTGCACCTTGTTTCAACTCGTTGGGAAACGACTTGGGAATTCTACTCCCAGTATTTTATTCTTAATTGTGACAACTCTTTCTAAATTGATAAGTGGAATTTTCGCCGGTTAAGAACTGTACTCGCAACGCTACTTTTATTATAAATTCTTAATCGACAATTTTCTGCCCGTCAATTTTCAGCGCCGTTGCCAGGGAGTTCCAATAGTGTACTAAATTATTAATTGGTATAAATATTTATTTTATTTACATAATTGCATTTTTCTTTTCATATTTTATTACCATGAGCTATATGTTTCTTTCATTGAATGACACGTTCACTACCGGATTCAAGCTTAGTCGTGTTTGATCTTGAGATCGAAAAAACTATTTCACGTATTAGGCGAGCTCGGCGTCGGTTAGCCTCTGAGGATAGTGAAGAGGTTTCTACTAATTCACCAGTCCTCTTCTACTGATTCTGTTGATTCACGTGCAGATACTATGGCGGAGCCTAGAAGGATTACTTTCTAGGAAGCAGGAGCTCCGAACTTTACGCTGCAGCCATATCAAGTGCGTCATCCAAATCTAGCTACGCATTTTGAACTAAAGACCACTCTGATCAATCTACTGCCCAGGTTTCATGGCTTACCTGCTGAAGAGCCTATCAAGCACCTCAGAGATTTTCAGACAGCCTGCTCAACTACTAGGTGGCATGGTGCAGATGAGGTTACTATATGGTTATACACCTTCCCGTTTTCTCTTGAGGGAAAGGCAAGAGTGGTTCTACACTCAACTTGTAGCAGTTGTTACAAACTGGGATCTGCTCAGAAGGGAATTCCTGGAAAAGTTCTTTCTAGCAGAGGTTACAGATAGACTGAGGAAAGAAATTTCTTGTATTATCCAAGGCAAATCAGAGACTCTCTACGAGTATTGGAAACGCTTCAGAAATCTCTTAGACTCATGTCCCCACCACAAGATTGACCAGTTAGTGTTGATTAGCTATTTCACAAAAGGTATGAAGCCTTAAGACAAGACTACGTTAGATGCTATGAGTAATGACTCTCTGAAGAAGTACAAGACGGTGACAGAAGCATGGCAACTAATCACCGATCTGGCTGAGTCTACCCGAAATGCAAGGTAGAGGAACAATCATCCCAAGGCTATTACGGAAGTTTTCTCTAGCAGTGAGACAGTTGCACTCGCCAAGACTCAGGGAGAGATGACTAGTATACTGAAGTAGCTCCAGCTTAATCAACAACAACCTCCGCCTCCTCCACAGCAACATTGTCAACAGTTAGTCCCTCAGAGAGTGTGTGAAATATGTGCTTTATATTCTCACTATACTGACGAATGTCCTCAACTCCAACCAGAAGACAATACCTTGGTGGCTACTCATAATTTCTTCGACCGTCCAAACCAAGGATACTATCAGCAAGGCGGTAATTTTAGCCAAGGAGGCAACTACAATCAAGGTTGGCAGGACAACTACAATCAAGGTTGGCATGACAACTACAACCAATGTTGGAGAAACAATTCCAACCAAGGATGGTGGGACAATTACAATCAAGGAGGCAGAGACAACGGTGGACGTCAAAGATGGAATAACAACAACAACTATCAGCAAAACCGGAATCAGCAGAATCCTTCATACAGAGCACCTCACCAAAGGCAAGCCCAAAAACCTCAATTCAACCAACAACAAGCCCCTCAAATTACCTACCCCTCTTCTTCTTCCAATGATAAGATGCTTCGCTCTATTGTGCAAGGACAAAAAGACATTCAGAATACACTTAACTCTACCATAAATGGTCTTAACTCCACTTTATAAGCTCTCATCTCCTAGTTGGAACCACCTTCTACCCTCAACAATCAACCTTCAAGCTCAAGTGCACTTCCTTCTCAACCTTTACCTAACTGCAAAGGTGGAATCAATGCCATTACTTTAAGGTCTGGCACTACACTGCAAGAGAGGAGTCCCGAGGAGCCAAGCTCAAAAGAAGATATTCAAGTTGAAGACGTTGTTGAGGTAGAAGATGTAGAAGAAGAGGATAAGGTACAAGGTATAGTTGCAAAAGAAGTAGCTCGACCAAGGAATGGAGTACCTAAGGAAGATGATGCTGTGAGGAAGCCATCCCCATTCCTTTTCCACACCTTGCTAGGAGGACAAAGACGTAAATGGAGCTAGACCCCAAAATGGTAGAAATGTTCAAAATAGTTGAGGTAACTATTCCCCTTTTTGACGCCATTCGATAAGTACCTAAATATGATAAGTTTCTAAAAGATTTGTGCATGCATAAGGATAAAATTAATGAGTTAGAAACTATTCCTTTAGGTAGCTCTATTTCTGCTTTAATGGGTACTATACCTGAAAAATATAGGGATCCAGGTCCATGCATGGTTACTTGCACAATAGGGGTGTACAATTTATTGACTGCATGTGTGATTTAGGTGCATGTGTGAATATTATGCCATTATCTGTATATGATGTCTTGAGGCTCCCACCCTTGAAAAGGTCGGCAGCACATTTTCTTTTGGCAGATAAGAGCATAATTTCAGTGGTTGGCATTGCGGAGGACATTCTAGTAAGCATCAAGGGGCTGACATTTCCTATAGACTTCTACATTTTAGATATGCCCCCTAGTGACTCTGACAGACCTTCTTCCATCTTGCTTGGAAGGCCATTTCTAAAGACTTCGAAGTTCAAGTTGGATGCCTTCTCAGGAACGTATTCTTTTGAGATAGATGGCAAAGCAGTAAGCTTTAACCTTGATGAAGCCATGAAGCACCCACCAGAAGATCACTCCATCTTCCAGTGTGATATTATTGATGAGATTGTAGCTGAAGTACACTAAGAGACAGCAGATGAAACAACCATCGAGCAAGGTGCAAGTGTGGGGAAGCCCTCTAAGTAAACTAAAGACACCTTGCCACCTGCAGTGGTTCCAAATGATCAGATGCCCAGTCATGAGCTGAAAATGGAGTTGAAGCCCCTTTTACCCCACCTCAAGTATGCCTATCTTGAGGACAATCAGAAGCTCCCAGTTATCATTGCGAAGGAACTCACTCCCCAACAAGAGGAGCAGCTGCTTATTGTGCTGAAAAGACGCAAGAAAGCAATTGGGTGGAGTTTGGCGGATATAGTAGGTATAAGCCCTCAGGTTTACAAGCACCGGATATTTCTAGAGGAGGGAGCAAGGCCTATCCATCAACCTCAAAGGCGGCTGAACACCACTATTTTAGAAGTGGTAAAGAAGGAAGTAACCAGACTGCTAAAAGCTGACATCATTTATCCAATTTCGGATAATGAATGGGTTAGCCCAGTACAGGTAGTCCCAAAGAAGTCTGGCGTTACCACATTAAAGAATGAGCATGGAGAACTCATGGCTACCAGAGTGTGAAATTCCTAGAGGGTGTGCATTGACTACAGACGTCTGAACCTGGCCACTCGCAAGGATCACTACCCACTGCCCTTCATCGATCAAATGCTTGATCGCCTGTCAGGTAAATCGCACTATTGTTTTCTAGATGGTTATACAGGATATTTTCAAATTCATATAGCTCCGAAAGATCAGGAGAAAACTACTTTTACGTGTTCCTTTGGAACGTACGCATATAAGGGGATGCCTTTTGGCTTATGTAATGCACAGGATACGTTTCAAAGATGCATGATGAGTATTTTCTCAGATTTTCTCGAGAATTGTATGGAAGTTTTTATGGATGACTTTAGTGTCTATGGTGATTCATTTGACCTTTGCTTGGATTAGCTAGAGTATTAGAACGGTGTACTAGTTCAAACCTTGTACTCAATTTTGAAAAGTGTCATTTTATGGTAAAACAAGGTATTGTTCTAGGACATGTTGCTTCTAATATCAACATATCTGTTGACCCAACAAAGGTAGATATTATTTCTAGTTTACCTTATGATAAACCACTATTTTATGGTTTATCTTGTGCTCAATTGAGTGGTTTTTATCAACTCTTTACCCACTTATTCAAATGATTTGCATGTTTTACATTTTCCTTCCTGATTCTGTGCTATGATTGAAAACATGCTACTTTGATCTTAATTTTTCTATGTTTAATCCTCTCTTATTACCATTTGATGCCTTGATATGTGTGTTAAGTGATTTCAGAGATTACAGGACAGGAATGACTTAAAGGATGGAAAGGAAACATACAAAAATGGAAGAAAAGCACAAATTTGAGTCCTTGGAAGAAACTGGCAGTGACGCGTCCGCATGGACGACGCGAATGCGTGGTTTGCTCAAAATAGAATCGACACGAGCACATGGATGAGGCAAACGCGTGACCTGCAAAACACAACTGACGCGGGCGCATGACTGACGCGACCGTGTGGAAGAGCAAAACTCCAGATGAGCGACTGCATGACCCACGCGGACGCGTGTTGTGCGCGATCTGCAAAATATGCAAAAGTCATCCTCAGCGATTTCTGGGCCCCTTTTTTGCCCAGATCCAAGCCAAGAGAACACAGATTGAAGGATTATAAATGGAGGAATTCATCCATTCATGAGCATATGGAGATTAGAGACTGAATACTGGATTCATACATAGTTTTAGGATTTAGATGTAGTTTTTAGATAGAGAGGTTCTCTCCTCTCACTTAGGATTAGGATTAGGATTTATCTTATTGGGATTATCTCTTCATGACAGGTTCAATGTCCTTCTTATTTGTCTTTCCAGTTTGATTTATGAACTTGTCCATGTTAGAATTGACATCTTTATTTAAATATAATTTGAGGTATTTCAGACTCATGATTGCTTTTCCTTATTTTTAATTTAGATTATTTACTATTGGCTTTGGTTGATTAATTGGTGACTCTTGAGTTGTCAAACTCACCGTGATTGATAATTATTATTCTTGCTGATTAATTTAGATTCCTATAACTCTAGCCTTTCCTTAAGGAGTGGACTAGGACTTTAGGTATTAAATTAATTTGTCCACTTAACTGACCTTCATAGTTAGAGGTTGACTTAGTGGTAGCAAACATATAATTCTCATCACCATTGATAAGGATAACTAGGATAGGACTTCCAGTTTTCATATCTTGCCAAAAATTTTATTAGTCATTAATTTATTAATTCCTACAATTTATTTCTCTTGTTCAAAACCTTTTCAAAACCCAAAAATATTGTTTTGCATAACCAATAATAATTCATACTTCCCTGCAATTCCTTGAGAAGATGACCCGAGGTTTGAATACTTCGGTTTATAAATTTTATTTGGGTTTGTTACTTGTGACAACCAAAACGTTTGTAAGAAAGGTTGATTGCTTGGTTTAGAAACTATACTTGCAACGAGAATTTATTATAACTTCTAAACCATCAATCTTCAGTTCTTCAAAATGCCGCCATTGCCGGGGAATTGCAAACATGTGCCTTATTATTGGTTATTATAAATATTTTTCAAAAAAAAAATTTCAGATTTTTATTTTAAAATTTTTTATCTTATCTTATCTTAGTTTTAGATTTCAAAATTCAAATCTTTTTCAAAAAAAATTTATATCTTTCTCAAAATCTTATCTTATCTTTTTTTCAAAAATCATATCTTTTGTTTTTTTTTCAAAAATCATATCTTTTTCAAAATCTTATCTTATCTTTTTTTCAAAAATCAAATCTTTTTCAAATTTTTTTCTTTTTGTTAGTTTTTGTTTCTATTTTCTCCTACTACCATGAACTCTCACCCCTTTGGCTATGAGTCTGGTTGTAATTATGATGCAGAAAGAGGAGATTACAATGAGAACAGGCAATAAGCTTGGAAAAATCAAAGATGGGAGGAGCCACAAGGATTTGATCAACCCTCATGGCAACAACCACCTCCAATGGACTATCAACATCCATTCTGTGATGCATATCAAGGTAATGGCTATGGTGAGTGCTCTTTTGATTATCAACAACCACCACCATATGCCTATGAACCCCCTCCTCAACATGACTTTGGACCACCATACTCACAAGCCCCTTTCCGCCATTCACCTCCATATAATCCTAACCCTCAACCACCATACCAACCACCTTATGAGCCATATGAACCATATATAAAACCACCCCAATTCCAACCCAATTACTCCCAAGAACCACCACCTCAATATACACCATCTCCATATCTATCAATCCAAAAGCACTATGATCCTACTTATGATGGCCGAGCGCAACAAGAATCAAGGGATCGTCTCAAGAAAACAGTGAAAAAACTTCATGCAACCCTTCGCCAACTGGATCAAGCGATAATTTGATTACCTTCCCGACGTTCGGACATTCAAGGAACCCCCATGGCTTCACGTGGAGAATCTATTGAAGAACGTGGCGTGAAGGAGAAGTTGGAAACTTCAGTGGACAGTGAGCAGGATGACTTTGTATTGGACAATTGGAAGAAGCTACGCCTGCCATTGAAGAGGAAGAAGTGGTTAAAGACTTAGGAGATGCAGAACCTCCATGGGAAACTCAAGTCGTAGAGCCTCCTTCTAAGACGTTTACAATTGATGTTGAGGAGGGTGTACAACCTCCAAAGCATATCATGGTTGAAGACTTTGAAGGGGATGATCAAGAGATGGATTCAATCATCATTGAATTCTTATCTACATTTGAATGTTCTCCCATTGGACTTGACATGGAGATTAAAGAAGAAGAAGCACAACCTCCCATGCCCTTGGTGAACAATAAAGAATAAATTGAATTGGAAGAAAGCTACCAAGAGGAAGAGGTTGATATTGAAGAAGCTTGCAAAGAGGTGGTAGTTGTCAAAGAAGAACACAAAGAAGTAGAGCTTGCAAGTTCATTAGAAAACCCTCCCCCTAAGTTGCCATCATCCTTCACAACATTCAAGTGAGTAAAATTCATATCACTTAGCTTTCTAATTCCACTTGAATATGGGCTACTGGAGACGGATGGTCAACTTAGAGCTCTTTGTGGCATTAAGAGTAAGAGGAAGATGGTCAGTGGTAAAAATTGTCCTGCAAGGTTCATTATGGTTGGAAGCTTTAAGTTTAAACGCAAAGGTTGGTGTAGAGCTCAACTGAATGTGTCTAGGAAGTTGTTTGGCTGCTTCAGTGAGAATTCAGACTGCTTACCACCCGGATGGAACAATATTGCTCAACAAGAAGACGGGTGCAAAAGCAAGGTTTGGAACCCCGGAGTTCATTCTGGCAATCAACACTCTTGGGGCCTAGTCAATTGCTTTAACTTACTTGAAGGCTTTCTGCGCCTAGTTTAGGATCCCGGAGGCTACTGGAATTCCAAACAATAGTGGAGATTTTTGGATGAATACAAGCACAAGCCACCATAACAAGGAGCTCACCAAATGTCCAACTTAAGGACTTTAACTAAAAGTGCTAGGTGGGAGACAACCCACCATGGTATGATCGTCCCTTTTTCCAGTTTTAATTCTAGTCTATTTTATTCATTTTTCAGTTTTGATTGAACCTGGAATCATGCATAGCATTCATATTAAGCATTGCGTTCTGCATATTGCAAAAAAAAAAAAAAAACACGCACGCAACGCGTAAGCGTCGTTGACGCGTTCGCGTCACAAGTGCATTAGGAAGATAACAAATTGAACAGAGAGTCATGCGAAAGCGTGGATGGAGGCGTGCCTTTGGCACAATTTGATCCACGTGACCGCATCACTGACGCGTCAGCGTCATTTGGGCAAAATGCCTCCCACGTGTCCGTGTCACCCGCCCGAACGCGTGCCTCAAACTCGACGTAAAAAGGATGTATGGCCGAAAGTTGAGCTGGAATTAGGCTGGACTCGTGCTAGAAGCACAAGCCCTACCACGCGAACACGTGCCCCACGCGTCCGCATCGTTTTTTAAAACAAGGCCAACCACGCGATCGTGTCCACCACACGATCGCGTCATCCAACGTTTTGGCAAAATAAGTTTTTCACCAGAGAGTTGCGCGGCCGTGAGGCTACACTCGCGCTGAGGCACAAATCACTTCACACGAATGCGTGACCCACGCGTTCGCGTCACTTCATCGAAGCGCTATCCACGCGACCGCATGCCCTACGCGCTCGGGTCGCCTGCGCTGCACATGTTTTCCAAATCAGCCAAATATCTTATCTTTTCTTCCCCAAATCTAAATCTTTTCTTTCCCTTCTTTTTTTTCCTTATTTTTCTTTTAATTGGTGTTGGAAATTTATTTGGGTCATTATTTTGCTTGTGGATTATTAAGGAATTGTTTGACAATTATATATTATTTTTTTAAGGGTGCTTGCATGTTCAATTTAATACTTTCAATACCTTATTTACCATGCATGCTATGTGTTTGTGAAAAAGCCCGTATGGCATTGTGCACTATTTTTAGATTTCTTTTAATCTACTACTCTAAATGCTTGCTTTTCCCAAAACCCTTTTCTATTTTATTAATTTTTATATAATTGTTATTTCAAGCATATTGTTAGTTTGGAAGACTTGGTAATCTAACTTGGACATTGAATGCTTGATCTATGCTACTCATGCCTTTGCCAGCATGCCAATAAACATCTTGCATTTAACTGTCATCACATGCACTTGCTATATTTCCATTGATGACTTTTCACATGTAGTCATGACCATGTGTTAACGTTATTCTTTTTTACTGTGCATTGATTACCACCTTTCCCGTTCTCTTCCTTGCTGGATCCCCTAGCTTTACTTGTTACTTTCTTTTTCCCTTTTCAAATGGCCACCAAGAAAGGTTAAGAGAAAGCTACTCCCAAACCACTGGCAAGGAAAGGAACAAAAAGAACACTAGCTGCGGAGCCACCCATCCACCTGTACATCTTAGCATGCACCGAGGACGGTGCAATCTTTAAGTGTGGGGAGGTCGATACCGACTTCCAGGAGTTAGTTACCTTCTTTTCAACACCAATACTCTATTTTCTTTGTTTGTTCATTGTTGCATTTGCATGTTTGTTTGATTTTATGCATTTAGTTACTACTTGGTTGAAGTAATATTTTCTTTTTCAAGAAATTTTTATAGTATTTCACTAAGTTAAATTGAAAAATTTGTGTTAAACTTGTTTGGAAGTTGTATTTGGAACATGGTTTTTGAGCCAAAGAACACACAACCTGTGAGATTTGAGCTTAATTGCATGGCTATATTATTTAACCATAATATTTTATTCTTGTATGTTTTCTTCTCTATAACTGCAATCTAGATTTTGTTCCAGTCTATATGTCCATTGTTTAGTATATTTACATGCTTGCATATGATTGAGGTCATTATTTGTATTTTTGCTCACTTATCCCAAATAAACCTACCTTTTATGCCATCTTTGTTAGCCCCCTTGAGCCTTTTAACCCCCTTCTATTTCATAACCACATTACTAGCCTTAAGCAGAAAAATAAAATAAAAATCCCAAGTTGAATCCTTAGTTAGCTTAAGATAGATATTGTGTATAATTTAAGTGTGGGAAATTTTATGGGAACATGGGATGAAAAAAAAAAGTAGGGAATTAAATTGAATAAGTTATTTGAAAATTTGGGAAGCATGCTCATGTGAAATCAAAATAATTAAATTACCATGTGCATTGAAAAAAAATTAAGTAATTAAATAAGGGGATACAAAAAAATATATATATTACCCCAAATGCAAAATAAAAAGAATCAATGCACATGGGACAAAATTCAAAAATAAGTTTGATACATGAGCATGCAATACAAAAGTGGAAAAATTTGGGTAGCTAGGTAAAGAACTTTGAAATTATATAAAGTGTGTATGTTAGGTGAGATCTTAGACTAATCAAGGATTCACTTTGTTAGCTCACTTAGCCTTATATATACATCCTTACCTTTACCCAGCCCCATTACAACCCTAAAAAGACCTCATGATGTTTGCATTGGTATGCTAAATATTTGTTGATTGGTTAGATGAAGAACACAGTTTAGAAAGCATGATTAGAGAATAGTAGAGTGAATTACCCTATACACTTGAGAGACTAGAGTGATATACACTACCAGTGAGGGTTCAATGCTTGATTCTATGTTCCCTGCTTTCATGAGCTATCTTCTTACAAGTTTACTTGCTTTTTATTGTACGATTTGAATTAGTGGATTTTGGTTCATATTTGCCTTGGAGAACTTATTTACTTTTAACCAAGCAGGTAGAAACATTTTGCATGTAATTGCATTCATATAGATAGGTTGCATTGCATACTCTCTATCATTCCTCTTCACTTATTTATAGCTTCTCTTGAGCTTAGCATGAGGACATGCTAATGTTTAAGTGTGGGGAGGTTGATAAACCACTATTTTATAGTTTATCTTGTGCTCAATTGAGTGGTTTTTATCAACTCTTTACCCACTTATAAATATGATTTGCATGTTTTACATTTTCCTTCCTGATTCTATGCTATGATTGAAAACATGCTACTTTGGTCTTAATTTTGCTATGTTTAATCCTCTCTTATTACCATTCGATGCCTTGATATGTGTGTTAAGTGATTTCAGAGATTACAGGGCAGGAATGACTTAAAGGATGGAAAAAAAACATACAAAAATGGAAGGAAAGCACAAATTGGAGTCCTTGGAAGAAACTGGTAGTGACGCGTCCGCATTGACAACGCGAACGCGTGGTTCGCTCAAAATAGAATCGACGCGAGCGCATGGATGAGGCAAACACATGACCTGCGAAACACAACTGACGCGGCCGTATGACTGACGCGGCCGCGTGGAAGAGCAAAACTCCAGTTGACGCGACCGCGTGACCCACGCAGACGCGTGACGTGCGCGATCTACAAAATGTGCAGAAGTCGTCCTCAGCGATTTCTGGGCCCCTTTTTGGCCCAGATCCAAGCCCAGAGAACACAGATAGAAGGATTATAAATGGAGGAATTCATCCATTCATGAGCATATGGAGATTAGAGACTGAATACTGGATTCATACATAGTTTTAGGATTTAGATGTAGTTTTTAGAGAGAGAGGTTCTCTCCTCTCTCTTAGGATTAGGATTAGGATTTATCTTATTGGGATTATCTCTTCATGACAGGTTCAATGCCCTTCTTATTTGTCTTTCCAATTTGATTTATGAACTTGTCCATGTTAGAATTGACATCTTTATTGAAATATAATTTGAGGTATTTCAGACTCATCATTGCTTTTCCTTATTTTTAATTTAGATTATTTACTATTGGCTTTGGTTGATTAATTGGTGACTCTTGAGTTGTCAAATTCATCGTGATTGATAATTATTATTCTTGCTGATTAATTTAGATTCCTATAACTCTAGCCTTTCCTTAAGGAGTTGACTAGGACTTTAGGTTTAAATTAATTTGTCCACTTAACTGACCTTCATAGTTAGAGGTTGACTTAGTGGTAGTAAACATATAATTCTTATCACCATTGATAAGGATAACTAGGATAGGACTTCCAGTTTTTATATATTGCCAAGAATTTTATTAGTCATTAATTTATTAATTTCTGCAATTTATTTCTCTTGTTCAAAACCTTTTCAAAACCCAAAACACTGTTTTGCACAACCAATAATAATTCATACTTCCCTGCAATTCCTTGAGAAGATGACCCGAGGTTTGAATACTTCAATTTATAAATTTTATTTGGGTTTGTTACTTGTGACAACCAAAACGTTTGTAAGAAAGGTTGATTGCTTGGTTTAGAAACTATACTTGCAACGAGAATTTATTATAACTTCTAAACCATCAATCTTCAGTTCTTCAAAATGGCGTCATTGTCGGAGAATTGCAAATGTGTGCCTTATTATTGGTTATTGTAAATATTTTTCAAAAAAAAATTTCAGATTTTTATTTTAAAATTTTTTTTCTTATCTTATCTTAGTTTTAGATTTCAAAATTCAAATCTTTTTAAAAAAAATCATATCTTTTTCAAAATCTTATCTTATCTTTTTTTCAAAAATCATATCTTTTCTTTTTTTTTTCAAAAATCATATCTTTTTCAAAATCTTATCTTATCTTTTTTTTCAAAAATCAAATCTTTTTCAAAATATTTTCTTTTTGTTAGTTTTTGTTTCTATTTTCTCCTACTACCATGAACTCTCACCCCTTTGGCTATGAGTCTGGTTGTAATTATGATGCAGAAAGAGGAGATTACAATGAGAACAGGCAATAAGGTTGGAAAAATCAAAGATGGGAGGAGCCACAAGGATTTGATCAACTCTCATGGCAACAACCACCTCCAATGGACTATCAACAACCATTCTGTGATGCATATCAAGGTAATGGCTATGGTGAGTGCTCTTTTGATTATCAACAACCACCACCATATGCCTATGAACCCCTCCTCAACATGACTTTGGACCACCATACTCACAAGCCCCTTTCCGCCATTCACCTCCATATAATCCTAACCCTCAACCACCATACCAACCACCTTATGAGCCATATGAACCATATATAAAACCACCCCAATTCCAACCCAATTACTCCCAAGAACCACCACCTCAATATACACCATCTCCATATCCATCAATCCAAGAGCACTATGATCCTACTTATGATGGCCGAGCATAACAAGAATCAAGGGATCGTCTCAAGGAAGCAGTGGAAAAACTTCATGCAACCCTTCGCCAACTAGATCAAGCGATAATTCGATTACCTTCCCGACGTTCGGACATTCAAGAAACCCCCATGGCTTCATGTGGAGAATCTACTGAAGAACGTGGCGTGAAGGAGAAGTTAGAAACTCCAGTGGATAGTGAGTAGCACGACTTTGTATTGGAACAATTGGAAGAAGCTACGCCTGCCATTGAAGAGGAAGAAATAGTTGAAGACTTAGGAGATGTAGAACCTTCATGGGAAACTCAAGTCGTAGATCCTCCTTCTAAGACATTTGCAATTGATGTTGAGGAAGGTGTACAACCTCCAAAGCATATCATGGTTGAAGACTTTGAAGGGGATGATCAAGAGATGGATGGATTCAATCATTATTGAATTCTTATCTACATTTGAATCCTCTCCCATTGGACTTGACATGGAGATTAAAGAAGAAGAAGCACAACCTCCCATGCCCTTGGTGAACAATGAAGAAGAAATTGAATTGGAAGAAAGCTACCAAGAGGAAGAGGTTGATATTGAAGAAGCCTTGCAAAGAGGTGGTAGTTGTCAAAGAAGAACACAAAGAAGTGGAGCTTCCAAGTTCATTAGAAACCCCTCCCCCTACGTTGCCATCATCCTTCACAACATTCAAGTGGGTAAAATTCATATCCCTTAGCTTTTTAATTCCACTTGAATATGGGCTACTGGAGATGTATGGTCAACTTAGAGCTCTTTGTGGCATTAAGAGTAAGAGGAAGATGGTCAGTGGTAAGAATTAACCTACAAGGTTCATTATGGTTGGAAGCTTTAAGTTTAAACGCAAAGGTTGGTGTAGAGCTCAACTGAATATGTCTAGGAAGTTATTTGGCTGCTTCAGTAAGAATTCAGACTGCTTACCACCCGGATGGAACAATATTTCTCAACAAGAAGACGGGTGCAAAAGCAAGATTTGGGACCCCGGAGTTCATTCTGGCAATCAACACTCTTGGGGCCTTGTCACTTGCTTTAACTTACTTGAAAGCTTTCTGCGCCTAGTTTGGGATCCCGGAGGCTACTGGAATTCCAAACATTGGTTGAGATTTTTGGATGAATACAAGCACAAGCCACCATAACAAGGAGCTCACCAAATTCCAACTTAAGGACTTTAACTAAAAGTGCTAGGTGGGAGACAACCCACCATGGTATGATCGTCCCTTTTTCCAGTTTTAATTCTAGCCTATTTTGTTCGTTTTTGAGTTTTGATTTAACTTGGAAATATGCATAGCATTCATATTAAGTATTGCATTTTGCATATTGCAAAAAAAAAAACACGCACGCGTGCGCGTCACCTAAATGCCAGATAACTATTGCAAATTTTATATCATTTTGAAGCTCCGTATGTTAGCTTTCTAACGCAACTAAAACTGTCTCATTTGGACCTTTGTAGCTCACGTTATGATCGATTTAGTACGAAGAGGTCAGGATTGACAGCTTAGCAATTCCTTCATTCTTTCATGAGTTCTCCATTTTTACATGCTTTTTCTTCATTCCCTCAATCAAATCTTTGCCTTCTAAACCTGAAATTACTTAACAAACATATCAAGGCATCGAATGGAAGAAAGTTTAATTAAATTTAGCTATTTTATGACCTAAAAAGCATGTTTTTACACTTAAGCACAAATAAAGGAGCATTTACAAAACTGTGCTATTTTAGTGAATAAATGTGGAAAAAGTTGATAAAATTCCCTAAATTCAATACAAGATAAACCACAAAATTAGGGTTTACCACTTCCCTATTAGAATTATAAAGAATGCGTCACAATCTTGATGTGATGCATCTAGAAAAAAATGTATGTGATAATGCGATATACACATTGCTAAATGACAACACCAAATCAAAAGACCACCTCAATGCTCGAAAAGATCTTAACACTTTAGGCTGTAAACAAGATCTTTGGCCAGATGAGAATGGAAAGTACGATCCAGCTATCTTTACGTTGACTAATAAATGCAAGAAGGCTTTTCTGTCAACTTTAAAAAATATTAGTGTGCCAAACGGGCATTCAAGTAACATATCTAGGTGCATTAATGTTGACAACCTTAAGATCAATGGGATGCTAAAAAGCCATGATAATCACATATTCATGCAACAATTGCTACCATTAGCCATGTGAACGAGTTTGCCTAGTGAAGTTTCAGCAATCTTGATTGAATTGTGCTCGTTCTTTAGGAAGTTATGTGATAAAAGATTGATTATTAAGGATTTAGAAAAGTTGTAAGATCAAATTGTGCTCACTCTATGCCACATGAAAATGTTATTTCCTCCATCCTTTTTTTATAGTTATGATTCATTTGGTGGTTCACCTTGTTGAAGAAGTTAAGCTTGAAGGTCCTGTACACTACCGGTAGATGTATCTGATAGAAAGGTAACAAAGAATAAATTTCTTTACCTAAATTTTAAAATAGTGTATGAATTTCCTATTAATATTAATAGTTTTGGCTTAATTAATAGGTACTTGGGACAACTAAAATCTTATGTGCGTAATAAAGCAGAACCAGATGGCTCTATTGCTGAAGGTTATCTTATGCAAGAGATCCTTACATTTTGTTCAAGATACCTGGACAATATTGAGACAATATGGAATTGACATAAGCGTGTTGGTAATGAGCCCACCCAGATAGATCCCAATTCACGAATATCTAAGTTGTTTCCTCAAGTTAGAGAATCAAATACTGGTTTCACATATTTTACTTTATCACCAATTGAGAAGAGGCAGGCTCATAGACATGTTTTGACAAATTATCGTGCAGTTGATAACTATCTTAGGGATTATAGAAATATTGTGAAGAAAAGATTAAGAAGCCGAACAAGGGATACTACTGAGATAGACAAAAAGGTTCATAGAGAATTTGTTGATTGGTTCTCTAATCATGCAACAGAAATTTCACTTATTTCATTTTCTATTTTTGTAATATGTCTATGACTAACACAATCATGTTAATGTGCTTTTAGATTTGTACTAATCTCAACAAACTTCCTGATGTGGATAAAGACATTCTTATCAATCTTTCTCAAGGACCATATGACCAAGCAAGAAAGTTTTCTTCATATGATGTTAATGGATATAGATTTCGAACTTTGGCAAGGATTAATAGATTAAAAATTCAAAATAGCGGAGTCTTTGGTACATTTGGAACAAGAAGTTACTCAAGTAGTAAAGATACCCGAATGAACTTTGGTGCGGTACCTTATTATGGAAAGTTGGTAGACATCATTGAGATTTTCTACAATGGCTTTACAATTCTCTTGTTTAAATGTCAATGGGCAAACACAACTAGTCCTAGAGGAATCACAAAGGACAATTGGGGTTTTTTAGCTGTGAACTTTACAAGGCTCATACATACTGGTGAACATGAAGATGACGAGCCATATATTAAAGCTTCTGAAGTCCAGATGGTATATTATGTGGATGATGAGAAGGAAAAAGGATTGTGCATACCAATTCACTTGAAGCCAAGAGATTTGTATAACATGGGTGGAGATAATATGGGTAAAGATGATGAAATTACAGTATCCAATGATAATTATCCACCACAAGACTTATAGTCTCTTTTTTCAAATGAAAATACAAATATAAAATTGGAGAGGATAGTTGTAGATGATGATCTTCCAATAATCAATGAAAACTATGATGAGAATGAGGATATGCTTGTGTAAAAGACATTGAAGTTTTGTTCAATATGTCTTGAAGCCTTCGAAGATGCAGTGTTGACTCCTTGTGCTCACCGCCTATGCCGGGAATGCCTCTTGGCAAGTTGGCGCAATTTCACTTCTGGTTTATGTACTATTTGTAGGTACTTTCTCGCTAAAATATCAGTAGTTTTATTGTAATCATTTCAAATGTATCTTATAATGCATTCTCGTTACAAAATTGCTACTTTTATAGAAAAATAGTTAGCCGGTAGGAACTTATTACTGCTCCTACTGATAGTTGGTTTCAGATTGATAGAGTCATGCAAGGTAACTTTCTTTTGCATGAACTGGAAAGTCTTCGAGCATCAGGCTCCAAGAGCATTGTTTTTAGCCAATGGACTGCGTTTCTCTTTTTAAACGGTTTCTTCCTATTTATTGCACCAAGTGTTGTTGATGTCACTAAAAGCTGGTGGAATGGGTATAAACCTAACAGCTGCTTCAAATGATTTTGTCATGGTACGTGCAAATCCACTTCTGTTGCCTAATGAGTCTTTGTCTAGCTTTAGGTATAAAACCAGATTTTAGATAAGATAAACAAAGTATTAAGATGCCATTCAGATAGGGCGTCTATTTGCACACAATTTTGTAGTCCATTAATTGTTCTGTTTTAATATATATTTTAGATTTAGCAGACCAGATCACCCAATGAATATGGAGCGATCAATCTTATATGGAGTAGCTAATTGAACATGTATACTGGGTTTGGATTGTAGTTGCAATGGAATTTTATTTGTATGAACAATCAATCCAATGGATATATGATTTTTATTGCTATTTATTATAATCGATATTAAGAATGTAATTATTTTATAGTAATCTTGGGGAAAAATTATTTTGTAATTGAATAGGACCCATGGTGGACTCCGGCCATAGAAAAACAAGCAGTTGAGGAGATAGTTGAGGCAAAAATTATTTAGTAGGTTAATGCAATTTTGGGAAAAATTTTATTTTATATTTAAATTGATTTAGTGGGTTAAAGTAATCTGGTAATGAACTAGCATAGAGTTTGGTAGCAAAGCCATCAGTTGGGGTTTAGTTTCAACTGACTGACCTGAGTGGTTGACTTGCTCTTATGTATCACATTACAGGAGACAGTTGAGGAGAGAATGGAGGTGGTGCAAGCACGTAAACAACGAATGATTTCTGGTGCCCTGACTGATCAAGAGGTTCTGTGCAAGTGTGTAAATGTTTAAAAGAGTTTTATGATTGAATTTTTAGGTTTACAAGTTTGGATTAAGTTGAAATTTTTTGAATTTACATATGGATTATGACTATGTAATTAAAACTTATAGAATTCAATTTTTGAAATACATTGTTGCCTTTTTTGTAAACCTTGTGGGATTAAATTTGGATTTGTTGAAAAATAATGTCATTTATGGAGAATTTAACTTTTGATAATAGAAATTTTGATGTTCGAGAGATTATGACAGTTTAAAATAGTCACTAAATACAAAAAAAAATTGTCACAGAAATAAATAACTTAGTAACAGTTTTAAATTGAAAACTATCACTAAAAATATTGTGGTGGTTTAAATAGTCACTAAATATGCCTAAAAATTGTCATAAGAACTATTAACTTAGTGACGGTTCAAATAATCACTAAATATGCCTAAAAACTGTCACAGGATTTAGTAATTTAATGACAGTTTCAAAATGTCGCGAAATACAATATAAAAATTACTTTTACAAGTGTTATAAATTAGTGATGGTTTTATACTTTAAAAACCGTCACAAACAATTTAGCAACACTCCTTACCAACGGTGGTCCAAAACCATCACTATGCCAGCTGGCGACGCTCAAATCTGGGACATTTGTTTAGCCGTTGCAAAATCATTTAGTGACAGTCAAAACCGTCACCAAGCATTAAAAAAAACCGTCATCAAAATACTGTTTTGTTGTAGTGTTAAAAGGTCAGGTTTTATTGCAACGGGCCACTTTATTACGAGATTTTTTGTCATATTGGGCCTGACTTTTATTTATTGGGACAGGATATGAACAACAATGCTATACTATTTTAACTAAAATAATTATATTTAACAATATTATTTTAATTTGTAATTATTATAATTAATAAATAATATTAATATTTTAATAGTTATATTTTCTGAAAGAAATAAAAATATTTTCGGATATTATTATTTTAAAATAGTTTTGAGTATAATATTATATTACTATAACTTAAATATTTGTAATGTTCATTATATTATTATAATTTTCTATTAGTGTAGCTAATGAATAGTTCTAATGTTTTAACACTAATTATATACAGAAAATAATAAAAATATATATTTCGGTTTTTTATATTTGTTGGATATTTATTATAATATTATATTATTTTATCTTAAATAGTTGTATTTAGCAATATTATTTTATTTTGATTTATAATTACGAAAATTAATGAATAATATTAAAAATATTGGATATTATTTTGTTAAATTTTTAATTCTGATATTATATTATTATAAGTTAAATAGTTCTAATGTTCATTATATTTTTATAATTTTCTATTAGTGTAATTAATAAATAATTAGAATTTTTAATCACTAATTATTTTTTGAAAATAATAAAAAATATATTTTTAGATTTTTTATTTTGTTTGGTTAAATTTAAAATATTATTATGTTACTTTCACTTAAACAGTTGTATTTAGAAATATTATTTTAAGTTGATATTATTATTATTATTATTATTATTATTATTATTATTATTATTATTATTATTATTATTATTATTTTGATAACCATATATTTTATAACAAATTAAAAATATTTCCGGATATTATTTTTAAAATAGTTTTAATTATAATATTATATTATTATATTCAAATGTTCATTATGTTATTATAATTTGCTACTATTATAATTAATGAATAATCATATAATTTTTTAATTTTTTATTATTCTCTGAAAATAATAAAAAAGTTATAGTTTGGAATTTTATATTTTTGGATAATTTTAACTATAATATTATATTATTGTAAGTTAAATAGTTGTCGTTAAAAATATAAGGGTAAAGTATACTCTTTATACCTAAAATTTGACAAAAGCTTTAAGAATATCCCTAAGTTTTATTTTGTTTCAATTTTGTTCTAAAAGTTTTTATTTGCATCAAATATAACCCTAGCGGCTAAATTTTCCAAATATTTAAGACCAATTCAACAATAATTTTATAAGAATAACTATTAACACAAGAAAATCAAGAATAATTTTCATGCATTATTATTAGCTTGGTCTTAAATTCTTTGAAAATTTAGCTGTCAGGGGTATAGTTGATACAACTCGAAAATTTTTAGGACAAAATTGAAACAAAATAAAACTTAAAGATATTTTTAAAACTTTTGACAAACTTCAACAACAAAAAATATACTCTACCCAAAATATAATTTCCATAGCTAATTAATAATTATATTATTATAATACTTATGTTTAATATTTGTTATTATTTAATTTGAATACAAAAAATTCGCTAAATACCATCGAATTTTTTGGCTGATTTACTAAAAGAGTCGGTTGTAAGATTTATTACCGTCAGATTTAGCGGCAAACAGACTCAGACGGTTTTTTAGTTCAATGGTAATTTTCGGCAAAATTAGCTGCAAATGTAAGAATTTGATTGGCGCCATGAATTCGGATTGCACAAAATTGAAACAAAATAAAACTTAAAGATATTTTTAAAACTTTTGACAAACTTCAACAACAAAAAATATACTTTACCCAAAATATAATTTTCATAGCTAATTAATAATTATATTATTATAATACTTATGTTTAATATTTGTTACTATTTAATTTAAATACAAAAAATTCGCTAAATACCATCGAATTTTTTGGCTGATTTACTAAAAGAGTCGGTTGCAAGATTTATTACCGTCAGATTTAGCGGCAAACAGACTCAGACGATTTTTTAGTTCAATGGTAACTTTTGGCAAAATTAGCTGCAAATGTAAGAATTTGATTGGCGCCATGAATTTGGGTTGCACACCTTGTTACCGTCAAATTTTTCTTTAGTAAATTCGATGGTAATATATTCTTTTATATTAAGTAAATTAGAATATACTAGCAAATTTATTCGGCAGTAAATCCGACGATAAACTTAAATTTTAATTCTTTTGGTTTTTGAATGGCTATACAGAATACTTGTTAGAACCTAATATACCATCATCAACATGTCAAGAATTAATAGTTAATTCTAAATTAATGAAAATCAAATAGTATATTTCATAAAAAATGGTAAACTATAATCTAAATTAACAAGTGTACAGAAGAAAAAGTCAAAGAGATAAGCTACCAATACTATCAAAGAAAGCATAACAAAACCCTAATCACTACAGGTCCTGATAATCATCGTCGTCATCATCCTTCTTGTCTTGCTGAGGTGGCAGTCAAGGTGGTTGTGTTGGTGCTTGTCCTAGTGTCTATGCAGAGAACGAGGAGCCCCTTCCAGCAGCGGCACTGCTAATAGCACACATCTGGTTATAATACACTACCATCTCGTGCCGCATCTACTGGATCTACTCTAGCTCCTACCTAAGCTCCTACCTCATGGACTCTATCTTTGCATTACGAGCATCCTTCTCTTCTAAGCATGCAAAAAGCTTATTGTACCTCTACTCAATTAAATGCAGCTGGTGACCCTGGTCCAAAATATTTTAGGTGAGGTTGTGAATCTGCTCCCGCAAATTGACGTCTTCAAGATCTACAGGGCTAGTGAATGAGGTGGACAAAGCCCTCAAGGTGGAGGTATGTAGGTTTACTACCAAAAAATGACTCGAACCTGTAGACACGATTCTTGTATGGCTTGAATGCATTTGGTACTACACTGCATCAAGATCGATGACAGAAACAAAGGAGTTTTTGCCGTTCTCCATGCTCTGCTAGGAGTGTTGGGTCGCAGTGATAAGAAATTATTAGAACGAATGATAAGGGGATAAGAAAAAAAATGGAGAAAAGACGCAACCAGAAAGGACACAGCGAAAACATAAAAGGATAGATAAGGGTTTTTCCTACTAGACCTCTAAGAAACCTGTTCTTAGCAACCTAGGTCACCAGAAGGGACTCCCTACTAGACCTTCAAAGAACCTGTCCTTGACAACCTGGATCAGAGGGAAGAAAGCTGAAAGAAATCACCACGCAAAATCACCATAGGTTGGATCCTTCAATCTTCTTCATGCAACAAGCGAAGTAAATCACTCACCTTACTTAATCACACTAAAAAAATATGCATAAAGTACTAAGGAAACTTTATTCATCAAAAGTTGTATAAATTGTCTCACCAAAGGTGTTTAAATAGGCCCCTAACAAACTAGCTAAAATATAAGATAAGATAACTTAATTTAAATCTCCTAAAGATAAGATAGCTAATTTAAATCAAATTTGATCTTATTGGATTAGATCAGATTTGATTTAAATTTTAAAATTCTAAAGATATGATAACTAATTTAAATCAGATTTGATCTTATTAGATTGATCAGATTTGATTTAAATTTAAAATCCCTAAAATACTTCTAAGCAAATCAGAAGTAAATCAAATCTTTCAACAAATTCTAACAGCAAAACAAATTAAAACAAATGCCTAAAAAATTTGAAAATTAATAATAAATTATGCCTCCCATTGAATTTGAAAAGCTTTATTGGGCTTCTTGTTATTCTGTCTTAACCCAATGGGCCTTATAAGTTGTCGCCATTTCAGCACCACTGTTTTTGAGACGGACTCTTAGTCTTCTTGATGTCCAAGACCGGCATGGTATAATTCTTCTAGTATTCAAATATTTGAATGTGACGAGATTATCATTCTACCCCTTAGCTCTAAAATGACAAAAGTGTCCTCCCAACCATGTGTCATCTACTCCCTCTTCAAAAATATTCGTCCTTGATTCTTGAATGAGAAGCTCTTCTTTCTTTCAAGGAATCTAAATCCAATCTCTGGGTTCAAATACCATAGTTTAATGGCTCTTCTCTATCCACTGAATTGTGGCTATGTCCGTCATGTGTGGAAGTTCAATCTTTCCAACCATACGTTCACCATCTTGTCCAAAGTGTGCAATTTGTCTTTCTTCCTTTTCATCCATATTAATGCCTCCATTATTGACCATGAATCTACAAAGCCTGGAAAAATTGTTATAAAAATACTACAAATTTTATTGTTAGATATATGAGAAACTAAGGACTATGTGAAATTCAATAATACTAATACACTCTTGTCTAAGCTAAAACTTTCTAGATCTCTCTCACAAGTGTATTTATTGCTCTCAGTTTCTTTCTCGCTCATTGACTCCTCTCGCTCACTATTATCTTCTTTTCTCTTAAAACTCTCGCTTTCAATCAAACATGGATTCTTTTTATTCAAACACTTACTCTCTTTCTCAGTTTTTTTTCTCCCATATTTTTCAAATTTCTCACATCATAAAGACCCAATTGAGAAATTATGCACTTTTGAATCTTTCAAGGACACATTTCCATCTACAGCATACTCAACAAATTCTTCAATCTCTGACTTTAAAGAATATTTAAAGATAGGCATAGAAGAAATCCTCTTCTTATGTTGATCGATAATATTATTCTTGAAATAAGAAACTTTGAATTTTGTTTGATCCTCAAATTTTGATCCTTTGTAATCCCAAATTGCTATAAATTGTTGCATATGCTCCATGTCAATCGCCAATTCGACCAAATTCTCCATGGTCGCATAACGGTAACGTTATACTTTATCTACAAGTTCTTCGCGTAATACAAAAATCATTCCATAAGAACCTCAGGACTCTTTTTAGTATTAGCCTTGTCCATCAAATATAGAAACTCCTTGTCGTACTCCATTACTGATTATGAATCTTGTTGTAACTTAAAAATTTTTCTAAAAAATTTGTTGTGGTATGATGATGGCATAACTTGATTCCTCATGTGGTATGATGATGGCACAAACTGTCTCCTCATGATTTTCTTCATCGTCTCCTAGCTGCAAACTGGGCTCTTTCCCTACCGTCTTCTTGATTTTCCTAATACAGTCTACCATATACGGACATCATCGGAAAAATTGGCTTGTACCAGTCGAACCTTCTTTTCCTCTGAAAGGAAGCAATTTGCAAAAATCAACTCTACCTTCCTTTCCCATCCAAAATAAACTTCAAGCTCCTCCCTTTAAATGCAGGGATTTACAACCAAGAACCCTTTTTTGCATATGAGATTATTTCATTATCACTATCGTAATGTTCAATCATTTTTTTTTGCTTTTTTCTTTTCTTTTTTTTTGTGGACTCTAAAGTGAATTTGCAGAAATTAAAGAGGAAAAAAATAAAGAGACTAAACAAGACCCATGAAATGTGTAGATAAATAAAATTTATCTACGACCTGTAACTGATACCAGATGATAAATAATTATTAGAACAAAGATTGAAGGGATAAAAAAATATGGAAAAAAGACACAACCAGAAAAGACACAATAAAAACATAAAAGGATAGATAAGGATTTTTCCTACTAGACCTCTAAGAAACCTGTTCATAGCAACCTAGGTCACCGAAAGGGATTCCCAACTAGACCTTCAAAGAACCTGTCCTTGACAACCTAGATCAGAGAGATGAAAACTGAAAGAAACCACCATGTAGAATCACCATAGTGTTGGATCCTTCAATCTTCTTCATGCAACAAGCGGAGCAAATCACTCACCTCACTTAATCACACTAAAAAATGTGCATAAAACACTAACGAAATTTTATTCATCAAAAGTTGTGTAAATTGTCTCACCAAAGGTGTCTAAATAGGTCGCTAACAAGCTAGCTAAATTATAAGATAAGATAACTTAATTTAAATATTTTAAATATAAGATAACTAATTTAAAACATATTTGATTTTATTGGATTAGATCATATTTGATTTAAATTTAAAATCTTAAAGATATGATAACTAATTTAAATCAGATTCGATCTTATTAGATTAAATCAAATTTGATTTAAATATAAAATCCTTAAAAATACTACTAAGCAAATCAGAAGTAAATCAAATCTTTTAAGAAACTCTAACAGCAAAACAAATTAAGATAAATGCCTAAAAAATTTGAAAATTAATAATAAATTATGCCTCCTATTTAATTTAAAAAGCTTTATTGGGCTTCTTGTTGTCCTGCCTTAACCTAATGAGCCTTATGAGTTGTCGCCATTTCAACATCACTGTTTTTGAGACGGACTCTTGGTCTTCTTGATGTCCAAGACCGGCATGATACAATTTTTCTAGTATTCAAATAAAATCTTTGAATGCGACGAGATTACCATTCTTCCTTTTCGCTTTAAAATGACGAAAATTCCCTCTTGACCGTGTATCACGCGACCTCCAATTTCTGCGTGTATGATTTTTACCACATGATATACAAAAGTTATTAGGACAACAATTAATTGAAAACAATTATATGTTACTGTTAGGCAAAAAATTATTATCACTTAGGAAAAAAATAATTTGTTTTAAGTAAATAAATATAAGATAATATTATTATTAACTTATGAAGCAAGATTCAATATATTAGGAGAAACTTTTAATTCACTAACAAAGAAGCAGTTTTTATTCGAAATTTGAATTAAGTCTGAATTATAGGACGCGATATATGCAGGAGCAGTTATCAACATGGAGCGTCAAAATAGGGTACAAGACAGTCGTCAAGGAAACAAGTGCAGAAACAGTTACGAGTGCAATTCAAAACTTTCGCAAGTGGTGTACAAAGAGTAATTGTCAGCTGACATTAGGCTAGTCTATAAATAGAGCTTTAGGAAAACATTGTAATTAGTTTAGTTCTTCTTGGAAAACACTTAGAAACCCAAAACGCTCTCAGTCCCTTGGCATCACAGAGTAAAATTAAGAATATTAAGTAATTCCTCTGAGTTCAAACACTTGTAATTTGTTTCTTTCTAGTTTTTATTAATAAAATTCCTCTACTTTCACTTGTTATTCTCTTTTACGTTCATGTTTCTTCCTTCATCTTCTTTTTAATTTCCTGTTTGTTACAATTTCTGTAATTTATTTCACCACTGGCACCTTGCATTTATATGTTTATTTGTTACTTTTATCCCTTTTAATTCTATTTGACGTTACAATTGCGACATTGAAACACCCACGTTATATTTTAAACATTAACAAAAATTTGAGTAAAACAAATTGGCACGCCCGGTGGGACCTTGTTAATAGATTGTGGTTTGTCAAAAGAAAAAATCAAGAGTTTTGAATTTGCATGTGGTTACATAGTGGGAAGATTGTGTTTCCAGAGACCAAGAAATCAATGTCAGTTGACATGTCAAATACATCTGCAGCATCTTCTTCCACTTTCAGCGATGAAACTAGAGGAAATGAGTCCGAAAATTCTCCCGTGATTTCAAGCGCATAGCCTACCTTGCTGTCAGTAGGCATGATGGCATTGGCCATGCCCTTCCAGGATTAAATGCAACTCACATAAATATCATAGGGTGGCCACCTTATGGTTTGCCACCAACGTATGTCCCCCCAATGATGACACAAGGATTACATGTGCCTCTCTACTCAACTTTTCAAAATTCTCTTTACCAAAATTCATATGGCATGTCAAGTGTACCTGTTTCTGGGGTTTTAGGTTCACACATATCACAACAAAATTTTTCACATGCTATTAACACAGGAAATAACAACACATATAACTATACTACACCTACTGCTACTAGGGTAGAAAATTCTAGGCCTGTGTTTTCTGACAGGTCAAGAGCAATACCTGTTAATCAATCTAGTCAAACTGTCAAATCTTTAGCAAACATTAGGCAACAGATGGGTGAAAGCTACCATGATCTAGTAAATATGTTAACTCATCAAATGGTGGCTGTTTTGAGTGTTTTCTTAAAAAACACAAATACTAGAATTGAACAGTTAAATAGGCAAGTTAATAGAATTGCTAATATGGTAAATTCAGAAGAAAATGACAACTATGGTTTAGGATTTAATGATGTCAACTAAAATGATGGAGCAATTCCTAATTATAATGTTCATATGTCTAGACATGGTCAAAATGCTGATAATATGTTGGAAAGACTTGGGCAAAATAATATTGGGGGGCAAGATGCAATCAAGTGATTGAACAAATTCTAAAAAGATTGGGATTTAGTGTTGGATGTACAAATCAACCTCAGTTTATGTTTCCTTTTCCTAAATTTATCCAACAAACTGAATTACCTGAGGGATGGAAGTTTTCTAAGTCATTAACTACATTTTATGGGGAAGATGAAGAATCGTCAGTAGAGCACATTGCTCGCTATACTGTTGAAATCAATGAAGTGGCATCAAATGAGTATTTAAAGATGAAATTCTTTCCCTCCTCATTTACAATTAATGCCTTTATATGGTTTTCTAATCTAAACACAAATTCAATTCACTCTTGGAGGCAATTAAAAAAAGATTTTCATAAACAATTTTTTCGTAGTGAATTAAGAATTAGTTTAAGTGATTTATTCTCCATCAAATGCAATGTCGGAGAATCAATTGATAAGTATTTGGCTAGATTCAAAAACATGATAAATAGATGCTGTACTCCAGTTTCAGACTCTGAAATTATCAAAATTGCCATAAATGGATTAGAATTCAGAATTAGAAAGAAACTTGTAAATCAACACTATCATGACATGACTCAACGTATTGAATATGTTAGACAAATTGAACAGTTAAAAGCTGAAAAAGAAGCAAAGTATAAAGAGATGATAAAAGAGAGATTGAATATTCATCAAACATCTTATTAAATAAGCCATATAGTGGATGATCGAAAAGAAATTTCTGAAGTATAAGATAAATGACTTGTCTGCAAATAAGGGTTAATTTTGATAAACAAAAAATATGATAAAAAATGATCTCATCTTCTTTGTTTTTTATTGGTTTCGTTTTTTCTCTCTCTCATTCTGATCTTTACTTTTTCTTTTCTCTCTTCTTGCTCTGTTTCTCTATCTCTTTTTCTATTTTATTCATCCTAATCGTCTTTGCCTTCTCTTTTTCATTTTTCTTATCTTTTAAATTTTTATTTCTTTTTTGGTTCTAACTTTTATTTACCTTGTTATGGTTTTATTTAAAAAAAAGATGCATCAAGTTTAAAATCTTGGACATAAATAATCTCTCATTTACATTTAGATATGTACTTCATAAGTACAAAAGCCTAATTGACTTAAAAATTCTGTTGAGTCTATTAGTGCTTGGAGTCAAAACTATTAGAATGTTAGTGTGGAGATTTTATAGGATTAGAAATTTTATCAAATTTAATTGACACCTAGAGTTTAACATATGAAAGAAATGACTTCACAAAGTTAAGATTCTGTTACTTCTGAAGTTAGAAAAATTGTGTCAATTAAAACAATGAAAATGTGTGTCAAAAAACTCTTAACTGAAATATTAAAGGTCAAAACAAAGGTCAATTGATACACATTTAATGTGGCGAAATTAGAACAGATATCATTTGACACACTTAAAAATTTCAAACAAAAGAATAGACCCCATTGACAGTTCAACTATTAATGTAAAAATTTTATAGACTTAGAAATTCGGTTAAGTCTATTACTAGTACGCATTTAATCGGTCAAGCAGATGTGTCTAAAATGTCAATTGACTCTCAATATCAAAAACAAGAAAAATGTCAATAAACAACTAAGTTTTCTCACTTTCAATCATTGCATATTTTCAAGTGAGAAATCTTGGAGAGCATCTTGATAGGCAAAAAATTATTATCACTTACAAAAAAATAATTTGTTTTAAGTAAATAAATATAAGATAATATTATTATTAACTTATGAAGCCAGATTCAATATATTAGAGGAAACTTCTAATTCACTAACAAAGAAGCAGTTTTTATTCAAAATTTGAATTAAGTCTGAATTATAGGATGTGCTATATGTAGGAGAAGTTATCAACATGGAGCATCAAAATAGGGTATAAGACGGTCGTCAAGGAAACAAGTGCATGAACAATTACGAGTGCAATTCAAAATTTCTGCAAGTGGTGTACAAAGAGTAACTGTCAGCTGACATTAGGTTAGTCTATAAGTAGAGCTTTAGGAAAACATTGTAATCAGTTCGGTTCTTCTTGGAAAACACTTGGAGACTCAAAAACGCTCTCAGCCTCCCTGGCATCACAGAGTAAAACTGGGAATCTTAAGTAATTTCTCTGAAGTCTGAACTCAAACTTGTACTTTATTTTCCATTTTTAATCAAAGTTCTTTACTTTTTATTTATTCTTCTTCATCTTCTTCTTTCTTTCTCTTTTAATTTCTTCATTTTACTTTGCCTCCGACACCTTGCATGTTTTCTTTTCATCTTTAATTTTACTTTCAAAACTACAATTGAGACCTTGAGACACCCACAAAGGGAGTCGTTTCCGCTCCTTAAATTAAGATTGTAAAACAAAACTCGAAAATTGTTGATTTATTTGTTGTTAACAATGGAACAAAAATTTGAGTAAAACAATTACTAGATAAATTATGATGTTCACTCACATAATAATCTATAGACTACTGATCGACCAATCTTTCCTTATTGTCCTTCAGCGTGTGAGGATATTTGAAGGACGTTGTCATTGTCATCTCATGATCTAATGACTTAGACTACACACATTAAAAAAAAAGGTTGAACCAAGTGACAATTAATTTAAAAATTAAAGATAAAACAAAATTAACATATATAAAAGTCAATATAATGTCTAATTTCAGTAGGTAAGTAAAATCGACCCACTAACAATCAGTAATGTAAATTGTTTTTCATTAATTATTCAAGTCAAATTTAATGGTAGGACAATATTGAATCCATTTAAAATTTTTTTCGATTGAAATAGGACATTTAAAATGTTTGGAACCAAAAATTAAGATTTGAGCCAAATATTGAAAATTAAAATAGTACTTTACCCTTTATATATTAAAAAAAAGTTATACATATATATTTATATATAAATATATGATGACTGATATTTTATTAACTGATTTTGTTCTATAAATTAATATTTTAATTTTTTAAAAAGGTCTAAGTTAGTGCATGAAGTTTGTTTTATCCTAACAAAAATTAAAGTTTGTGTTATAATATATTTTGATTATGCAAGCAAGCTACTTATACATTATAAATCCACTACTAAATTATATATATACGCACACACACAAATATATTATAATTAATTTAGTTATTTATTTTTTGTGTGTTTACATATAGAAAAATAACTATTTGTACCCATGAACTTTACGAATGCTGACAAAAGTACCCATTAAAGAAGGAAACTAATGTTGTATCCATGAAAGATGGATTCCGTACGACAAAAGTACCCAAATCCTAAATTTATGTTGACTTTTTAATAAAATTCCAGAATTACCCCCACCATTATCTTCAACCCCTCCTCTCTTCTTTTACAAATCGCAAACACCTTCATTGCCTAAAAATCCTAATTTCAATACCTAAAAATCCCAAATTACCATTTTCTTAACCCTAATCTCAATACCCCTTTCAGCAAATTTCAATCTTCTCTTTATTCTTATGAGAAATGGCCTGGCATAATTGTAATGTTCCAGCATTGGGGGTGTACCTTGTATGGCCTTCACGAATTGCATTAATCCCAGCCTGTCCATAACCATAACCATAAAAGTGAGGAATCAGCACTGAATTGGAAAGAGGGAAAGAGTATTAGTATAGTTGGTGACCTCAGCAATGGGAGCAGGAGTGTCAAAATCAGGCTCCCTGGCGGCCAGGTGAATAATGGGGACGCTAGCTTGAACCAGTGCGTTTGCTTGGTCGCTTATGGCCACAGTCCTTGAAGGCTTCACGGCGTCAACTCGTGGGCTCAATGAGTCATCAACCCCATGGCCGCTGCACTACTCTGCTTCTTCTCCATGTGGATGGACCTGGAATGGGAATTAACAAAATGTATACGGCATGTGTTGGTCACTTTGAAGAGAAGATTGAAATTTGCTAAAAGGGGTATTGAGATTAGGGTTAAGAAAATGATAATTTGGTATTTTTAGGTATTGATTTTAGGGTTTTTAGGCAATGGAGGTGTTTGAGATTTGGGAAAGAAGAGAGGAGGGGTTGAAGATAATGGTGGGGATAATTTTGGAATTTTATTAAAAAGTCAACATATTTAGGATTTGGGTACTTTTGTCGTACAGAATCCATTTTTGATGGATACAACATTAGTTTCCTTCTTTAATGGGTACTTTTGTCAGTGTTCGTAAAGTTCATGGGTACAAATGGTTGTTTTTGTTGATTCTATTACTCAACTTTTTTTTTAAACAAGTGATAGAATTAAAAAAAAAGATAAATTTAATGTCATTTACAATGAAAAGAAACATAATAGATTCAATATTAAAAAGATATAATGCATTTTGATCCAATAATCTATATCTCTTCTTCTTGTCTGAAAACTATATATCGGTATCGATTAGAATTATACTGAAGAGCTTGAACTGTTTAGTCAACAAATGTTTTACGAATATTTGTTAAGTATTCTTTCCAAAAATGAAAAATTTTATAAACAAAGTTTTAAAATACTTAATACAGTAACTAACTTAGCTTTTTTGAATTTTTAATTAACCAGTGTATGTGCTCTTTATTACTAAGGTTAGAATTAATGAACTGACATTCCTTATTTCCACTGGATAGCTAATTAGCTAGCTAAGCTAGAAAGTTCTATTCCGAGACTTGTTTAGCTTTTGAAAAAACTTAAGGTCACAAAAACGACAAAACAATTTGCATGGCTAGCTGTGTGAAATTTTGAATCTAAAACCTACATTGATTATCGACCATTATTAGGGTAACAGTAAGGTTATGAAAATCGGATCGGTCATTAAATGGGTTGAGTGATTGGTTTAATAGTTTAATAAAAATTAAATCGTAATTGAATTGATTTAATTAAATATAAAATAAAATTATAAAAAAATTAATATATAATTTTAAATATTTAAATTTAAATAAAAGATACATGTATATTGTGTTTTGTGATTCTTGTCATATTTCACAGTGAAATATTCTTAAGTTGGATTAAAATTTTTTCAAAAAGAACCTGTTTAAGATTTTGATGGCATTATATATCTTATAATTGTTGATTACTTTGTGTCTGTTCCATCTAAATTACATACAATATATAAATAACAAATTAGTGAATTACATACAACAGCCATTACAACATTTACAGCAAAATTCAGAGAATTACATACAACAGTCAGGCCAACAATTACAGCTAAATTCAGAATCCAAAATTAAATTACATACAATAGTAATTACAAATTAGTGAATAACATACGGCATCAATTACAACAATCACAACAAAATTCAAAATCCAACATTAAATTACATACAGTAGAGATTACATATAATTAACCAAACACTACAAGAAAAACACCCATTCAGGTACACTTGAAAAGTGTAGCTAAAAGTGAAAAAAAATGATGCCTTAGGCTACGGCTACGCTTTCTGGGCTATGGCTACGCTTTTTGGGGGGTGATTCCTATTCAGTTGTTGGTTATTCTCAAAGGCTATACTTTTCTGCACCAAAGGCTACGCTTTTAGCTTTTGGGAATAAGGTGCGCTTTTCAAGTGATGCTGTTTAGGACTAAAGGCTACGCTTTTCAGCTTCCATTTTTACCAGAATAGGCTACGGTTTTCAGTGCTACTGCATCACCTGTAAAGCGTAGCCACATTGTATACCATGACTACCGTTTATAAGTGTAGCCTTAGATCCCTCTTTTTTTTTTAATACCATAGCTACTATATATAAGTGTAGCCTTAGGTCCCTCATTGTTATTTTTTTATTTTCTTGTATATATATATATATATATATATATATATATATATATATATATATATATATATATATATATTCTAAAATCTAATATTTAATAATGTAATTATATATATAATCCTATATTTTTAATTAAATTAGTAAACTATTATAAAATAAAAATAAATACATAATAATACAATCCAATATTCTTTAAATAATAAAAATTATCCTTAAACAAAATTTAGGTTGCCATAATAAATTAGCAGCCATAAAATCTTCTGTTTGAGAATAATACAAATTGTTTCTCTAAAAATAAAATTTATTTCTCTAAAAATAAATTACTTCAAAATCAATTGCACATGTACAAGGCGAAGTGGTTATCTTTCTTTTTATAGATCAGATGTTGGTACTGCCTACTCCGATTGAGGCCTGACTAACTAACTTTGGCGTAATTTTTTGTTTGAGAGTATGCTTCTAATAATCCTTGCACTACCTTTATGCCTCTGATTCTGCTTCAGAGGTGTTGAGCCAACAATTATTTTGGCTGAAGATGTTACATTATTCTACTCTAATAGACTATCTAAATCAGACCCATGCACAATAAAAAATCCATCAAAATATGAAGTGATAGTATGATCATACAAGATAAGTCCATAAATCATAATAAAAGGAACCAAAGAAAAATCCATGCCAGAACTTATAGCGAATTCCTGATTTATCATATTCCATCTCATGAGCAATAAGGCAGCATATTAGAAGAAAATAATTCTCAAAGTCACTTTAGTATGAACCCTTATGCTAATAAAATGATATGCATCATAATAGCATCTATAAGTAGTGCTTTCTCTATAGTACATTGACCTTTTTATCATTAACTAACAAGTAATAAACAAGTGCCATCCTATAATCTTAATAAAATAGTTAATCTCTCTCCTCGTCATTTCATGAGCCACTAAGGTTACATTGAAACCAACATTTATCAACAACTCCAACTAGTAAAAGGATGATTCAAGGATACTATCATCCACGAGAACATTCAAATAGAATGAATCAATTAAATTAATTAAAATTTAGGTGATAATTACAGAAAATCAGATCAAGATGCATCTGATTGATACAAACTAGACATGACTAGTGGCAACTTATTGACATTGACGTCACAACATAAAGAAGCAGAATTTCAAAGTTGCTTTTCATTAGAGTAAGAATAGTTAATAAAACTTCTTTCAAAGCAATTCATGTGAGGTTTGTCCACACTGCATAAAATTGTCAGCACTTAGATCTTTTATGATTTAAAATAATAATTTATTCTAAATAGGAAAAGGGTAAATTGCGATGGCTGCTCTCTAGTCTTGACATTAGACAATAATACACACAATACTTCTCTATTTTGATATTTGCAATAGTACATTTTAAATTTTTAATGAATTTCTAGTGCAATTTAAAGTTATATAATACTTAATATTTCTATAGATCGTAAGTTGTGGTATTAATTTCTTTTATAAACACAGCACTAACAAAGTCAATGCAAACATTAAAAAAATTATGTGTTGTATATAATTTAACTTTAACCTCAAGAAAGTGTTAGTGCAATTTATACAAAGGAAAAGGGATTAAAGTTACTAACCGTTTTCTCGTACCACTCTTTGGTCAAGAAAAGTTTGATTCCATGAACAATCAACGAGGCATAGACAATGACAAAGAGATGATGTGAGTACCAACATGCATTGAAGCCAATTAGACTGTTGAGTGGTTTAGGAAGCTTAACCCTGTTTCTCCTGAATCAAGGTGCGGCTTGTACTTTTAAGGGCTTGCACGAAGGAGGCGAGGGAATTCGCAAGAAAGATGAAAAATTGCATGTATTCCAACAACAATTGCTACTGCCACAACTATTACCTGCAAGAACAATAACATATATACCCTCGCTTTATTTGTACTACTAACTTTATTTAGGTGGTGACACATTTATTCAGCAAGAGAATCTTTCCTTGAGAAGCAAATTTGCCACTTTTAATTCATGAAACACTCCAAATATTCTTCATACTTTTTTTGCAATTTGACTTGTGAAAACACACAAGTCCCAACAAAGATTTGGGCAAGTGAAAAATATTACCTTGTGGAAGTTAAGGTTGTCATCAAAAGGAACCATGATGCCAAGCTTGGTCTTATTCCTCGTCAAAG